>NC_058117.1:19053568-19370130 GCF_914725855.1 Thunnus albacares | reverse complement strand
GATAGATAGATAGATAGATAGATAGGTTCTGAAGTCAGATCTTCTTTTAATTATCTTATTCCTTGGATATTGTGAGGATTTGCATGAAAATCTCACTTAATTGTGAGTAGTGGAGCATTTTTGACCATTTCCCCCCCTAAAAAAATATTTTCTAATCTATTTGTGGATAATTTGGTGTCTACATACAGCATGGATGATAAAATTGTAGGCTTTAATCTTTTTACAAAGCATTTGACCAGTTATTGTTTCATTCACCAATTTTCGTGGTCATCTGACTGCATAATTTACCCAGCATCTACAGTATGTACTGTATATGGATGCAACCAATGAAGTTTGTGCAGACCAAAATGTTGTAAATACATAATCCAGCAGTAAGTGAGATGTTGTTTTGTGTTTTTCTTACATAACTGCACACACTGAATAAATCACAGAACCACTCCGCATTCGTTTCTATGTTTTCTACTTCCAGTCAGTGAACTGAAAACAAGCAAACTTAATGCTGGTTTTTTTTGGCTTAAGTTTTCCTCAGGAGACATAGACAGCCTCAGGATGAGTTGATTATTAAAACTTAAATTTCTTTTTTAATCCATTAGCAGACACACTCCACAAACAGCCTTTATTAGCTTTAAGTTGTTAAATTTACAAATTACCAAGCTGAAAGCAGTTTTGGTGCAGTACGGTTGAGCTTGTGTATTACTTCCCTATCAGCCTACATGATCAAGTCTTAAAATCCTGTTTAGTATAAAATCAACATTGGACTGATTCATGACACAATGTTTTTCAAACATGCTACAAGGCAGGATTTGCAGGCCCTGAGCTGAGTCAAAGCACTGGCACAAGAAAGAAAGGTTTCCCTCCAAACAAGCAAACATCTACAGAATGAGTGTACATGCCACTTTCCACATGGTCGGCTGGCTCTTCCAGTAACCGGATGGCACACTTCCCTTTTTGCCATGGAGGGAGAGGGAGAAAAATTGAAAGAGGGTATCAAGGGTGTGGACAGTTTAATTTGGCATTTTTCATGCCACACTGGCAGTTGAAAAACGATTAATTTGCCAATGGTTCGCTTTTGCTGACAGTCCCACTGAACAAAATGAAACTTGGCAGGTACATTTGCGGGTCTCTTTTTACACATGTGGTGAATTATAAAATATGTCTGCATTCTGATTGATGCCTTGTTAAATTTTCCCATTCAGTAGTTCTACATTAAATCAAGATTTGGGAATATTCCTGTAATTATGACGGGAGCAAAGGAGGAAGTCAGGTGATGTTATGCAGGAGGAGGTTCAAGTGGACAGATGAGTCAAAAACTTAAACAGGATCACTGTTCTTTTCCCGTTTCCGACCACGAGGCAACATTGTTTCTTGAAAACCATGACCACGATTGTCCTTTCACCACTTAGTCATTATTGTTACCATGACAACCAAGGTCCCCTAACTTTACGGGAGTAGCAATTTTAACCTAAATCACAATGTTTTCCAAACCTTAAAGAAGTACTTATTTTAAACCAAACCATGATTTCTCCCTAGGCCTAACCAAGTAATTTTTGTGCCTAAACCTAACCAGACCTTAACCATGGCTTTGTCACATCAAAAAATGTATTTCTATTTCTGGAGTGCATGGACCAACGATGCATTTTGTCACTTAATTTGGAGGACTTGACGGCTTTTCCCAAACTGTCAAACTATTCCTTTAAGTGTAAGTGTTTCTATATGGAGTTAAAATATGCAATAAAGCAGAAGTAAAGGTTAAAGATATTTTTTTTCATTCCAGTGATTCATCTCCTGGCTGGCTTGGGTTTACTACTCAAAGACCAAACCAATTATTTCCCAACAGGATATCTGTGGTTTATACCAAGGTCTAATGAAAACAATGAGTACAACTTTTCCTCACTCCTCTCTGTGTCACACAAGGTAATCAGATATAACTCACAGCCATTGCCGACATAATAAGTTGATCTCAAATGAATATAAAAATATGTTAACCACGGATAGTGCTATAAATATGGACCATGCAGGGTTGCATAAGGTATCATTTCAAGCATTTTTGGGGATTCAGCTGCCACACAGGTTGTGTCCAAGAAGACAAAACCCAGCAGAAACAAACTGAAGGCTACAGCTGGATATTGACATATAACATCATATAAATTAATGTTTTTGGCAAAAATATGTGGAAAACTGCCCATAAAAATTGGGAAAATATCCATGTACAGGTTAATACAAGCATCTTTTCTCCAAGCTTTTTTTTGTCTTTCTGGGGGAAAAACAACACCAAAACAAAGGTAGTCTGTGCAACACAGCAATTTCAGCAGTAACAATATATGTCCCTGTCAGTACCAATGTTCCCACATCAAGCATATGTAGACGACAGGGCTGCAATCTGGGGCTCAGGTCTGCTGCATCTCTCCCCTGTTGCCTTATAATGAGGGCTGACTAGAGCAGAGATTAACTGCAATCTGGTTTACGTTAACCCCCAGCAGCTTCATGAGCCTCAGATAAAGATTAAATATTTTAACATAGGACCATAAGGTGAGTGGTTCTTTGATTCTCCCAGTTTGTCAGGTCTGTTCATGAAAAATACACCCAGTTAGGCAGAACTGAATGGATGGCCATGAAAACTACACCCAGTTATAGAGGGAAACCTTATTAGTTTAAGATAAATGGAATTCGGTCCTAAAGTTTGACATGTTAGTCAGTGGTAGCTGCAGATATCAAGACTAAGCTCTCTGACAGCTAATTAGCTGATATCACCCAAGATAGCGTTACAGATTACAATCAGTAAGTAGCAAACAAACCTAAATATGATGCTTAAATGCATGATAAGAAGCATTTTGCCACTTGTGGCTTGTAAATTCGACTTTTAAATTTGCCCTCTACTCCTTAGCTCAACAAGCACAAGGAATGTAAATGTGGCTGCCAAAACACCACAGCATACCAGCATCAGGATCCACAGACCTCCCAAACACTGAGGCTGTACCTGAACCAGCATGAGTAACAACATGACACAAATATCTACATGTATTTTTGTTGCATTTTGCTAATATTTAATGATTTTTTTGTATACAAAGAGATGCCCTTTTGTACTAGCATAACACTGCTAGATGGCTATTTTTAAAAAAAATCTTCACACTGTAGGATTGGATGCAGGTGTTCACTGCTACACACTGCCAAAAGTTAGTTGCTCAGATTGTTCAGGAATAATAAAAACTGTTCCTAAGTTTACCATATTATTTTAACAAGAGTTTTTGGAAGTTGAGTGCACCTGAAATGTCAGCCATAATTGCCCATTGTGTCCTAAAATTGCACAATAGATCAAAATGTAATTTTACAACCAACAGTCCTGGTAATAATTTTCACATTTGCTGTTCTTTTCTCATCCAAGTAATTATCATAAAATTGGAGGTTTGTTTACAACTGTTGTGGTCATCTGGTTGCTTGTGTTGCTGCTTGTTATTCTGAATGAACATTAAAACTACAATAATGAAATAATTAAGTAACCCAGTAACATATACAAAATACACTTTATGTAGATATAGTGTATAAAACACTGTATATGTATATATGTAAAATATGTATACATGTTTAAAAAAAGTGTTTGTCCTTGTCTCTCTCTCTCTCTCTCTCTCTGTCTTTCCTCAAATCTTCATGCTTGTGAGGCATTGAATGATATTGAATGATATCAGAGGCGAAATCTTCAGTCAGACATTGGGAGGGGGGGATCAAATGGGTTTGGGGTGGTAGGCTTATCTCAGACTTTCAGCTACTCAAAAATACAAATGTACTGACAGCTCTGATGGAGCTAAGGAAAAATCCATAAGGGCCGCTTTATTACAAACAATTCCACCATATAAACCTGGAATCTGTGTGCAATAGCTGACCTGTAGATGTGTAGCAGAACACAGAACATTAATTACCGTCAGATCATGACCAATCCAGTTAATAAAGTTACCGCTGCTGTGCTGTGTGCGTAAATGTGCACAGCTTCTTTCTTAGTTTGGAGATATACTTATTGTTTCAGCTGCTGTGGGATGCTGCAGCCAGCTGTGACACACAGCCAGCTGTGAGCAACAAACTGAACATCAGTATTCAAATAGTTTCTGCAAAATCCCAGATGCATTCAGTGACACCTGAACAACATTATTGTAAGATTCAGATATTAATCTAACACATTGCAGACTTGCCTGCAAGTCACATTAATGGCTGTATTTTGAGATTTCAGTAGATTATGTTATAGATGCGAAATACTAGAAAAGTAAAAGAAGCAAAATGCATGAAAGTTGGTTTGTGACTGTGGACAGCTCTGTGTGTGTGCACCTCTGCTAACAAAAGACATGCAATTTAAGGATTTTGTGCTCTCTGCTGTTTTCATTATGGACCAATCTGTGTGCTGAAATGTGGAGAAAAGCCTGAAACACTGGAACCCACTCAGCTCACTCAATCAGATGCAAAACAAGGGCAAATTGCACTCAGCTGCAAGACTTTATGGGCATGTTTGTGCCGTCATATCATTCGCTCAATATCTTTTGTGAATCGGACCTTGAGACACGGCCAATAGCGGTTGCAAATGATTAGCAATTCATGGTGCTATCAGCGACCGCGGTCCATTCTTTGTGAATTCACCCCTCAGTGTATAACACCATGCTCTATAATATCATCTTAGGTATTTATATATCACCACCTACTTTGCTCTGCCAGTTACATATTCTTATCATATCCTTATTGTTATCAAGACTGTGTGGGTCAGGAACAAACTATAAGCAATAAGTCAGTATACCTATCTAAATGTTAATGTGTTCTCAAACATGTTTGATTACTCTTACAGGTGGAGCTGTTCTTCAGGCAGCCATTCACTGGCAAGACAACCTGCACCTGCAAAGCTGGGACAGTGCAATCACCTGATAGGACTGCTTACATACTTGCCCACTACATAAAAATGGGGTATACATCTGCACCCCCTACTGCAAGCAAAACAGTATCCAAAATCAAACCACCAATGACCAACACACCACCAAAGATAAAACAGTGTTCTACTGAGCAGATCATCTCCAATTCGCATTGTCCTGTGCCACTTCGATAACCTAGTGCTGAATTTGCAGAGACGCTTCTCAGAAACCTGGCTCAATCAGCAGCAAGAGCCAGATGTTGAGGTTACTGGAAGCCAATTGTAAGCAGCCTGCTGATCTGGTCTCCACAGACTTTGGGGACCTTCCACAGGGTTCTGTATTAAGTTACCAAACTCACAGCCCACTGTCCATTTCCAGTTAAAATAACCCTCAACATCCCCCATGACCACAGCCATGATCCTTTAACACTGTCCTAGATGATACTGAGGCATACTACTATAGTGGCCTAGCTGTCACACAGTGTGATAGGTATTATTTCAAAAGTGCACTGGCACTCTTTCAACCAGAGAGCCTTGAAAGTAACTTAAGTGGGCACAAACAGCCCACAATTAACATAGGCCTACTAGTGTCATGGATAAGACGCTATCAAATATGTGATACTCTTTGAGCCTCCTAATGGCACCCTTGACATGAATGCGAAGTCTGACTATTGCTTGTGTCTGTCTCACCTCTTCTGGGCTGAAATGTCCATTTGGGCCTAAAAAGGGTGGGATCACAAGGGAGACATTAATTTCGGAAAGAGGGACCTTGATGAGAAAGCCTTTATCAGCCATGAGCTCTTCGCCTCTTCAAGTAAAGATGTAAAGATCCTTGTCAGATATCGAACCTGTATACAAGTCACTGACAAATGTCACTTCGTCTGATGGAGAGATGCCAATTAGGGTCTTAAAGCTAGTATTACCTTTGTAGGGAGAGTATATTTCAGAGTTGAGAACTTTTGAGTTAGGTATAACTCTTTTAAGGAAGTGCAGTGTTGAATTTGGTGTAATTTGGACATGCAACACATTTAATGCTAATAAACTTTGACAGTGCAGGGTTTAGGCTTAGGCTGAAGGTGGAATATGCTGTCTAGGAGTAAGGAGAGAGCAGGGTGTTGAAGTGGTGGCCATCCTTCTTATATTATATTATAAGAATATAATATAATATAATTGAGTATATTCTTACTCAAGATAAAATTTGATGATTTGGAATTGCACAGGGCCTAACTAGAAATGGCTAAATGATGTGCATAATAGTCAAATAATGAAAAAAAAATACTGAAAATATTAAGTGTGAGTGTTCATTAAACCCTCAAGTCTCTGCATGAGTGGTAGGCACAAACAGACACAAATCTTTTGAGCAAACATACCCATTCAAATGATCCGAACTGAAGCCACAGAAAATATACAATCTAAGAGCCCAATATAATTAATCCACTTTATTTTAGGATGCATATTTTTTTGAAAGCTCTTTGTTATGTAGGGAATACATTTTTTCTGTTCAGGGATAATTGTCATGTACCTCAACTCATTGGAATTCACATTAACCTGCAGGACATCCTCTTCACCAACAGCAGTGGTTGGATGACTGGAAAGCATTAGAACAGGAAATTAATAACATGAAAGTCAGTTAAAAATACATATTGTAGAGTAGGAATTTAACTGCACAGCAAAATACCTTGTACATCCTCTGACAATAGGCCTCTCAGTACTATCAGTCCACACAAACAAAGTCGGCACAGCACCCTTCTTCAACGCATCACATGCCAACCAGGGTCTTCAAGAAAGACTCTTTCATGAAGTGATCTGAACATACATGTGTGTTCACATGGATCTTTAACATTAGATATAAAATTGATGTTACTGTTTTAATAGTTATGTGCTTAACTTAGTCTAGCTTAGCAATGGTTTTCATAAACAGGCAACGGTCCCCTCTTGTTTTCATTCTGTTTTAAGACCAGGCTAGCCACAGGAGGACGTTAGCTAGCCAGGATAGTCTAAAAAACTATGACTTGCTTAACTTTACCCCCGAATCAGCCCTGCTCTGTTTTAATATTAAAAGAGAAGGACTAGTTCAGGGCTAATAAAGCTACAGCTGTTCATCCGAACTAGGTAGCTGGCTTTGCTAGCTAGCTATGTTAATGTCCACCTATATAGCTTACTAGTTAGCCTGGCTAGCTAACGTCAATATGACCAGCCTAGTTGGCTCTGCCAGCTAATAACCTACCCAACATCTTACCTTGAAATGGCGACTAGGATCTCTTCTTAAGTTATATACCAATTCACGGTTAAGTCCAGGATCTTTTGGGAAATGCTAGAAGGTTTGACCTTGATAAGATTTCTTTCTTTTGGAAGAGGTACATTTGGGAACGCAGCAGTGAGGCAGAATTACTGTTATCCAGCGGTCCGCTACTTACTTTTGGAGAATTAAGCCTAAAATTAGGACCATAATCTTTAACTTTGATATGTAATGTATGTAATTTACACTAATAATACTGAACTAATATACTGTACATTATTAGTAGGGTTATATGCTGTACAGGAAGTCCAGCATTGTCCTTGCACATCAGAATAAAATTACATTGAATATATTTATAGACATTTGTGTGATAATCTAGAGTTAAGAGCATAATAGATACAAACGACAGTGGAAGCCACATTAAAATATTAACGAGAGTACTTAACAATACCAAACACTACACTATGCACACTGGTGCATACAGGCCTGAAAAGTGCTGAGAGTAAAGTGTAAATACTCAAAACTGTCGACACAGCAGCATATCTACAACAAACTCAAACAGGGCAGGAAACAGAAGTGGTCAGATGTTCATAAAGGTTGTTAAACAAGCTGACAGCTGATAACTTTGTTTGGAGGTAAATTTGAATGTGAACACACCCTAAATGTCCGTTGTAATCCCAACTGACGGCAAGCACAGTAGGTCAAAGTTGAAGCAGGAAGTCGGTTTGTAAACTGTGACTGATAATATAGTATAATGGACAGTTAGGGAAGTATTTGCCTCACTGTGTCTGGGGGGCTGCTCGAAACTCATATGAGAGTCTGACTGCTAATTTTTTTTTTTTCTTCCAGACCCCAGTCATGAACTTTTTTAGTATTATGTAGTTAAATATTAACAATAGAAATGATGGCCAAAACTATGAAAATAAGACCCAAGTTGTGATAAACCAGAATTATTCTTTAGTGTAACACATGAGATAAAGATTGTGTGCTTTAAAATCAAACTCTTCTCAACACTGAGCTGTAATACAATGTTCAATTTGTCTCTTTAATGCTGAATCTCACATCTTAACCTCTTCTTTTAGGGTGGATGCACATGGATGATGCATTTTGCCTCAGATGGGCCATCCCTCTCACATCCACAAAATATACATCCTGGTTTTTCACTTTCTCCTTCACCACGTTCTAAAAAAATGGCTGGATGGCAACTTCGGCACATAATTAAGTCAAGAAATTTTGTAGCGGTTTTCATCCAGGCTCTTAACCCTTGGGTTTAACTCCATTTCTGTTTCGAGACATATTCATCCATCTGCGCTCTCTTGATCCCCGGTCCAAACCACAGCGATGACTCACGGGTAAATGAGCTGAAGGCGGGGGGAGGCGGGGGGGAGGACAGAGAGCGGGCAGATTAAGTCGCCGGGAACGTTTTGTGGCGGGGAATCAGAGAGACGTAGTTTGAATGAGACTGCTTGCGGGTGCTGGAGGCCTATCAGGCGCTGCAGTTGCCTGGAATAACAAACAGAGACTGTCAGGATGACGAGCACGGTAGGTGGTCCCTACCGTAAAGCCTTTTATAGTAGATCCTTCTCCAGAGAGGAGGGGGAAAAAAGATGAATTTCATTTTAATTCTGGAACGGTTTTGGGAAGGCGTCCAGCGTGTGTCCGCAGAGGATAGTAAAACACTGTTGGATGAATTTCAGTGAACAATATGAAACACAACTTTCATTCACATTTATTAGAAGGACATTTTGGTTTTGCTTTTTTCCGCTTTTCTTCTTCAGTATTATGTGCACAAAACATTATATTACAAATACCTCTTAGGAAATCCATTATTTTAAACTTGAAATAATTTTTAAAGTATTTTTTTATAAGCACAGTAAATTAATTTATATATAAAACTATCAATATTTTTTAAAGCCCAATGCAGTTTATTCCCCTGGGGCTTAGACCACAATCCTTGTCAAAATCCGATTAAAAACAATCAAAAATCAATGAGCCACACTGTTTGTTTGGTGCTTATTTTCTTGGTGAATTTGTGGAAGAATATGTTGCTTGTAAGTAGTTTTAGGACTAGTAAAAACAAAACAAACCCTGATGCACTTCTTTCATTACAATGAACATGAGCACTGTAGTTTGTTTTGACTGAATCTCACCTACAGTACACGGTGCTGCTGCTGTAAAATACTTGTGAGAATTGAGATATTCACTTGCGGAGCAAATATTAATCTGTGGCTGAAAATAGTCCCCAACAAATACACAGTTTACTCTTGTTTGAATGAGTTTTGCTGAAAACTACAGTTCCCTGCTGTTTCAGGAAATAGCTTTCTAAATAAATTAAACTATGAAAAAAAAGAAATGGGTTTTGGTTTGAGTGCTGCTGACTGGGTTTGGAAGTTGCAGTAATGAGAGATAGTTTCATGCATTGTTGGTTTTGGTCTTTTCATTGGATTTGTTGACTAGAAGACAAATGTAATGCCATGGTTATCCTTTATTTAAAAACAAAAAAGCTTTCTGACTAAATATCATGACTCCAAGTTATGAATTAAATTTACATGATAGCCAATTATCCCCACTGATTTTATTGTTGTGGTACAAAACACAATACGATAATCATTTCCAAAACAGGACTTATACCAGCAACAATCAAATCACAGGTAACTGAATCCAAACAAGAATCAGGGCGACAAAAGCATTTTTTTTTTGTTCTGTTTGTTCTGTTTTTTTATATTGCTAGTCCTTAAGTGTTTCAAATAGACACATTCACAATCAGAAACTGATTGGACATGTTTTCTTCATCCTTTTTATTTGCAAGAAGCAAACAAAAAAGTTAAGAAAACTTAAGTATGGCTGAGAAATCAATTAAAGACAGTAAGAAGCAAATAGTAGTTGAGATGTTTTTGACTACCAGTGTTCAAGCATCCCCAGATGGTTGTAGTTGAACACCCGGCTGTGTGCCAGTCCACTTCACCAGAGGCACTACCATCCAGAGCAGAATACGTTGGTTAGTGTCCAAGTGAGGAAAAAAAAAAAAGAAAAAGACTTCTGCTCTGTTTTGGATGTAAATAGTAGTCAGGAAAAAATTGAAGGCAAGATCACTGTAAGCAAAAGATTGGACTGGACTGAAGGTCTTTCTTGTTTGAGTTCACTTTCCATCACCCATCAGGATGCATCTTTTTATGTAGCATGCACAAAGCACAGCAGACCTGTCTTTTTTTCTTTCTTTTTTTTTTGTCATACAAATAAAATAACAGCATGCACCACAAAGGCTTTGAGCCGTTTTCTCATTTCTGCTCATGGTTCCTCTCTTGAGGTTGTGGCCGTTGTTGGGGAACAAGCTGTACAGTTCAGCTGGTCAAACATCGCACTGAAAAGGGCTCCTCCAAACCTTTCATTAATGTGAGTAATGACAGTAAATATGAGGTGATAATAGCAGAGTTTAGACAAACATGACTCACGGCCTGCTGGGGTTACAGATTTAACAATATAACAGATGTTAGTGCTGAAACAAATGTCTGTTTAAAAATTGAGTTTTACCTCTTTGTGTTTCAATGATTCTGCTGATTTGCAATGATTTATTTTTATAAGCAAATTTGACTTTTAACCTTTTAAAACCAAAAAAAGTGTCCATCTTGTGCCCTGATACTGTCTCTTTTACTGTAAAATATATTGTATGTCATCAAGTGCTGCATATACACAAATTCAGCTTTCAATTAATGTCAGTTACTGGTCTTTACTGTATAACTGATGAAACTGTGTGTAATCATGAAAAAACCCTCAAAAACAGAAATGAATTGATCACATTTTCACACATGCATCTGCTGTATACTGTATACTTGTATTTTAGAGGTGTAGACTCTACAGTTAAATGATCCAATCATGCAAGATCTTCACTTTTTTAAAAATTAAACAATTGTTTAATATGAAAGCTTTGGAGAAAGAGAAGTATCTAGATAAGCTATTATATTAGCTGTAAGCTATATTAGATATTAAATATGAAACATACATACATATATTAGAAATGAAACAGTAGAAGTAAAGTGTATGTTTATTGGTTGTTTTATACTCTTTGAATATATATATTCAAATTATTAATGAAAAGTAACAATAAGAAGAAACTAATGTCTATTTAATCAAGTCGTAATACAGAGATAGAAATTCTAATTTTATTTGTATAGCTGATAAACAATAAAACACAAATTTGTAAAGAGCTTTACAACCTATACATATTGCATGTTCTTAAACTCCTGTTTTGGAAAATGAAAAACTTCCCCGTAAGAAACTTCGACACGCAAACTGTGAGCGAGACAACTTTGTGTTTTGCTGACATGATACTTGGCATTATTGTTACAAAGACTGCACATAAAGACTACTACTGGCATTGTTATGACTTGTCTCTAATGTGTAACAGTGTTTCACTGAGTTTACACATTTCAGTGACCTCACTCCCAAGCCTCAGTTCATGTTTCTCGCTCTGAGCTCTTCCTCTGCCTTTGAAATGAAAGCAGCATGTAGTGGGGTCGACTGAGGTAGCTACGAGTCCTTCGCAATCCAGTGGAGGATGTACTACGCACGCATCTTACTGTGTGTATATGAGTGTGTGTGTGTGTGTGTGTATGAGCCTCACCATCTGGCCGCCAGCAGCCGCCTGAATCGAGGTCCTGCTGACAGTCAGCACCAGCTGGCTGACTGGACAACAGTGCAGTTTTACAAGAGCAGACCAGAAGCAGACAGGGGCAGGTTACTGCTGCGTGTGACCCCCAAGACCTTGTCGTGATTAGAAGAAGATTTGCAAGACTTCAGTCATATTATGCGTTCACTACATATACAATATGTAACAAAACCATTTTTACCACACACTCCTTCTTACTCCCATTTCAGGATGACTGTAATTCTTGCTTTAATGATACTTTTAGTACTGTATGTGTATGTAGAGGGAGAGGTGAAGCGACTACATGAATGTTGTAGTAAGATGAAGTAGAAATGTGACTTGTGTATATTGTGTATATTATGTCTTACTGTTTATTAGCTGGAAATAAACATGATTTATTCAAAGATATGAAATCCTTCTTCTATTAAGTGACTGTAAGCATTGTAAACCTCAATGCTGGAATGCATTAAATGTAATAAAACATTGAAAATAACATGAAAATACTTTCAATATGGCTCTAGTTTGATAGCTTGGGGGTTTTGTCTGTGTGGGAAACCTACAACATACATAGTAAAAGTGAAAAAATCAATAATGATTAACACAATATACCGAGTAACAAATATACAGAATGTCGAACAAAGTTAACTTTATGAGCCCCAGTACAGAACATTACTTTCTTTGTTGTGTTGTAGTACTCATTCACTCAGTATATGTTTGCTGTGTTGCTATGAATGTGTATATTGTGTTTACTGCTGGATAGTAACTAAGTATAACAGCAAGTACCGTACTTACAGTAAGTAAGTAGTTTGAGGGACTTGTACTTCACTTGAATTCCTATATTTTATGCTGTTGTTCAAACATTTCATAGGGAAATATTGTACTTTTCATTCCACTACATATATTTAACAGCTGTACTTGCCAGTTACTTTGCTGATTCAAAGGTTAAACATACGATCATGTTTTAAAATAAGATCCATTACTATAAATTAAACTACCCAGCACTTAAAAAGTGCCTCTACTTCAACCAGCTACAACCTTAAAGTGCTGCTTTCATGTTAATGCATCAGAAATACTAATCCATATTACTCTGAATGAGTACTTGTACTTCTGATACTTACAGTATATTTTGCTGCTAATAGTTCTTTACTTTTACCTGAAGACTTTCATTTGTAAAGGAGATTTTTTTTATACTATAGGGTTGCTTCTTTTCTTTTCAAAGGATCTGAATACTGTGTTTCTTTGTTGGGTACACAGAAAACGTACTGTGTGCCCATGTAAGTCATTTTACCTTTGCACCCATCAGGTTTGGAAGTGGAGACCTACTGTATTTCCTCCATATCCAGTCCTGGATAAGATAAGTGCAGAGACCGACCCGACATAGCAGTACAAAAATGTAGAGGACTGCAACATCCTGCATGTCTGCCGGTGCCTGGGACTTTATAGCCTCTCTGTGATATCTGCCGTGTAGCTGACGCAGTGCAGTCTGCTCATTGTATATTCCACAAGTATCGTGACGCAGATTTGAATGCATTGTGGAAAATACCAAGCCGCCTGTGCAGCTCACTGGTGAGTCAGTGCATCATTGTTATGGCCACCTTCCTCAAAATGGCCCCTACAGACCAGACTGCAGAGCAGAGAGAGAACAAAGCATGGCCTCTGGCCTCTGGTGTTGTTCCCACACTTCCACCGCTAATCACAAAGAGTCCAAAACATGGCACACAACAGGCATAGATGTCCTTTTTGGCATTGACATCAGAAAATAATTGATAGAGGAATCAGTTTGCAATATAATACAGAATATTTCAAGAGTACAAGCAGGGAGATCATTCTAAAATTAGACTAAACATCAAAACAGCATTGCTATTAGTGTATCATATGTCCCCCTTTTAAGATCTATTTGTCACCTCGAACATTAGACCCAGTCCTGTCTGGTTTCAGATCCATCCTGCGTGTCTGGAGTGGGGCTGTTTTTGATGTGTCGGTGGATTTTATTTTCATTGGAGTACAGTATGTGTGTGTTTTCACGTGTATGTGTTCACCAACGTCTTGTGCAATCACAACGGATCCCATGAGCCACCAAATAAAAAAAACTGCGTGTTCATCATGGCTGTGGGGCAGACACAAATCCACATTCTTGACCTACTGAAGAGGGAAATACTGCAAACTGCTCTACATCGAGT
Organism: Thunnus albacares; assembly: GCF_914725855.1. Classification (NCBI taxonomy): domain Eukaryota; kingdom Metazoa; phylum Chordata; class Actinopteri; order Scombriformes; family Scombridae; genus Thunnus; species Thunnus albacares. The sequence continues at coordinate 19,356,184 of NC_058117.1, read as the reverse complement.
GAAAAGTTTTGTAGTTGTAAAAAGTAAAGCTTTAGAACAGAAGCCAAACTGACAAGACATAAAAAGTTGAATAAAGTTAATTGTTAACATCTGGTGTGGATAAATGCCGCGGTGGTGTTAAAACATTACTTTTTCAAAGGTTGTGTCTGACTCTGTGTTACTGTAGTTCGGCAAAATGGTCGTGACATTTTCACTGATCATGTATTGTGTCTTTAGAGGCGAGCCTGGATGCCCCGGAGATCTGAGGGCTGTGACTCATGCTTAAAGCCTTTGCGCCTGTGACATGGAGAAAGGAAATAAGAGCCAGATGCCAACAGATATCCACAAGCACATGGCTCACGCGACAGGCCCTGCTCTGTGTGTGTGTGTGCGTGTGTGTGTGTGTGTATGTGTGTATTCCCAGCAGTCATACACAAAGGATTCAGGTGCGACTCAAGTGATTTTCCAGTGGCGATTTTACGTCAAACAATATGTTTACAATTCTCAGAAATTCATCTTAAGAATCAAAGCAAGACCGACAAAAACACACACACACACACACTTGCCATGTACAGTGAGAGGTATCAAGCGTTTTAATTGTTTACTCAAAAACCTATAATTTGGTCATGGTTTTTATTATGTTTTTTCCAAAATTTTGGTGGAGATCAAAATGTTTCAGTTAAAACAGATTTCACCAACTATGTTTTACATTAGTAGAATTCGAGAACTGGCACACATGTTGGTTTCCATCAGAAATATCTTAATATACTGTGGTGTGCTGCCAGTAAATCATTTAAAAACCAAGATCCACCAAACAGTGGAACTTTCACCATCTGCTTAAATATTTTACTCAAAGAAGGAACTCAAGAACGTGACTTCATGAAGTGCAGCTTTCCCAGGGTTTTACAAATTCTCCTCCATTTTAACTCAAACAGTGAAGCATCCTTAGCTTATTTTCTTTCTCACATTCTTTCTGTTAGATTTAAAGTTTTCATCAGTAACCAGCCCATATGTACAATAACTTATTGTTAATATCATTTCACAAACTCTGTAGAAATATGGTTATTACTTGAGTGGGAAGGCCTCCACTGTAGTTTGTGTACACCACCTCCAGCCCCTCCAGCAAGCTAACATGTCAACCATCCATTAAACTGCCAGTGAAGGTGGAATTATGGTTCTTCAGGCTGCACGTCGGTGATTGTGCACGGGGGTCGCACACATATATTCATGTGATCATTTCTTTCAAACTGCATGTGGCACATTTGTTTTCATCTCTGTGTCAGACCTGCCTCCCAACAGCAAATGAATCAAGCAATCAACTTGCTTGACATGGATGTATGCACTACACGTTGTTGAGATTTGGAACGAGTGCACATTGGCTCCTCTGTGAGCCTCTGTGACCTACCCATAACACCCTTCTCTGAGGTTCACAGAGACGTTTACGTGTATTTTTGGAGAAGCATAATTCCGGCTTAAGACAGTAACTGTAATTTAATTGGTGAATTTCACACCATAATTCCCTACACTCGTCGTAACTGAAAAAACTTACTGGTAAACATTACTATAACATGTTTCTAAGTAATGCGTTATGGCCCAACATGGTGACGAGAGATGCTGTGAGAAAGAGGGCAGACTATTCTATGCAGTTTCTGTATGTGGGTACAAGTTAAAACAGTTCCTTCTCCCCTCCTTTACTTCTCCCCATTTGTATTCTTCTATTCAGTAATTTAGTATTGTAATCTATTCTTTTGTGTCTCTCAATCTTTTTTCCAACACTATATCACATATGTCTTCACCTGTATAGATTTCAGCATACTAACACATATAATATTATTTCCAACAGCTAAACTCTGATAGCTTAAAGCAGCTCACTCCCATGGCTCTCATAGTGTCGTTTTTGACTGCAGCAGGCAGCTGTTTTCAAAGAAAAAGCTCTAAAAGCCCACTGTACACTACCTGCTCAGCACCAAACGGCAAAAAGACACAGTAGCTGGCGAACATAGTGGAGCATTTAGCAGCTTAAGAGCCATCAGAGCTACCAAGAGTTGATAGAGACTAAAAGCAAAGCTAAAAGAAGACAAAAACACAAATGCAAATGAATGATAATGTTGCCCTGTAACTGCTAGATGTGTAAATAAGCAATGATTTGCTAACTTCTTTATTTACATAGAAGTAATACTTAACTTTCTGTCCTGCTTTGATGTGTTTTGTTGAAAATGAGTTTATATATTGATTTATAGGCTGTGTCGATCATTGTTCTATATTTAATTTATGAGTGGGCTTTCTTATTTGTCAGAATAAATAGAGACCAATGCCAAAGACATCCCATTGTCACGGCATCTTGCTTACTAAACAACACAATGCAGAAGCCACCAGTTATTCATTCATCCATCCATGTGTCAACAATGCCACACAAGTTGGCAGATTCTACCAGAGAATCCAAAGAATTTAGAAATAAAAACAACAAAAACCTTTTCCCTCGATGAACAGAGTGTACCATATTAAAGAGACAAAAAAGCCGTGGAGAATTCAAATCTGTTCATTGAGGGCTCTTCAGTAAGCCACACTAAAAAGATGAATCTGGCAGAGCCATCTCCCAAATGCATTAACCGTGAATGATGCTCCACATCTCAGCTGGCTGTATTAAAAAATCAAAGACTATTCTGTACATCTGGAGAACATGGGCAAGAGGGTGGGGGGGATTATCCAAAATATGAATCAGCCCTCAGAGCAATCCATCATTTGTTAATAATCAGAACAGGGAAGTAATCCATCATGGTACTTGAAGAGGCAATCACAAATCCATCTTGCCATGGCTGACACACAATCACACTGTGGGTGGAAGGGTGGAAGAAGTAATGCGAATATGTGGCATTTAGATAAAGGGCTTCAGCTTGTTTTAATTCATTAGGTGTGTGTTGTGAAGAAAGATGCAGAAAGTGTGTCCTCATAAACTTAGATGCTTAGGCATTTCTCAAGTACACAGTGACAAGTGATGTAGCGAGTAAAAGTGCCATAATTCAAACCTGCTGTGGTCTAGTTAGGTCTAACAACTTGTATCTTTAAGAAAATGAGTCACCTGAACATCTGTAACCTGATATTTATCCAACAATGACTTAACAAGAGTTACAATGAGGGTATTATAAACAAAAGCTCAGAGGAAATGGTTCCAATTTGAGGGTCGCTGACCCGTAGTGCTGCTGCTTGTTCATGTAATGCTTTTGGGTTTGACATGAACCCTGATGTGACTCATGATGTTTACATTTTCCACCACATTCTTTTCTGTTTTGGTGCACACAGCGAAAGGGATCGGTCACAGTAGGTGTCGGGTGTGGCTGAGGTCAATTAGAGCAGATTCATAGCGGAGAGTCATCAGCATACTGTTTAAACTTGCCTGATTGAGTCATTTGGCTTTGTTTTAAATTCCTGTCTCCAAAAAAAAAAAAACCTCTGTTTGAGTTACCTACAATACTGCAGCATGAAAACTTCTCCAAGAATATTTTTAGTGGCTATCATTGACATCACACATTTCACATGAACACACAGCAGCTTCCCCCTGCAGTTTATACTTGATTTATTAAGACCATGTACCCTATCATTAAAATCAGACAATGTAAGGGGCAGGATAAATTATTACTACCACTATTCATCATTCATGTTAGACAACCTGGCTAATTGTAATATTTTTTTCCAATAAACTTATCAGCTAACATTTGAAAACAAAATGAACACTCACTGCCTTATTTATCGTCCTTTTCATCTGTTGTAACTTTTTCAAAGCAAGTGGGAAGTGGGAAGAGTCTTTTGGTTGCGAACAACGGTAAGCTTACCTTGCGAGGTAGTTGGATTCACCAGATCACGGGAGAATCCATCTTGTCAGGTTTCGCTGCGCTTTTGTCTGAACCACTGGTGGTTTGGACCGATCAGCATCCTATGAGGATTCTCGTGATCTCGCAAATCCAGCTGCCTCGCAAGGTAAGACGGTGATAGATGGTGATAGACATATGGTTATCCAATCACCTGCCAAGTATTTTTTGAAAGTACTTGCTCTTTTCGAAACAGTGTCAAAGGACGACTACTCAGATGGTTCTGTGTAACAAACCATCTGGTGCATCAGGTTATCTGTGAGCAGCTGCAGGTTAAATTATTGCTGCTTTGTTTTTATGTAAAACATGCTTGTGTGCACAGGTTTGTAGATCTGAAATAGTTTTAAACACAGACATTGATACCACCATAAAAACAGTTAATTTTTTTTTTTTTTAAAGAGTACTCCTCCAATTTGTACTCCAATGACATTGTTGGAATCACAATGGACAGGTTAAAAAAAGGATAAAAATGAATGCAGCAGAATCAGAGATATTAACTTTCCATTAATTCTCCTTCCTTGTCAGAAACTGGCAACTACACAACCCACAATGCAACTCAATCACCAACCATTTAATTAAAGATTCAGTTGTGCTTCGCAAGTAGTGGCTAATATACCCTTGAGCTGCTAGCCTCAAGCAGAAATGAGGAGCATGCTACAGAGGTCTGGTAACCTCACTTTGTTCTCACTCCAAACACCCAGATTTTGTTCATTTTCAAATGTGTAGTCTTCATCCTAAACTGACACTGACTAAAGTGACGTCAATGTGGACAATTTATCAGACTTCACACAGCTCCCACAAAAGGCTTTATGCAACTTTTTTCACATATGCAGTAGCACTCCCCAAAACCTGTAAAAAGACTTTGAAGAGTAAAATCTGTGGAGTTCCCTTTTAATGTTAAAGCAGCATTAATTGTTTGGCTGCTTGTGTGTGTGTGTGTGTGGTTTCCTTTTCTTCTTTTTTTTCCAGTGATCAAGCTTTAAACACAACACTGAAATATTATCACTTTAAACAAGTTGAGTTCCCTGTTTACACGTCCAGCAGACACAGAGCAGCACATGCATTTATGAGGGAAATACCTGGCTCTTTAAATGCTCCTTTATGTTCACCTGCTAGTCACTAACTTTGTGTGCTGTTTAGTGCAGTATCAGAGTTTTTTTGCGGAAAGCAATATAGCTGAGGGGAGCTGCAGAGTTGATTAATAATTCTGTTTGAATTGCTTCACTCATAGCCAGTGGTTACTATAAAAACATTCATTAGTGCAGCTTTAAGTAGTGCATTTGGCACAATGTGTTTCACAATGCTTTTCAAAAGACCAATGTATTTACAACCACTAAAAAGTTGTCCAGACAATTACACATGTTGAAAACCATGAAACTTAACCCTTGTTCCACAGTCTACTGGTTAATGTGAATGATTTTCTCCAGACTGTTTACATTCATCCACTCCACTGCCACGAAGTTGAATATTTTGACATGTTTTATTTTTATGTAATCCAATTCAGGTGACAAAGATAATTTGACTCCCTAAAATCTGATACAGTAAGTGAGACGTTGCTGTCTCCACTCAGTGGTTGTACACACACTGTAGGACTAATGGAGCACACCCGCCCCTGTTTAAGTGTTTCCATATTGCCACATTGCCTTTAAGTCCTACATTTTACATTTGACCTTTCTGCCTTTGCCAATTCACTTACCATTAAATGCCGGGAAGGCTTAATGTTTGCTGGCACTAGAACACAGATAAAATAAAATAGGCCCATTCTTTTTTGTGTGCATGCTGCCAGAATATCAGTGTGCGTATGAATTACAATGTGCAGGCCTGATGTGGATGATTTATTAATTTTCTCTATGCTTCCAGCGGTATTGTTTATGGAGTCCTTTGAGGATTTTTTACATACATATTACATCCATAAGTGGTGGAGGTGTTGACATACTGACAAAATACAAGCTTGCCAATCAGTCTGAATGATGCTCAGATGGACACACAATTAGCAGAAGATAGCAAACGTATTTTTTAAAATGTCCTACATTTGTGGCTGTTATAGTAAACATTTCATTTAAGTGATGTTTGCTGCAGGGCAGCTGCTGGCATGACACTCAGGGAAACCTAATGGTAGGCATTAAAAGGATATTAAGAGGCCCACATGGCTGCACACTTACTTGATCTCCCGGTTAGGCAGCGACTCTGGTCTTTACCGTCTCTGCTTAGATGAAGCTTCAAAGTAGAGGACATCAGAGCATGAGCGGCACAAATTCATAACAGAATGAACTGGAGCCTGACTGCTCCCACAGCAGCTTATTGCGCGTCTCTCTTTACTTTTTTTGTGTTTATTTGACAAATTGACACATTAAAAAGTGTTTCTCCGTCAGAACCAGATGGTGTTGAGCTGAAGCAGGAGAATTTCAATACAACACAAGGCCCTGATGTAACAAAACTGCAGCTGCCACAGCACTGTAGCAACTGTTGAATAAAAAGAAGCCCAGAGATATGATTGCAAATTGTCTGCAATGTATTATCTTGCAAACAACATGCTGAGTGGATACCGTGGCTCAGACATAATTGTGGTAAAAATAAAAAGTCATGTTAAAATTCAAGAAGTTCTGCAGTTTCATCCATGGATGAAATTTCACAGTGAGTTTCCAACAAAATGTAATACTGTTAAAACATCACTGAGCAATATTTTGTTCAATTGACACTGACAGGTTGTCTTCTTAGAAGTGAAGGATTTTCATATGATCAAGGGTTAAGACCTGCCTCATTCTTTTGCCAGTGTAATAGTACACCCATTTATGACCTGATGCTGATGTTTACCCTGTCTTCTCTTAATTAATTAAAAGGCATGATATGACATGAGCAAAAGTAAAATTGGAGTGCTGCTTGACAGATAATATGCAGCTCTGTCCAACATAAAATCAAATCCACCATGACAACAAAAAGTGTTGTACACACATTTTTTTCATCAGCAGATTTTTCAGAGTGAAAATGAATGGCAGCACAGAGAACATCAAATATTACCACAATTTAATTTGTCATTGCCTTTATTTGTGTGTTTATTTTTGCAACCTCAACTCTCATCAGCTTAGTTAATTTCATTTCTCAAATAAGCATTGCTAATGTTGACACCCAACACTGTGGTCCAGAACACCCAAAATCTGTTTTACATCAAAGAGATTGATCTTGAAAATGTCAGCAAAATTATGAGTCACTTCAGCAGCAACACAAAGGCCAAAGACATCCATAATCTTAATCATGCACTGATGAAGAAATACAGCATCCAACTTCTTGAGCCAATAACACACCTTATGAACTTGTGAATTAAAACAAGAGCTTTCCCTGAGACCTGGAAAACAGCCATAATCAGTCTAGTTTTTAATCTGGTGAGCAAGACTTGACATGTAATTACAGACCTATTACCATTCTCCCAGGTGTCTCCAAAATACTGGAAAAAAATTATTGCAGAGCATAATACATCTAGAGATAAATCAGGTATTGCATCAACAATTTGAATTCACACCCAAACCTCCTACTGAGACTGCAAACTGCCATCTAACTGAAAAAGGTCTTTTGGATAAAGGTCATGCTTTGGGAGCAGTTTTCTTAGACTTAAAAAGGCTTCGATACGGTTAACCACAGTGATATCCAAACTTCCCAAATTCCAACTTTCTGATCATGCCTCACAGTGGTTTGACTCATGCCTTAGTGGAAGAGTACAGTGTGTGAGAGCCTGAGGGGGGGAAGGTCCACCCTCCACTCCATTATCATAGGGATACCACAGGAGTCAGTTCTAGGTCCATTGTCATTTAACATGTACATCAACGATCTACCTGAGGGATGTCCTGGGGTTGGCTGCCAAATGTATGCCGATGATACGGTTATTTATACATCTGCCAGAACATCTAGCAAGGCCACTGACCAGCTTACTGAATCCTTACATTCTGTATTGCAATTGCTCACTTAACACTGAATGTAAAAAGAAAGTTTCAATCTGTTTTTCTATATGTAAACAACACGTAAATCAAAGATTCATGGTAAAAAAAAGAGTGAGGTCATTGGTGAGGTTGACAATGTCAAGTACTTAGGAATCATTTTAGACTCACATCAAAGATTTGATAAACAATATTTGAAAAAAAAAAAGTTAAATCAAATCTCAACTGCTTCAGACTCATCAGAAAGTATCTGCCATTTAGCACAGCCCAGCTCTACATGCATGCCATGATATTCTAACATCTATCATACTGCATCACTACCTGGTCACAAGTGTCAAAATCAACTATGTAGCCCATCATATCACTTTATAACCACACAATAAAAATCATGGACAAAAAACCAATGAGGTGGCACCATTGTCACATGTTGGAGAAACACAATATGTTCAGCTTTGAAAGCTTCATAAGCTATCCCAACCTAAAGCTTATTTTTAAATCTCTACATGGTCATGCTCCTTCCATGCTTAATCAATTTGTTATAAGACACCAGAACTGCAGTAGAGTCAGCACACAGACCTCAATAAATGGTAACTGTTGCATCGCAGTAATCTTCTCTGTTAAAGGAGCAAAACTATGGAACCACTGAGTTGAGAATGCAACACAATTTTAATGCTTTCAATAGAGAGATTAAATCATGACTAAAATTAGAACTTAAAAAAACATCATTGTTCTTACACTTAATACCTCTGTATAGACACATCTGTATTTTGTGTATGTATTTTTATTTTCCTTTCTTAACTTTTTTTTTCTTTTTCCCATTTTAACTTCTTAAAAAACCTCCTGTGGACAGATGTTGTAAATTAGTGTTTTGCTACAAACACTAAATTCAGTACATCTGGTGCTTGTGCATAATTGTATGTTCAATTGTATCATTTTTTTGTGTTTTTTAAATCATAAATAAATATTATTATATATCATTATATCCTTGTGCTATTATTATTTTTGGGAAAAAATGAAGATTAACTTGCTTTTTATTCCCTCATGTGGTCAATGTGATGAATCTAAATGTAGTCCATAACACACCTACTCTGGGACCAGATTCAGTTTTGTTCTTGACAAAATGAAATACAGCTATATTCACTTCCTCAGTGTGCAAATGTCTGCTTTGACTCAATGTTTCTATTTCCACCATGTTGTCATAGATACTCCTTTTTTTTTGCTTGTTTTGTGTCTTGTGCAACATGTGTCTTTGATCATTTTCATTTTGAGTGTGAACATAATTTTTCTAAAGTGCTATCTACATTATAATTATTCTCATTAAAAGAGGATCGTTATTCAGGTTAACAAAGGCCACACCTGCTAAGCAGCTCGTTAAGACTCCATTTCATCCATTTTATGAAAGTCTCTGCCAGCTCTTGGCCGTAGCCGCCTCGAAAATTGAATCAGCAAAAACAGATCAATCATCCCCATCTTGAAATACAAGAGTACACCACATAATAATCTCTCTATTACAGGGGCGTGCATAGGACCGTTACCACCCTTGTTCTAACATTTTTAGGAGGAGCAACCACTTTCCTAAGATGCTTTTAGACATATGAAGTGTCGACTTGGGAAATCAACTGGACACTTTGTTGTTGTAAATAACATTAAATTAATCTTTAAGAAGCGCAGCTGTTGTTTCAAGATTCAGTGTGAAGAAATGCAAGGTCGGAGTGAGTTGAGGTTGCTCAAGTGGATGTCCATTTAGACTAAGAGATCCAAATTAGTCATATATTCATTAATAACATGACTTGTTTGATCATTCACAAAAAGGCATACAGTCTCATGAGGAATTTGATGAGTGATTTCTTGTTAGAATCTGAATTTTAGGCTGATAATTGAATAATGGTAGAAAATGATTAGCAAGTCTTAAAATTGCAACCTTAAAGGACATGCAAGCAAGTTTTGCAAATCCCAGATCCCCAATTGATTTTCAGATACACCCTCATGTATATTCAGTGGAGCATTTGCTTCTTATTGACTTATAATAATATAATATAGAAATCAGCCTAGCGTTGACCTTTAATGGAGTTTGGAGTCATTAAATGATAGGTTCACAATTTTTTTTAATACTTTATTTACAGATTTCAATTTTATAATGACAAAATATATTGAAAGGACACACAAAACAACACAAAGAAAATACAACACCAAGTGGAACAACAAACAAAACAAAACAAAAAGGCTGCCAGACAGTTTATAAGATTACATATATAGTCATTCAAAAATGTTGTCACAATAGTAACATCTCGAGAGCAAGGTAAAGTAACATGAAAAAAGTTAAACACCACACCCACTCATGTAGCCAGGCAGGTCAAAGTTTCTATGGATGCTGGATAATATGACACTGTGCCAAGAAAGGTCCCCATATTCTCTCAAATCTATTCTGTGTGTTGGGTTTGTGCAGATGCAGTCTTTTCATTTGTATAGTAGACAACATCTCCTTGAGCCAATGCGCAAAGCTTGGTTGGAGTGGTAGACTTCCAAGTCAGGAGAATAAGTTTCTTAGCAACCACCATTTCAAGTTGCAGAGTAATCTGCATGACATACGGCAGCTCAAAAGTCTCTGCAGAGCATCCAAAGATGGCCAGGTGGTGGTTAGGCTGAGTGTCTCTGGAATAGGCTGTTGAGAGCCACTCAAAAATTGCAGTCCAAAAGTTGTGTAATATAGAACAAAAGATGTGCTAATGATCCTTCAGCAGAGCAACACATGTTGCATTCAGGAGACACTGATTGGAAGATGCTGTTCAATTTTGTTTTTGAGTAATGCAATGTATGCATCACCTTTTATTGGATTAACCTGTAGCATGAGTTAATAGAACAACAATAAACCCGAGACACTGTCATTCCCAGAACTCTGCTGATATCTCTGAATTCAAATCACTGGCCCAGGTTTCCCTAATAAAATCTGAAGAAACCGAAGCAATCTGGAGGAATCTGGAGGGAACATGAGGCATTCAAGAAAAGGATGGGTGGTTGGGGTGGACTCAAAGTGTGGGCACTTTTCCTTAATATAGTGTCTGACTTGAAGATATCGAGAAAAATGTGAATTTGGAAGATTGAACTTAGTTAACTTAGCTACTTAACTGAATAAATGATGTATATTGGTCATTAATGTACCAGCCTGGTATCACCAAATGGCGTATGAATAACACACCATTTCTGAAGTAATTTTGCGTGTTTAGATGCATTTTTTACTTTTCATGTGTCATTTCACAACATTTAGGTCGTGAATTCAGTCGGCAAAAACATAACCTATAGTTACGTTTGAATGACAGGAGAAGTCACACATTACAGATTATGTCAATATAATGTGGCTGTCTTTTCTTTTATCAAGTGATTTTGGCTTATTTGGAGGAGGCGGGTTGGGTGGAGGGCTAGATAGTCAGTTGGCAAAATGTTGCAAAAACAGCAGGAGAGCACTGTTCGAGAAGATTAACTGGACATTTTTACTGTCATATCAGGACATTTTAACTGGACATTTTTACCGTCACATTGGGACATTTTAACTGGATATTTTTACCATCACATCGGGCATTTTACTGCCGTTAAACTGGGCATTTTTAGCTTCAGCAAGGGGACAATGGGTTCCCTTGGCAAACACCACATAGTAAAGAGAACAGACTGGATTTATCCCCATTCGTGAGAATGAAGGATTTTTGATTAGTATATATATATATATATATATATATATACTATTTTCATGTTCATTGTTCATTCCAAACTTCTTGAGTGTCACAATTACATGGGGGCACTCTATTATGTCAGATGCCTTATGGGCATCTAAAGACATTATAGCAGCTCTTTCATCTTTGCAATAATTGGCATACAGAATATTGAGAATTTTGTGGACATTACAGAAGGAGTACCTGCCCAGGATAAACCCTGTTTGGTCTATGTGAATGATATGTGCTGTATGCTTACCCAGCCAATTTGCTAATGCTTTTGTAATTATTTTCAGATCATACTTTAGTAGAGAAATGGGCCTATAACTGCCAGGATCCGTTTCATCTTTATCTTTTTTTTAATGAAACACAGATATTTGCTTTACTGAGAGAGGATGGGAGCCTCTTGTTTTCAAAGGTATCCTGAATCATTCTCAGCTATGTAGGACATCTCGGAAGGCTTAATAGAACTCTGGCCCGAACCCGCTCGGCCCAGCTGCCCTTCCGGTGGGAAATGCTTTGATGACTTCCTTTAGCTCAGACAGTGAAAAATCCAAGTCCAAATTTTCCCTGAAAGCTGCATCCAGTTGTGGGAATAGAAGCAAAACAAAAAAAACTGATCAGAGTCTTCCTGTGTAGCTGTTGATTTGGAGGTATAAATTTCTGAATAGAACTCACTAAATCGTGTTATCCTTTAAGTCTGTAAACATCGCGCCAGATTTAGATTTTATTTTGTAAATGGCTTGTTTTAACTGCCTTGTCAATAACTTCTGTGGTTTGTCACCAAACTCAAAATATCTCTGTTTAAGTTAAAGTTGTATGTTGCCAATTTGTTCCCCTAGAATAGAGTTGTATTTGTATTTTAAATTAATGAATGTTATTATAATCTGATTGGAGCAAAGAGGTTTTGTAAGCCTGTTCTGAGGCTAGTAATTCTTTATCAGTCACTTCCAATCTACCTAATTTAGCCCTTTTCAATGTTGTTTCATAAGAAATAATTTGTCTTCTGATATATTCTTTGAGTGTTTCCCACAGTGTTGAGTCATTCACCTCCCTGTTGTTGTTGGCTTCTTGGAACTGCAAGATGTGCATCGTAATGTAAAACGCCAGCTATAGGCTTGCCTGGGGAGGGACAGTTGAAGGTTGAGATTGACAGGACTATGGTCTGATATTATTATGCTGTGATATTTGGTGTGATCAATGTTAGAGCTTAAACTGGAATCGACTAAAAAGTAATCGATTTGTGTATATGATCTGTGTACATGAGAATAGAAAGAATAATCCAGATCAGATGGGTGATGCACAGCAAGAATATTGGGTGGGCGGAGGGAGGAAAGCTTATCTAACTATGGATCCAGATAACAGTTAAAGTCATCCCCAATGGCTTGAGTCATTATCTGGGATCAAGTCAAACACCTTACAAAAAAAAGCTGGGGCATCTGTGTTCAGCCCATAAATATTTACCAGTGATATGCCCATTTAAAATTATAAACCTGCCATTTGATCAATTATGGATGAGTGAAAACAAAAAGGTACAGTGTTACGGAAAAGGATGGCAATGCCTCTGGCTTTAGATGTGAAAGGTGACTGATAGACCTGTGAAATCCAATTAGCCCCGAGTTTCCTATGCTGAGTGGCTTTAACATGCATTTTTGTAAGAATATAATGTCGGATTCAGTGACTTCAAATGCGCAAAAACTTTACCTTGTTTTGTTGGGTGACCTAAACCGCGACCATTACAGGAGACCAAGGATATGGAATCAAGAGTGTTTTTCATTTGATACCTTGAAGGAGCAATGAGATTGGGCGTTGAGCAACAAAAGATAGTTGCATTGTAATGAAACACAAACTTACAGTTAACAGTTAACAAATATATGAACAACACCCAGTGCTTCCCTAAGTGAAGCAGAGTTGCCGTCATGCACATCTGGAACCACTGGCCAAAAGGTGGAGAAACACACCTCCAACTTATAGCCCCTCATAGGCGCACACAGTACAGAACAGGTTGAGCATAAAAGAAAAAAAATGCCATGATAAAAGTCTGCTCAGTGCATCTTTAGACTCTCTTCATTTATGTTTCAAAGCATTTCAAAGTTTTTGGTCTACAACATTCCTTGCTTCTTTGGATTACTGGGTACTTTTACCTTGGTGGTGAACACGGAGCCTGGCTGGGAAACATAGCGAATGCCGAATCTCCTTCTCTCTCAGTAGTTGAAGCACTTGATGGAAGCTCTGCCGTTGCAGTGTAGTCAGGTAAGATTAAGATCCAATGACCTCCGTATTCCACTGGACACTGCCTCCTGAGCCAAAGAACCTTATCTTTCTCCTGTGCGAGATGCACCCATACCATTATCATGCGAGGTCTGGAGCCTTCCAGTGGTTTGGGCTATTGATGACTACTGGTTTGGTTGTCATCCTCCAGCAGCTTCCTCTTCAGCTGATGACATGTCTGGAGGTTTCTTGCTAGCTTGGTCATGGCTAGCGGCAGCATCGACTAGCGGGCCAGCAGCTCCCTTTCCGAATCCTGCAGTTTTACTAGGGATGATCATGATAAACCACGGTAAAATTCCTGATGGTTAGTATTAATGTTTCAAATTTTAAATATCATTATATCATTGTTTGATTACCGCACTTTAAAAAAGTCATGGTAAATACTGTCCAGCATCAACTAAAGCTATCAACAGTGTCCCACATGCAGGCACGCAGGCGCAGCATGCAACATAGATTTGTTTTGAATCAATGAAAACATGGCGGAAGGCAATGACAGCACTCCGGAGATTTTTCAGCCTTAAGAGGACTAATTCACTAATTCAAGACTGACTCATGCTTTCCACGTTCTGCATCAGTGGACAGCTATGGTTTTGCAGATGTGCACGCAGTTCCGTTCATACTTTTTTCGGAGGTCCGCAGACACAGACACGTTCCACATGTGCCCGCTAGTAAACAGGACTGTAGTGATACGTTTTCTGAGTTGTAAAATCCACTCTGTGAGTATTACAAACCACTGTGCATTCTTTCTCTGATCAGCCCTTAAATGCAGTAATCTGTTACTCCAACCAGACTTGCTGGATTGTATTTCATTGTCTCACCGGCGCAACACACCCACAACAGCTCAGCCCCTTGTATTGTTTTACATAGATCTGTTTTCATTCTTAATGCACCTGAGGAGTTCCTGTATGTTGCTGAACAACAGGAAAAAGTCAAAAAAAGAAAAGCGACAGCTTAATGAGAACAGGAATACAGTCCATACATACAATAGACGACACAGACATTCCTGTCGAAGCAGTGCAAAGTGCAGTTACCTCTCATGGCCACATGGTGCTATATTTAATGTTAATGCACATTTAATATGGTTTTCATACGTTTACATAAGGTATTGGCTATGTTTTTATTTTAATGTTCATGCAAACAAAAAGTGCAGAGTGCTGTTAAGCTTTTTGGTGGTTATCAATATAAAACTTGGTGAAATGATTTCAGTGTGTGCATCAGTAATTTTTGAACATTATCAGCACATGTAAACAATACCACGATAATACTGATAACCGTGATGATTTTGGTCACTATAATCATGATATGAAATTTTCATACCGTTTCATCTCTATACCAGACATGTTCATGTTCCACATTTTAGTGGTGTGAAGGAGAAAGAAACAGTGGAAATCTTACAACAAAAATGGAGAGTCTAGCATTCAAAAAGACAATTTGAACTTGTAGGACTTGGTGTGCCAAGAGGAGCTTGAAAAAACATGCCTGCACTTCACTCAGACTCAATAAGTTGGTCTTAAAACAATAGTCTGATTGCAGCAAGTTTGGCTTGCTGCAATCATTCCACCTGTTCATACTGGCCTTTAAAAGATCCCTTCCTAATGAAGTTTCACTGTAAGTGACAGGGGACAAAATCCACACAATGTATTTAAAAGTATATCTAAAGTTAATATGAGGCTTCAGTCATCCAAATTAGTCAAATCGAGTGGCTATCTTCCAAAGTTTCTGTCCTTTTAGTGCCAAATTCCTTCTTTGTGTTTCTATCTTTCCACTGCAGCTCAACAGGGAAACACTGTTCGAGGAAACACAAAGAGACAAAAGAGGGAATTTGATACCAAAAGACTGTAAACGTGGCAGATAACCACTTGATTTAATGGCTGAAACCTCATATTAGCTTTGGATAAACTTTTAAATAAGTTTTTGCATAGAAGGATGACTGTGGCTTTATATTTAAGGTGCATTTGGGAAGGATCTTTTAATGGTCAGTATGAAGAGGAGGAATGATTACAACAAGAAAAACCTGTTTCAAAGTTCATTTGGGTGCCTGACTGTTGTTTTAAGACAAACTTGAAAAATTGTGAATCTATCCTTTAATATCCTTTGATTCAGTGCTTCCCAACCAGCAGGCCAAGAATGATTTGGTACAGGGCCACAAGGAAATGTTATAATAAAGAAAAAAAAGCGAGTATTTGTGCAGATATTACCTTGAACTTAGCACAGGCTGTCTGCGCTGTCTGTATCTTTTCTCATTACTCACTATTACAACTTCAAAAACAGGATACCGATTATGAGCTAAAGAAGGTCATCAGTACACAATGTCATATCAGTCTGTCATCACTTTAGCTGTACAATCTGAGTGTGCTGTTTTCCTATTACTGCTGCAACTTCATGGGTAACATGAATTAAAAAAAAAAAAATTGCTTGATATTTTCTTGGCCATTAAAACATCCCCCACTTCCAGTCTGCAAGAACTATGACCCTGCATTAAACGGCCACTACAGCAGTAGTGTCACTTTGTAAACGAGCCTGAATAAAATCTAAAATTGCGGATATGATGCTAAATACTGGAGATGATGGTTATGTAATGCTATAATCTAGTGTCAAACAACATGAGAGTGGTTTTAAACCCTTTTGACACCACAAGTATTCCAGTAAACAGTCAACTGGAGCACGGCACTGTTTCATTCTGGGATTTACGTAACTCTTCACTAAAATTA
Source organism: Thunnus albacares (assembly GCF_914725855.1). Classification (NCBI taxonomy): domain Eukaryota; kingdom Metazoa; phylum Chordata; class Actinopteri; order Scombriformes; family Scombridae; genus Thunnus; species Thunnus albacares. The sequence continues at coordinate 19,339,724 of NC_058117.1, read as the reverse complement.
GTTACAAAACAACTTCAAACATTGCCACAAAAGCACAATTTTAGCAGGTCACGTGCACTGGGGGAGTCAGGCAAAAAGGAATGAAAAAAAAAACTCTTATAGGACAAAATACCAACAAGATGTACCTTCTATTAACAATGGAGAACAGATTATTATATTTGTAAATGTGAGTGAATCATCTCAGGCAAATACAGATGATGTATTTGATTTCAAAATTGTACCTCTGTGATGATTAATAAGCTTCCAAGACAAGCACTTTGGCTGCTCTATTTAAACGGAAACAGGAAAAAAAAGATGCTATTTGTTAAATTTTTTCAATATGTGCATTACCCCCCAATGGCAGGCAGCCATCAGTGGTATCATACTGGTCAGACTCAGTCATGGCGGCACACAGCTACAGAGAAAGATAGAAGGAAGGAGTGCGAGAGGCAGCGATGGGCTCCCTTCTCCTCCTTTGAGAGGAGTGACATTTGGAACAAAGAAGCCAGTTATGTGAGCAGTTCTTTCTGGGACAGGCAGACTGACAGAGGCCAAATACTCCCGGCCCGCCAAATCAACCGCCCACGTAGGGTGGGGTCACTGCGAGATGACTCATTCATACAACACACACACACACACACACACACAGGGAAATGGGAGCACACATACACACAAAGTATATCCCCTTCATACTCTAAAGTTTTGTAAAAACATCAGTCCTGTGTGGCAAAGATGTGCAACCGTGCACAATCACACACCATTCTGCACGCAAACGTTGAATGGAAAAGTCAAATGAAATAAATGTCTTGCTCTAACACAGCATTTGGTTTTGTGTGTGTCACAGGTGAAAGTGTTCCTGGTGAGATTGCCTGTCTGGCTGTCTTTCACTTGTCACTGAGCTTTTGTTTTCACTTGCTATCTGGGCAACCTGCCAGACCAAATAATACTTTTTATAGTTTGTTCCTAGAGCCCTCTTTTGTGAGATAGCACTTCATATGGCTCCTCTGGAAATGCTTTGTCAATATTTCAGCATCCATTTAGTCACAGTAAATTACGCCAGCCAGACAAATAAACACGGTTTACTGGAGTTTGTCAGTGTCTTTTCAAAGGAGTTGCTAAATTGCAAGCGGCGGCTTTTGCATCTTTCCCTGGAACATTACTTACTGGTTCTTTATGCGTCATGAGCCCGGCGTTCTGTAAGAGGGAAATGATGAGATTTGGCATATACGTTGCTGTTGCTCGCTGAGCTGTTAATGTTAATTTGATAACTTGGATAGAGCTGGCTGTTCCCTAGCAACATAATATTTGGCCATAAATAGAAACTAATGGACAAACATCACCCTGCTTGGCTCTCTTCCAGACACCACCTCTGGTTTCGATGGACATTTTTATGAATGATTAGTTTTGAAATGCTGCAAATACTAACTTTTCCTTTGGAAAGGAAATATTAAACAGTGGAGGAAAGGAGTTGTTTGTTTTCACACCTTAAGCTACAAAGTCATCAGTCTTTATTCTCCCTTGTTGGTCTGACCAAGAGATCTGTTTTTCTTATCTAAGTGCAGACTGGACTTTAAAAGCTGCTTTGCTTTTAACACTCAAAGATGTATTGAAAGTAGAGTAAAGGAGAATTTTCTGTGCTGAGCTTCACTGAGATTTTTTGTTTAGTTTATTCTCAATTAAACAAGAAGGACAACATATACACAACTACAAAAAATATCAACAGTAAGACAAAGTCCAAGATTTTTTCCATCGTGGTCGCTGATGTAAAGATAGCAAAGATGCAAGAGTCCAAGTGATGAAGTGACATTTATATCACCAATAAACTAACACATACAGTTTATCATTTTCAATAAAATCTCTGTACTGTAAGTCAAACATCAATGAAACAAATGATAAGAAATTACAAAAAAAATTAAACTAAGATTATAAGTTCACACTTCAAGTTTCCCATAAGCTATGATTTGACATTCTTTATAAATTGTATTATTTGGTGATTATTTGGTGAGTTCCCCCTTCCAGCCTCATTATTTTCATCTGTCCCTATTGTGTGAATGTTTCTGGACATGTTTTAAAAGAGGTTTTTTTTTTTTGTTTTTTGTTTTTAACAGCTGATTGTTGAAGATTAAATCTGGTAATATTCTATATTTTTCTTCTTATCAACAAATCCCAAAACCAACTACAGTATGAACTGATCTTACTACCAAGTACCTTCTGTGTAGCTTAAGACCGATAGCTTATTTATCTGTACCATAGACCTCCACTGTTGTCCAAAAATGATTAAAAACACATCAATAACCCACAAGGTTGCAGTGTACGACATGTTCCTTCATTATGATGAAAGTGGGCCTGTTGCCGTAAACACTCACTGGAGCCCCAAATCTCTTTACTCTTGTTTGAGTGACGTTTGTTAAAAACTACAGTGCCCAGCGGTTTTATTCTCTAATTCTTGAAATAAAATGAAAGAATATATTTGTGATCACTTTTAAAGTGGGAACCAGTAGGCTTGGGGCTGAGTGTGATATACAGGGAAGGGAAGTTGGAAAGTACTGAGAGATGTAACACATTGTTAGATTTGGTCTTTCAGGGGATTTGTTGCCTATAACAAAAAATACAGAATATCCAGCCTTTTCCTTTAAGAGGAAAATGTTACGTAAAATCTATTTAAAAGGTAAAACGTGGCACAGACAGAGCCAGGAACAGGAGTTTTGATTCCCGCCAAGCCACACCGTGCATTCATAGCATTGTAAAAGCCCTTCTGATGAAAGCGGCAGCCACCAAAGGGCCTTAAGTTATGTTATACTAAAGTGAGATCAAATAAACGGGCAGGGGCAGAAGAATTGCTCTGAAATCGCACGTGTTTGGTTAACGCCAAACAGATGTAGGCATACTGTATGATTACTGCATTATAGCATGGATTGTATACCCACTCCGACAGGAAAGAGATGGCAGCTGTTAGCCATCAACGTGGAGGCACAGGCAAACTATAGGCCCGGGCCCGTGCCTACTCAAACACACTTGAACGTATGCACATGTTCATAAATGTACACGCCATGCAACCAGATGTGCACTCACAAGAGGAGCGTGTGGAGGCACGAACACACACAAACACACAAAGTAATCCCTTTTATCTCGGTAATCTGATGTTTAGCGTCAGGGCCCACCGTACGCCTACCACCACCTTAAAAAGTACAGAGCTTCTGCCAAATAGCATAAACATCCTGAAATGACCGCTGCTCTGCGTCATAATTTTCTTTTCATAACATAGCCTACTGCCTGGTTATTTCAAGGCTCTGGGTGACCCTGAAACCAGAAGTTTCCTCACTCCTCCTCTGTTGTTATTTAAGGAAAACTTCAGTGTTTCCCTTTCTGCTCTCTCTCTCTCTCTCCCTCTCTCTCTCTCTCTCTCTCTCTTGCTCTTACTGGGTGTGGTTTTCAAGAGCCAAACTTGTGTGAATGATGTGGACTCTCTATAGTCATAGCTTTGACTCAGTCCACACCCTTCAACTTAAAGAGGAGTTTGGAGGAGGTGGAGCAACGCAAAGCTTGGAGCACAGTTTGAGCTTGGACTTGATCTTGGAGGCTTTTGTAGGCAACATGTACGTACGCTGCGACCCGCGCTGTGTTGTCTTTGTGCTGCACTGTGTGACTTTTGGATCTCTTCAGTTTGAGCGTCTAGAGGCATCAGGGGTTTGTTTTTTTTTCTTTGTCTCTTCTCAAAGACGTGTGTGAGTATGAGAGCAATTTCTGCTTCACTAAAGTTTCAGGTGAGTCAAGTTTGCATGTGGTGGTTGCTGTAAAGGTGAAAATGAAAGATTTTTAAGGAGCTGGGGTATTTATCAAGTGTTTTGGAAAGTTGTGATGGTTTTAAATTGTCTTTATATGTATTCTCATATACTATGTATTCAGTGAATTAGTTTCAGAAAGTTTCCACATTGTAATTACAGTAGTGAAAAACTGTCACATGCAATTCTCTTCTACATTTAAGATATTGTTTTCTTATCACAAACCTTAAAATGAATTAATTGAGTGGTGATTTATAGAAGTTTAGCCTGACAAACTTGATATGTCTTCATATTCATTTTCTCATTTTATTTCTCAGTTGCTACATTAATCAGGAAATTGTTTATTTTAAACTAAATGGTAGAAATTAAAGCCTGATCAAGCAAAACAAACATAGAAAAGAAGTGGTTACAAATGTTGAAAATTCTGTGTTTAGCAGGAAAGTGTTTCCTACTTTCCTGCTAAACTTAATTTGACATCAGACAGTTCACTTAATGCACTTCTGCATTTTGTGTACTGATACGATATGAGCGGGGCCCATTTTGATGTTTGGGACTAGTAAATACTAATCAGATCTGTGGTGTAGATGGCGGACGTCGGGTTGTTCAGCCTCAGCTTTAAGGCTGATAAACATCTTTTTGTGAGAGTTTCATATAAACTCCTCTTGCATTCAAACTTGTAATGTTACCAGACCTTTTGCCTGGGATTTTTTGCCCAAACTAGAAAAGTTTCCATTCTCTGTACTGTTGGGAGTAAAATTGGCCTCTGCTTTCATCATTCCTTTGGATATCCTCCCTTCTCGTCAATAAACAACAAATTTTTTCCAAAGTTAGGACTCATGTTTCATAAAAATCAGTTTTGTGATCAACTGTTTCATGTTCAGTGTCACTGAGATCATGTATAAATATACCCTTAACAGGTTTTTCCTTTTTTAAAAGGGGATTTGATTAATTCTGAAGATGAACATGCAAGCAGGTAAATAAACAACAGCAGTTTTATAACCACCATCAGAACAATGAAGAGAATATGAAACTCAGACCATGTGGCCTCTCTTCTTTCTCGCGCGCTCTCTCTTCCTTCCTCCTCTCCATACGTTTAAAAAGTTGGCAGAGATGGAGGAAGTAAGCAGTCATTTCCACCTGACATCACTTTGCGATTACGCTCACGTACGCACACACGTACACACAACCGTCTCCCCCAATTTGCTGCCTGCCTAGTTGGCTTTACTAGTCCATTTGGGTTTCCTCAGCGAGCAGTAAATAAATCAAACTGATACTATCCAGAAAACCGGTGCAAAACACACCAAACTCTGACTGAGAGAACACACCTGTCTCCATCTGTAAGTCTGGGGGAGTGTGTTGAGACAGAGCAGAGATGGTTTAATTTCTCTAACAAACCGAAGCACTGAACAAAGAACTGGTAGGAGCAGTAGCTTGTCACCATGACAAATTGTGGTTGACATAGAAATACATATATATAATATAAGGATCGTACTTGTTCTTGTCCAGTTGTCAGTGATATGTGTTAGCTTTTTTGGAAATGTGTGTCATATTTGACACATATATGGATTTTTAAAGCATAATGTAGTTTAAAGAATTGTTATTCATTCGTGTTATGGATATTAATCATGAATAAATGTTGAATAAACTAACATTTCTAAACCACTACTGTTTGGCTGCTGCAACAATACACAATGATACGTTCATTTTTCATGTGTTTAATTGCATTTTTATCGGTGAAAAAAAAACCCCAGAAAGAAATAAATTTCACTGAAGTTTCTGCAGCTGCTGCTGTGCACCAGCTTTGGATCTAATAAAATACGACAAATTAGTGGAGGTGCACTGAGACAGTGGCCAGGCCTTGCTGATTGAATTTTATTGAGCCTGATATTTAATGTGCACAGTGGAAACCTGCAGGAAAACGTTCCCAAATCAAATACGTCATGAGGCTTTTTTTTTTTTTTTTTTTACGGATCATGTAGTTTATAGGCACCAGCTCGAAAAAATGTTGCAAATAGTCTGATATTTATATGAAAAGCTGATTTAGATTTTCATACCAAGAATCAAATTGCAATTCACACGGATAAAAAGAAGGAAGAAATCCAGATTTAGGATTGTATTTAAATAAATGTCACTCATACTTTATTCTTTCTCATCCTGTTAAATATAATATTATAACAGCAGAAAACATGATGTTGTAAGGAGAAGTAGGAATTACATTTTCCCTACGCCTAAATTTGCAATGAAAAAAAAGAAAGTAGCACCCATTACAGTAAGTTCAATTTTAGATTAAGAAAAAAAAAAAAGCACATTTACGTCAGCAAGGTGCTCTGAGGACACGTCAGGGAAGGAAGAAATGGAGAGAGAAGAGGAAGAGAGAGCGACACTGACACAGAATGGGAGACAGAGAGGCGAGCTGAGGGAACGAAAGCTGAGAGTCAAAGATCCGAGACTGAGGCAAAGCAAAGGGAAAAAATGGAAGAAAACAAAGATGAAAGGCTAAATCTAGGCGGCAGTGGAGTTGTTGGAAGAGTGTGAGAGGATTTGTTCTCCTCGGTCTTGTTTACAGGAAGTTCTTTTAAAGTTCCACAGATGGCTGCATTCACAGAAAGGCCTTTTATTGCATTTTTCCGAGCCCCATAAACTCCCTATACCTTCATTTATGTGTGGGAAAGTATGATTGCTGCTGCTTGGCTCAAGGTTTGTCTCATCTTGGGTTTTTGTTGAAGTGGATTGCTCGCCTGCTGCAGGTTGGCTGCCGACAGTCATCAACTTCGAGGATAATTGTGTCTTTTTTTTGTCTTTTTTTTTTTTTTTTTAAAGGTCAAGGCTTTTAACAACAAACAAGAAAAAGAAAACAATAATTCAATGTTCTGACCAACTAACACAGAATCACTTACAGTAAATACAAAACCACTTAAGACTTCAAATTAAACTATATATGAGTTCTATCTCATGAAGATAATTATGTATTTACAACTTGGGGCCATATTGGAAATAAATGTTTTGACTTTAACATGTTTTTAAATAAATATATGATGAATAAATCATATACATCCTAACTTCATAACGTATGATTTAGTCAGATAATGTAGTCTCATTGTTCACATGTCTAGTCTAAATAGACTAAACCAAACATGTGATGTTATTTCCTAATATAGTAAAATATATTATATGAAATATTAAAGTTATGAAGTAAAATATTAACATAAAGTGTTAAAGTGTAATAATTGTGGGTTTTTTTCTTGGTACTGAGTAAAAAAAACAATATTTTTTGACAAACTCAACACACGGTCTGGTCCTTTAAGTATGTAATAGCATTACTGCTGAAATAATTCATCTACTGGTCGTTCGACAGAATGTTAATCATTATAAATTTTTATAATTAAATTATCATTCCTTAGTGGCGTATTGGCTGCCAGATGTGAGTATTTGCTGCTCTTCTTTCTTTTACATCATTGTGAATGGAATATTTTGGGGTTTTGGACGATTGGTCACACAAAACAAGAGATTTGACGACGTTACATTGAGCTCTCAGAACTTGTGATGGACATTTTATTCTTTTTTCACTATATTTTTTTTGATTAATCTGAAAAACAATACACATATTAATCAATATGAATATAATGATTATCTGCAGCCCTATTTATCATCATATAGTGTATACTACACATAGTAAATGCACTAAGTATGAAACCAGCACTGTTCTTTTGTATTTTTGGACATCCCCTTCTTGCTTAGTTAAAGGGTCCGTTTGCTTCCAATCACCCAAAGCATTAATTTGGTCTTCCAGTCCAGGCTTGATCCAAGACTTTGAGTCTACAGAGGGCCCTTTAAAAAGCTGCAAAGGCTTACGTTTCCCGGTACCATGTTGAGAGGTAAATAAAGTTAAGGGCTCCTTACGGGCGGTTTTGCCTCCATATTCACTGAGATGTGGGTCTGCAAGAGATTTAGTGGGCAAGCAGTTTCTGCAGAAGTGATTTGGCTGCTGTGACCAAACCTCAACCAAATTATTTTTGTTGATTTATTTCACAGGCAAACGTGAACCATCCTATGGTTTATAATTAGGATTATTTTTAGGCTTTTTAATTTAGTTTTACACATGTGTTGACAATTGAGACTTTATCTGGAAAAAAGATATATACTCCCAGCTATGTTTGGACGTTTAGAGGCTGAAAATCATCAAACGAGTGCCAACGAAGCTGTTAAACATGTATTCAATTATAGTATCATTATGTTCCATTTAGAGTATAAACACAAGGAAATATCTGTCGAAAAAGACCAGCCTTTTAACTTTTGATTTAAATAACTAATAATAAGCACAGGAAAGAAAAAAATACACTTTTCCTCAGAAAACATAAAGATCAAACGGCATTTCTGAGCATTTTTTTCTGCTGAAATATCACTGTATAATGGCCACAGAGGTAATTATCAGATGGTTCACATTGAGTATATACAGTTTGTACTACCGTAAAAAGAGATTAAAATCTGTAAATCTGGTATGATAAATGAATAGCAGATTCAAACGTCTGGGAGATGCAGGACATATAAATCATGAGCCTCATCACAATGACTGAATCCAGTATGGATTGTCGGCTGTTTTATGTCTTCAGCCACAAGTACTCTATGAGCTGCTCTGTGTTGCAGCCAACAGGATGTGTTTGGCCAGAAGACCAGGGGAACAGGAGAAGTCTGTTAAAGTCCGGGTTTGTTCTGACATTGTGTCTTCGGCTGACATGCACTGAATGGCAAACAACATTTTGATGATTCCTTTTGTTTCATTTTACTAAAAAGTCTTGGCTAGACCTTCTGAGCACTGCATGCTGACTTAGAAATCTGACGTGGAAAAGAAACCACGGACTATCTGAAGCTCTTCTATACTGTTAAAGTTCTCGCTGTCTGCTCATACGTCATGTCTCCTAGCTCGGACTTCCCTCTGTTCCTTCTTCCTGTGTCTGCCTCTCTATCTGTCCTGCCCCCCTTCCCCCTTTATGCCACAGGCACAAAGCCAACAGCTGTAACATTGGCTCCGAAAACCCTCCCATCGGTTGACGAAAATGCAGAGCCTCCATTGTCCACACTGGCACGAACACTGCAGCACCACTATTTGAGTCACTCGAACTTCTGGAGTGAATCCACCTAAAGATGTTGACAAGGGGTCGACTTACCGAGTTCTGATCCAAACATTATGAGTGAAGTGGCAAAAGTGATCCAGCATCCAGTAGCTGCAGTTTTTTTTTTAGTGCAGGTTAAGTCAGGTCAAGTTAGGATAAACCAACCATGTGCAAGCCCCAGACACAGACAGACCCCGACCAATCATGTGTGCCCTTGGCCTGCTACCAAATAAAGTGTCTAGCCAAAATACAGCACAGCTGAGGCTGTTAAAATCACGGGGTAATCACAAGAGAAGGGTCCAGGCTGGTAGCTCTTCAGAGAATGAAAAGGTAAGCTGAGGAGGAGCAGAGATTGTTTGGCAGTTGGTGAAGGCTCCTATACATGAAGCCAATTCATGAGCTGGAGTGTCGGGTTCATGCGTTCCCAGATTGAGATGGCAGCTGTGATGTTTGGGTGCCTCGGAAATGGATGTGCTTTAAAGCCAGCCATTGCAGCACTCTGTGTTTCAGACAAACTTCTGATACCTGTTAAAAGGTTAGCAGCAGAAAGCAATTTTCTGCAAACTTTATAAGGCTCATTCTAAAGAACATGCCAGCACTTGCGGATTGAGATTGAGTTATTATTTTCTGCGGAGATAACCCATCAGACGAGCTTCAAGCTATGTTGCAGTTGCAAGGTTCTTAAGTGAAAAACCTTTAGGCTGCTGGCGGCTGCTATGGATTTCCTTTTTTCCATATTTTGTCTCAGAAATATGCTTTTAACTGTCATAAGATGCCTCTTTTTAAGCTCTAGGGTGATCCATTAACTGAGCAAAGGCAGGAACCCTCATTACAGTTTGACAAAAATCTGTCATGAGATGAAGGTTTAACATATGTAAGACCCTAATTTAAGTTCATTAGTCTATTCTTGCAGCTTCTTTATCTTTCGTTTAAAAAAAAAAAAAAAAACATTGGATGGACAGCAGCTGCCTCTTCTGTCGTCGTCGTAGCGTGGAAAATGAAGGATGGAAAATGAGAGAGAACAGAAAAGTGTGTGGAGTGGAGGGCATTAGTCATGTATGTACTTTCAGCTGTTATTGAGTAGCTCAGACGGTTGGGAGCTCGGCCAGGCCAATTGCTGCTCATTTAGCTGTCAAACAGCCACAACCAAGAGGCAGCCACAGGCAGTGTTGTACTGGTCACACTGGGACTAATCCCAGTGGGCCGCCGCATCAGTGTTGACCGTCAAAAAGTCCATAAAATTTTTACCGGCCCTCTCTATGTGCCTTTCATTTGGGGTGTGCTTGAGAAGATAAGACTTTATTTCAATGCTGTCATGTGAGTGTGTTTTTTGGAGACATGTGATCAACCCTTTGAGGGCAAAATCAGGGATAATTTGGATATTTTTTTGGCTTCAAATTGCTGTGTCTCACTTATGTTGTGTCTGTTTCTGCTGGTTTTTTGGTGTCCAAAAAATACTGCAGATGGAAGTACAGGCTCAACAGCCCCTATGTGCAGGTTTGTCACTCTTGCCAGCATTAATGCAGTGCAGTGGGACAGCATTTGTGCACATCAGTACCCAAAAATACCACTCTAGGCCGGCGGTTAATAGAGAGAGTGCAAGAGAGATGGAAACATAGATAGAGACAGGCAGACAGCAATGAGCTATTGAGTTACTGTGACTGGCTGTCAAAGCCGAGCCCAGTGCAGTGTTTAAATTTACAAAACAGAGTCAGGAGTAGACAAAAGTTATTATTATTATTCTTTCTTTTGACATTTTTCCTTTATTAAGTAGGTGACAGTAAAGACTGACTTGAGACTTGGAGAGAGAAAGACAAAGAAGGGAATGACATGCTGGACCAAACCAGGAGCAACAGTCCAAGACATAAAATAATAATAATATAATAAAATCTTATAATTTTTATTGTGGGCCTCGGATCCCCTGGTTGCCATTGTTTTTTTATCATTTACCATTGACAGAAAATTAGTTTTTTTTTAGATGCATTGGTTCTAAATATGGTTTCAAGATAACCAAAGTTTGTGTATGAGTCAAGCCTTCAGCAGACTCAAATAGATCATTTCCCAAACAACCACCACCCACCATGGCTCTCCACATAAATTAAAGCAAACTCTTACTTTGAGTGGATCTGCATTAGTAATTGAGAAAGTTCTGGCCAGCAGCAGCAGCAGCAGCAGCAGCAGAAAAAGAAACATTTGACACAGAATATCAGTGTCAGAGGGACCGGAAGGCTGCTGTTTACTCTGGATTGGTCACTCATACTTCCTGTTCTATCAAACACTGTGTTGAGATAAATATTTGCAAAGGCAAGCCACGTGCAACCCATCGCTCCTGTTTTTGGACTGCAAAATAATCAGGAAGCTGCTCGACAATGTTTCCCAGTAGTCAAATCACATTTTCTCTACATCCTCATTCCTCTGCTACCTGCAAAATGAAGGCAGTGGTTGTCATTTTAATTAGTGTCATGTACAATCAAACAATGAGGAAAATCTTGTTCAAAACTCGTTTCTAAGGGGGAAAAAACTGCTTGCTTAAATGTGCGTGATAATTTGAATGTCATACTGAATAGTTGATGCCTTTTTGCCTAATCGATTGTGTCGCTGTTGCACTGCATGAGTTCTCGTATGGTACTTCTTCTCTTCCTTTCTGCTCACTCAAGTGTGTCGTGACAGTAAGACTCCAGTAAAAACAAATGCAGGAACATTAAACGTTAGCCACAAGAGGGAATATTCCAACTTCCAAAAGAGCATTAAAAGTAATTAACAACAAAGCTTTCGAAGGCTACAAAGATGAAAACGTTCTCACACACTGCTGAAGTCTGTTTATCACTGAGTTATTTGACAATGGCTGGTCCTAAAGTACCAGGATGCAATCAAAATAATTACACCGGTAGGTAAGACAGCACTCAAAGACTTAATATAGAGTTATAAAAAGAGCTGTTAAAGAAACATAGCTATTATCTGCAGTCAGACTCTTTAAACCTGCATTAATTGATAAAGCTAACTTTAAAATATTCTCACCCTATAGTTGTTATGGTAGCAAACAGCTGCTTATTTGCATGTCAGACAAGAAACAACATTAGTTTTTTTAAATTTGGAGTCGTCTTTCTGGGCACCTGACAAACATTAGTTCAATAGTCACTCTCCTTTAAGCTCTGGATGATCTCTAACAACTCCTGATTGAAATATCCAGCTCTTTAGCAACAGGTAGCGAACAGTGGATGTGCTTTTGAAAACAGCTGCATGCTGCAGCTGGAAATGAGGTTGATGAGACTGAACCAAAACAGTTAAGTTGTGGGCCAGAAAACCAAAACAGAGAGCACTGAAACGCTTGCGTGAGTCGGGTGATAATACTCTGTGAGCCAGTTGACACAATGTTGATATAACAAAAAAAAAAAAAAAAAAAAAAAGGTTAGTGCAGCTAAGTTCTACTTATCACCTGTCTTTTCTGTCATTCTGAAATTGTTAAATAATTGTAGAAGCTACATGTATTGTGCACATATGCCTTTTAAAGTATAGTGCAGACGTTTTAGTGATTTGTAGTGAAATTACCTAGAATTTTTCATGGTCGTTTTGTGTGGGACTACAGAAATATGAGGCTTGACTCCCTGACAACCGTAACCAACACAGTCCTGCACCACCCCGAAACAGATGTATGCAACCTTGATTGCTTACTCGCCCACAAAATACCCTTCGACACAGAGCCTATAGATTTAACATACAGTTCTGTTTATCCAGGTGTGTCAATGAAAGAAAACTCTTCTCCCGAGCGTGGTGTGTGCATGTGTTAACATTTAAAAGTATGTGTGAGTGTGTGTGTGTGTGTGTGTGTCCCATAATTACATAGTGATGAGGGAGTAAATGTGCTCTGCCACGCTGATGTGTGCTCAGATAGACACCTGCAGCCTGCTCTCTGTCTATCTCTGTCCTCACCTGCGACCTTCTCTCACCACAACATGCATCTTTTTTTCCCAGTCCTTATTATCTGCTCGAATATGGACGTCTCTCTACTATTTGTCATTTTCTCGCTGTCCTCCACCCTCCTCTCCATCCCCTCCTCCTCCTCCTCCTCCTCCTCCTCCTCCTCTTCTCCGTCTCCTCAAACAGGATACTGAATGGTTGGTTTAGCTGGAGGGATTCCTGGCAGAGTGATTTGGTTGTGATGTAATATAAATCACATTGCCAGGGATTTCCAACCAGCTACAGCTGAAATCCACGCAAGTCTCCAATACCTGACAACCGCTCAGCAACACCCGCATAGCCTAGCAGACTTCACTGTTTTTAAAATCCTTTTCATAAACTTTTTAAAGACATCCATCAAAATAAACTCAGCCTTATAGTCTCCTCATGTTTGAAATTTATAGTTTGACATTTTGGGAAATACACTTTTTACATTTTCTTGCCAAGAGTTAGATGCTGATTAGCTTAGTTTAGCACAAACTGGAGACACGGAGGAAACAGCTAACCTGGATCTGTCCAAATTCTCCTACCAGCACCTCTAAAAGCTGACTAACGAAAGCTAACACATTATATCTTATATATTTAATCTGTAAAAAAAACCCAAAACTGAGCTTTAGAGGTGCTTTTAGGTGGATGTCTTTATATGACTGGCTGCCAGCTATAGCTTCATATTCAGTTTATAGGCATGAGACAGGTTTTTCATCTGACTCTTGGCAAGAAAGCGAATATTACTCAGAATGTCAAACTCTTCCTTTAAGTAGTATTCATCTCTGTTCTTGCTTAGGATAATAAAATGTATAAAGGAGAAGGAGGAGAACCAGTGTCCTCCAGATGCCTGCAGCATGTGAGTTTGGTAGAGGTGCAGGACTTAGCTCGCTCCGTGAACAGTTCAGTGAAAGCCTGTGTTCACAGTGGCTAAGTTCCGCTCCTCACAAGCCTTTCCAGCTTTCAACTCCCACTTTTTTAACAGCTGTAAGATGTCAACATGGAGTCATGGTTTTTTATGAAAACTGTATGCTGCTAAAAACCACCATAAACCATTGTAAGGAGCTTTATTTCAAACAAATGAACAGAGAAAGAAATGTTTTGTTGTTTATCTTCCCACTGCCATGAATGAGAATGCCATGCACATATTGCTTGTATAGCTGGTATACAGATATTCCTGGCTAACCAGTCTTACATAGCAACAAGCAATATGTTACATTGGATAGCACAATAGGCTCAAAGGTACTCAGGAGTGAACTTTCTTTCCTCTTTGATCATCCCTTTTATCTTTCCTTGACAGCAGACGGAGGAAAAACTGCTTTGTTTGGTGCATTATCAGAGACAAAAAAAGGAGAATGCTGGGGAAAGAGTGATGGGTAAGAGAAGAGGGGAGGACAGGAGGAGGAGGAGGGGCAGGGCTTACTCATACAGGAAGGAAGTACAGGAAATGTCCCATCGGGAAAACAAGTAGCGATGTAATTGTGAACCCTGAGCTCATTTACTGTCTGGGTGGTCATGAAGGGAAAGCACTGCTTGCTTGTGCATCTGTGTGTGTGTGTGTGTGTGTGTGTGTGTGTGTGTGTGTGTGTGTGTGTGTGTGTGTGTGTGTGTGTGTGTTACAAGTAAACATGCAGTTAGCCATGTATATGGGAAAAAGTACAGGAGACTGTGTACAGTAAATGGTGCTTGACCAGACATTATTCTTTGTGTAAATTCCTATTGCTGCTAGACTGTTATGTACCATATACATTATGAACACTATTCTTCTTTTGGTGAGCTTATACTTTATGTTGTACATCTATGTTTAATATTAATCCAGCCAACAACAGTTTTTCTATCACCAGCTACATCTGTAAAGGTGTGGTTTCACACACAGAGCTCAAAGAGCAGCTACTGGTCATTGGCTTGCATCATTGTGGGTGAATATTCAGGATGTAACCACTCAAAGGCAACAAAGAAAAAGTTTTTACTGTATAAACTCGGCTCCCACAAAAGATGAGATCTTAGTGAAACTTTGGTTCTGACAATGTCACATTAAATGAGTCAAAGGCAAAATTTCAATAAAGTTCCTGCACACCGTAAAGTCATAGTGACGTGTGTGTGGGATCAAAAACTTTTAAATGGAAAAGAAAACATTAAAAATTAAACATTAAAACCTGTGCATGTCAAACAGTAGCGATAAAGGAAAATTTCTAATTATGCATTAAAGAGTTGAGTCATCCAAGTAAAAAAAAAATAAAAAATCAGCATCATCCAACCTTGCAGATAGTTTTGGTTCAATTAACCTAAGATTTGAAATATTTGTCTCTGAGATTTGATTTAAATAGAATGAATAGAACTTTCTATGTGGTGCTCAAAGCATTGAAAAGTCACATTCATTTCTTTTCAGACACATTGTCCTTGCAGACTCATTGTGGAACTACTTTCTATTGAAGAAACTGTCCATATAAAAAATGTTGAAATTGTATTTTATGGATAATTCTGAGTATTTTTCTGAAAAGACATGTCATCTAAATGAATAGGCAGAAATCACACATATATATATATATTTAAAAACCTGGGCACATTAAAAAAAGAATTCAAATCACATGACCATTTACCATTCGACGTTGGTAAGGAAATGTTCTTTAAAGTTACTATTTTTGTATTAGCTGTACAAGATGTCACTGGAAAGTTGAAAAGATTTTGAGGGGTTTCCTCTGTTAACTCTGTGCTTTTTTAATGTCCAGACTTCCTGTGGCAGCATTACTGTATATGTTGTTTGCTTCCCCTTGTGGTGATAGCAGGGTGGTGCAGGTGCCTGGGCTCAACCTCCTGTGCCTACTGAGCTGATAACAGTTAGATGTTAAACAAGCACTGGCTCAGTTCAGCAGGAACCGGAGTTAGGCCCTCTATAAACAGCGACGGAGCGCATCACCCATAGCATTCAACTGGAATTTGTTCTCCATTGATCTGCATGTGTACCATCAATTTATATCCAAGCATTTTGCATCTGTAGTAAAGTAGTTGGTTTTCTCCTGCTGGATCATTATTTCTTTACTGCTCTAAAAGGTCATTAGACGTTTTTTCCACAAAGCCTCATCAAGGCGAGGAACTCTCATAAATGTACCCACAAATGTATCCTTCCTTTCCCTGTAAAGCTCTGAATGGAGGAAATCTGCTTCTGTTGGTTTGGTATCACTAATAGATCACAGGAGCAGAGTTTTTCCAGTTGTATTCTCAACATCATACTGCAGAAACACTCCAGGAAGAATCCTTTTGGGTGTCGTTTAGGCCATACGATGTGTTTTAATCATCATTTATTTATTTTGGTATTTACAGCAGGTCTAATAATTGTAAAGTTATAATTAAAACTACTCAGAAAAGTGAGATATATTACAAACGGTGGTGTATTTTATGTGTCTTTATACTGCCACTCAACTACATTTCACAGGGAAATAATGTGCTTTTTACTTTGCTAAATTTAGATTGTTATGTCCGTAATGTCTATAGTTGTTAGTTCCACCAAAGGGAGATTTCCCCTCTAAACTTCTCACATGGTTTCATTTAAATAACTGCTTGAGGCCCAAAGAGGCAAAATTATCCAGTATTTTACAAAAAAAGCAAAGATTTGAGAATAGTCCAAAGTAGTATTAGTGGAATAGTTTTTTCTTCTTTCTTTACTCACTAGTTGAATCTAGCTCCACCTCAACCTGCTACAACTGATGCATCTGTTTTAACAATCACAATAACATTTATAACAATATATCAATCACCAGGGCAATTTTTCCGCAGCGTGAATACTTAACTTAAGTAAGATCTTGCAGAACGATTATTTGTGATGATGTTTATTTGCATTCTTGTACTGGCACTCCTACTTAAATAAAAGATCTGAATACTTCTTCCAGCACTTCCTTATAAATCACATGACATCCCGTCGCACATTGTGCAGAGGTAATGATGAAAGGTTAAAATGCATTAACATTCTTCGCCTGCTTCCTCAGTTTCAAGACTCAACCTAACTGAATTCCACTCGAGTTTTTACAGTATTAGAACATCTCTTAAGATAGCGATGGGATTCCCCCTCAGAGGAAGTGGTAAGGGGAAGTCAATGAGGGCTTGTTAAACCGCTACTGGAACACACAAATGTGGTTATTTCAGCTCACGACAAGGACAATGCTGTATCTGCTGTACGTGTTAACCAACAAATCTGCTACTGAGATGTTACAGGCAACATTATTACATGAAGTATACTGTATAAACACTTGCTAAATGGTTTATGTTACACTGTAACACACTATAATGTATTTGTATGCAAATATAAGGAAATTTTTAAGGGTTAATTAATATATTAGTCAACAATTGCAACAATGAATGCTTGATAATACAGTATAACACAAGTGTAATCATATATAATGATTACACACAAACAAATAGCATAAAGCGTAAAATTTTTTACGCTTTCCATCAGTTTATGAACAACTGTTTATAAATGCATTCAAAACAGCATTTACAGATGCCTACAACTGTTATTTCATCAAGCTTTCATTAACTGTTGATTCACCAGTTATGAATGTTTTATATGACATATTAAAGCATGAAAAATGTTCACACATTTACTAATAAACATTTAAAACGTCTTAATATCTGCTTACATTATTGTGTCTTATCTATCAATTGATTGATTATTGCTTATATGTAAATGTTAAATATGGCGGTCACCATGATATGTATTTCTGTGTCAACCATTGGTGCTGATAAGTGTCAGCTGGTTATATTATTTTTATTAGATTATTTTCATTCTGTTATCTGTTTAACTGCTGCTGCTGCAAAATGATAAATTGTTGCTGATGACAGTAATTGCACACAGACACAGTTCACTGACAAGACTATGTTTTGTTTTTTATTTGTGACTGTTACTTTTATCCTTGTGCCACTTTTTTGTAGCTGCCTCTTTGCCTCTGAACGTTGTCAAATCTAGAAGATACTAAGTTCAGTCAGCATTGTAAAACACCTGACTGAATATTGTGCTTTTGCGTGTTTGAAACATAATTGGGATATTTGCCAAGATCTTCCTATTATTATTATCTGAAGCAAGTATATAATAACAATGTCTTTTGACTCTAAAAATCTGGCTTTTCATTGAGGTTGCTATAAAAAAAAAAACACGCTCTGTTCCAACCGGAATCTGCTTGTTTGATAAAATCACAACTCATTATGTATTATGTAATCATTATGTTCTTTGGACAACAAAGAACTGGTTAAGACTGGACTTCCTTACCAGATCTGATACTGTATTTACTGCTTACATAAAGATATTAACCTCCACCATTATTCTGTATAATGTAATAGGGACACACTGTACATATATATGTGCATAAGTCAGAGTTTTTTTAATTCAGCTGTGATAAAAAGATGAATTTTGAGGTGAAAACATGATTAAAGTGAAATTAAATAAATACAATGTTTTAAAGCTGTGATCTTTTGGCTATGTTTCTGTTGTTTGTTACATCTTGGCTGCAAAAGACGGAGATATTCTTAGCACCTTATCCCGCTCCTTTTCTCCGTCTGGATACCGCAGCTGTGAGTCATGTACCTGCATATTGTTTGTCATCTGGCCTGTTGTGTCAGCACACGAACACTGCACATTAATGCACACACACATACATCAAAACCCAGTCCACACAAACTGTACTCTTACATAACACTCATTTTTTCACAGGTACATACAGTATACCAACTCCCACAAGCTCAAATATTACTGCCCCAGGTAGATTCACACCAGCTATACAGAAGGTATCAAATGAAAACCTACGTATTCTGACACCAGAAGCAGCATAGCCAGCAAAAAACAAAAGAAATAACTATTATCTTACATTATATGTAAAGACACAAAATTAATACATCACCAGCTTATGAGCTTTTCTACATCTTGTGAGTAAGACAAGGAAAAACATAGCTGTAATGCTACACCGAAGGAGAATCCAGTTCGCGTGACAACAGATCATCTTCCCTATCTGAGAGAAAAACCACAGCAACAGCTGTGTGTCTGCGTGTATGTCTGTGAATGTGTGTGTGTGTGTGTATGTGTGTGTGTGTGTGTCTGTGACTGTGTGTGAGCAATCTGTATTCAATATAAAAATAAATCATTTAAAAGTGTGTGTCAAGCTTGTTTGCGACTGTTTTAAAGCCGAACCAAGCGCATGGTCTCAAATTTCGATAATTATAGTAGAATCACTAATTAGAATCAGACTGAGTAGAATCACACGCATTTCCACACATAAAAATTTACTAGTGCATTTCAGAAATTATTTCTCATGTGTGATTTAACTGTGCCAAAACTGTCAAATATAAAACATGCTGTGGCTCTTTTTTAGATGCAACTTAATATGGAGTTGTTGGACAAACTTGACGGGCTAGAAGCTATTCTTTTAGCAGCTGTGATTTTCACATCTGAATGTCTAATGACTCAATATTTGCACTTTGATTGAAATGTCAAACTATCTGTCACCTATAGCAGAGGAACCCAAACTCATTATTTTTTTAATGTGAGACAACAGCTAAATAGCTGATTTGGAATAACAGTGTTTTAAAAGGAAGATCTGAGCATTTCTGGCATTTCGAAAATAGTTTTATGAGTGTTCTCTTATTCAGCTGGGATGAGGGATGAGATAAACAAAATACAGTCTGAGGCAATTTAAAGCTCTTTAATTGGTTCCAGTGTGCAAAATACACGTAATGAATCTCAGAGAAAGATTACGTCTGTGCTCTCTGACCTGAGTGGGACTGTATGTAAGACGTTTTGTCTCCTTAGCTCTATTAGCTGAGTGCTGTGGCTTTGAGTTTTGCATGTTTTACTTGGTTGTTTCTAAGACTGATATTGTGGAAAGAAAGACTGTGTTCATGTTCAACTTAGTGGAAATAATTATTATGTGTTTACAGCATTGTCTGTGCTCTGACTTCATCACATCTGCAAGTAACATCAAACTCAGCGTAGCAAAAATGGAGGAGTGATGATAAGACATTTCTCTACATAAATAAACTGCCTACAGGTGAATGCAGGGGAGGATACATAGCAACAGCAATGTATGTACATCAGTGTTTTCAGCAAACAGCAACTACCACGGCTAATGTGGAAGTACCTTAAAGTGTAATGCCTCAACGGCGGCTAGATGCTGGATCCAACTGACTCACATTCAAAAAGCATCCGCTTCTCTCTAAAAATAGTCAATACTAAGATGGTGCTGATCATCAGCTGCAACACTGGGCTTCAAACCAGCTCCAAAGCAAACTGATGCATGATGTCACACCTTGCTACATCCATCTTTGTATGAAATCTATGGTTTGACAAAATGAGATTCCCATGAAGCTAATATAACAGGAAAATATATTTTTGTGAATTGGCCTTGTGTAAAATATAGTGATATTTACATCCTAAAATCAATATATGATGTACATAAGATTACATTCTAGAAACATGGTTTGCATTGATCCAGTAGATCACAGCTACAAACAAAACAACATCAACAACCTCAGAAACCTGTATTTCAAAACCATTACAGGGATGATACTCAAACATGAGAATTAATCTTTCACCAGTGTATAAATTAAATGCATAAAAACATCATATGGCATGTTCTAAAAAGGCACATTAGCTCAGTCACTACCAGGGATTTATAATGGATACCAACATACTGCACATAAGTTGATGACGGCAGTGTAAGAGCATAAATTAGCAGGCAGACAGACTCCATGACATCATGGATAAGCAAATCAGCGAGAGAGCAATAAAACAGAAACAGACAGCAGGATTGGCAACCTTGTAATTTACTGGTATTACCAAAGACACAGATACTGACTGAACAGAGCCAATAAGCAATGTGTGTTTAAACTAAAGTAAGCAAACACTTACTTTAGTTTAAAGCAGGGATCACCAGAGAATAGCCTTTAAAGAAGTGCCTTCATTTGAAGCGTCGTCCGACAGCAGGACAGAAAAACTCTGCTGTGCTGCAAACATGCATCTTCAAGTGTGGGTTTGAAGCCTCAAATGTATATTTGTGGTCTGCATCTAATGTGACCGAAGGCCAGCAATAGGGAGTGCCGTTCAAACACAATTATTCCTCCACAAAGCCATGCTGAGCCACACCGTTGGACTGTTGGCATGCGAACAAGGTTTTGAACTGCTATACAAACAGTAACACTGGTAGCAGCGAGTGATAGAAGCAGTTACAGCAGAATTTTTAGGTGAAGAGTGTAGCAGCAGCAAGGGAGAACAAAATTGGAGATGGAGCGTACATTGACATCTTAAAATTAGCCAACTTATTGCAATGGTTGCATTTGATATATGTTGCAGGTTTTTACTACATTCATTTATAATGGATCAACACCATCTTGACTCGCTCTATATGAAGCTGCCATAGTTGTACTGCACCATCTTCTTTTATGTAACCCTGCTCTACCGGAATAGAGAGGCATGGTTTTCAGACAGTTGGTAGCTACAAATTATGTCTCTTGAATAAACTGTGTTAACTTATTATCCCATTAGGGACCTGGCAAACTGGCTTGCTAATTTGGCTCCAGAGCTATTTTGGGTGGCTCCAGAAGTAAATGTTTTTTTTCCCATAGACAATGTTATGTGACTCACAGTTGGAGAACTTCTACCACTTTGATTGGCATGAAACCTCCCTGGTTAAATCTGCAGTCCAGAAGATTCACAACTGCAGTAGAATTTATCTGGTTTTTTGATAAAAAGTTAAAGGTAAAAGCCTGTGTACATAAAAAAAAAACGTTGAGGTGAAAGTTAAATACAACTCCCATGGTGCATTCTGGCAAGAAACATCCAAACACCAAGCTTAAAATTCTGTCACACACACTAAAGATTTGGCTGTTTGGTCAATTTTGGTTGAATTTTGTTTTCAACTGCAACAATAAAGCGTTTTGAATTCGCTACGACTCTGATTCATGCCTCTGACTAGCACAGCAACGGTGGACAGGGCTCTTGGGTATTGTAGTATTTATAGTAGTCCATCCATTTTGCAAGGATGCATGGCTGAACTTCACTGTGCCGCTTTCTGTTGTGACCAGAAATTTAAGAACTGTGATGCTTGGTTTCTACCTTCTAGCAGTAACTGTGCCGGTAATAAATCACACTCCTCCACTGAGCCATCTACCTATTTTATAGCCACTAACACAAGTTACGTCAGTCCCTTCAATGTGTCTCCATGGAGGGTCCCTTTACCGATGGGGGATGTAATCTTTCCTTACAATACTCATTAAATCACACATCACTGTCCACAGAGAACAAGTTGCTGTGATTTCTGCCATAATTGGCCCCTAAATACTGCTTCAATTCTAACAAGAATTAATTGTGTCCCCTGTTATTCTCATGATATTGACTGATTTAGGTTTAGTTTAGGTTTAGAGGGTGTTTGGCTGACATTAAACCAAATCTGCTGTTTGCACATCATGCTATGCTTTAGGGATAACACAGTATCACCAGTGTGTGTTGGAGCAGTTTGCAGCTGTGTGTAACACATTCAGAATGAATGAGAGCACCACCTCCACCTCTCTCTTAGAGCAGGTGGCTCCCTGGTGAGAAGGAGAGCAGCTGCTCTAGACGGGGGATATATTCATGAGTGATGGATCCAACACAATTTTGAAATATTTCACAGATGACTGTATAAACAAAAGATCAAACATATTCCTTAAAACATATACTCCCCAGCCGCTTCATTAGGAACACCTGTGCAATCTAATGCAATCCAATACACCAGTTCTGCCATAAATTCTACATTTACGAAGCTTATACATTTTCAGTTTTTGTTGACATTGTCAGAAAGGTGATAATTCTACTTTATTTTTATTATTGAGGTTGTAGTGGGTGGTGGTGGTGGTGTACTGGGGTGCATTATATTGATTGGTGTTCCTTATATTGTGTCCACTCCATTAACCTACATGAAGAGGGGGCAAAATATTAGGAGCTGTTGCATTGGATTGCACAGGTGTTCCTAAAAAAGTGGCCAGTGAGTGTACATTTAGTATAGATATGCATAATTACACCTGCATTTATTTATTTATTTGGCCACTTGGATGCAGCGAAACAAGCAGTGTGTTGGTTAACAGCTACCAGTTTTAAAATACAGCAGACAGAGCATTTTTAGCATCCATTCTGAGTCGTGGTGAATGATGAATGTAAGTCCAATATTCACTCTCCTTCTGTTTTTTCTCCACCAACTCCTGGTTCTTTAGCTGCGATATGCTCCACTTAGTTCACCAGCTAGTTGCTAACTTTGTCTATCTGCAATTTGGTGCTGGACAGGTAACATACAATCAGTTTTAAGACTTTGTCACTAAAAACAGCTTTCTGCTGCTGGAGGACGCTGATGAGAGTGAACCAAATCTGCAAGTAAAGCTGCAGGCTGTGAAACCAAAACAATTTGCTGAAACATGGGGACACAAAGAGAAGGGTCAGGGACCCTGTTCACACTTACTGTGTTGGGTAATTGGATCACTTGCAGGTGTGAATGCACCCCAGGACACATTGGGAGGTGGTCACGGACACATTCAACTACACACATTTATGACAGAGTGAAATGTGTCCCTATCTGCACTAAACAGCTTAGGCCACTTTGGGATACATAATAAATGTATGTTTATCACAAATGTGCCAAACACACTTCTTTCTGCCACACCTAACTTTGTTTTCAACGTTTCCTGGTTTTGTAGTTTTATCCAGTGTGCAAACACACACAATAATCCTCTTCTCCAGCTGTATGACCGCAGAAACCCACGGATAAAAGCTGCAAGCGGGGAAGCGAAATCTAATCAGAGCATATTTGAGATTGATTTTATACGTTGTGAACTGCAGGCTGTTTCAGATGGATTATCTACACAGTCTGCATGTGTGGATACAAAGATACTAGATCTGCACAGGGCCAGATAGAGGGAAAACAGACAGTCACAGAGAGAAAAAAAACAAGAGAAAAAGACTAGCTTAGGATAAAGATGATAATTAGAAAGAAGAGAAAGAGGAATGCAATGAAAGACTCTGTTTGGTGTTTCAAATTCCGAAATAACTCCATGTTAGATTAAAACAAATGACTTCATCACCTCAGTCTTGGCAATCAACGTGACACTTCCCCACAGGTCCACACAGGACTGGATGATATTCTTATCTGTCTTCCTATGCAGGGATAAGACTGATTACTGGCCTGCACTGCTGTTCTTTCACCAAATGTGTGTGTTTGTGTTGATTGCCAAGGCTTAGGCAGTGATGTCATTTGTTTTAATCTCATCTGCATGTACTAGCAGTTTTAGACCATGAAAGGCAAGATTTACTCAGTCACCACAGCCTCCTTTCTTGTCTGTTTTTGTCTTCCTGTCTGTCTATGTATACTTCTTCTATCTGTCTCAGTCCGTTTGTATGACTCACACAGCCTTTCTGTCTCACTGTGTGGAACTAATACATCCCATTGAATGAAGGTTGTGCTGTAGGGTCACAGGAATATCTCAAGTGCACTCATTTAATTTGGTTTATTATCATTTTCCATTAGTAAGAAATTAAGTTCAGTCTCAATATGCACTTGTGTACTCTGGATAAATGTATCAGCTAAAAACCAGAAACTAGTAATTCATTGCTATTTTCAGTTTTGTCCTTACATGTATTCTGCTCTAACCTTAACAAAATAGTTTGACTATAATTTGATAGTTTGAAATCCTTTTTTTTCCTGAGAGTTAAATAAGATTAATACCACTCTCATGATTATGTGCTAACTAAGGAGCTAGAGCCAGGAGTCAATTAGCTTAGCTTAGCATAAAGGCAGGAAGCAGGGGAAGCTAGCGAGGCTCTGTCCAAAGGTTTTAAAAAAAATGTGCCTACCAGCACTTCTAAAACTTGCTAATTAACACATACAAAATCCAACATGAAAGAATGACAAGTTGCGGTTTTACTGGCGTTTAATGTGCTGGACTATATCTTGGCCAGGCGCAGTGGTCAGTGATTTTTTTTTCTACCTTTGGCAGAGCCAGACTAGCTGTTTCCTCCTGATTCCAGTCTTTATGCTGAGCTAAGATAACTGTCTGCTGGCTCTATACTTAGCACACAGACTGGTATCAATCTTCACATCTATTCTCAGCAAGGAAGCAAATACGAGAATTTCCCAAAACTTTGGTCAATAGTCAAACGATTCTTTTAAAGAGGGCAGTTACCTGATGTGATTTCTTCTCTGCATTAAACTAAATCACTGGTATTGTTTTAGTGCTTAATCTTAACACTCCAAATATTCAATTTAAAATGACTGTGTAGCCTCCAAGTAAACATTTTCCAACAATGTCTGACAATATCACATACTTGTATCTGTTGTTTCTGAATGTCCACACAATGCTTCGAAGAGCTGTCACACTGGAACTGACCAAAATCCAAGGTGACATTTTCATGGCTACTTCAAATGGAAAATTCTCGATGCTTTTCTCTATTGACATTTTACATTAATTCATTCTGACATTTTTGGTATTTTTGGAACTGTGGAAATTTGAGTTGAACTCAAAAATAAAAGTCTTTGGATTCTAAAAGTGTTTGTGCAACATGAGTTTGTAATGATAAAACCACCAAAGGATCTGTGGGATTAAAGGATAGGGTAGCATTTTTTCAATTCTGTCGTAAAACAATAGTGGCCATGTGTACAGTGAATCTGTTTTTGCTTGTTGTAATTGTTCCTGTTCCCTCTGTTACATTTAAATATTTCTTCCTAAATACACTTCCAATGTAAGTGATTGGGGACAAAATCCACAGTCCTCATTCTGTACAAAAAAGCTTTCCAAAATTTAATTTTAAATTAACATGTAGCTCCAGCTGTCAATATTAGACAAATGAAGTGGGCTTCTCCCAAAGTTACATTCTTTTTAGTATGAAATTCCCTCGTTGTGTTATCCGTCTGAAGAGGGAATGTCATTACACGCATTAATTTGATTAACTCTAATCATAACGAGGACAACAGGATTTTTTTCCTCCATTTTTTCCAGTGGAAGCATGTTAGGACGGATGTTTTGATGGTCAGTATGAACAGGAAGAATGATTAAAGCAAGCAACTTTGCAAAGCAACTTTTTTTTCAATATACATAAGGGCATGTGCATGCAAGTCTGTCTTGTCTCAAGACAAACTTGAAAAATGTGACCCTTTAAGAAAAAGGACTCCATGAGTGAACCAATAAAAAAAGAGCACTGCACATGTACTGTTCAACTAGTACCTTTTCAGAACGTTAGTTCAGTTTATTGGTTAAATTTTAAGTAAATCTGCTTTTCCTCACATTTACATTGTTCTCTCTCCAACTGGAAATGTAACCTATTAGAGAGCACCCTCTAGTGATTTATCCCTGGAAGATCTAATTACACCACATGACCCTTTTAGACGGCAGCTGGTAATTTGTTTTAAATCCTGTTTTAGCCTTGTATTTTGCAGAGATTTACAGAATAAGGAGATACATCTCTGGGGTATTTATAGAACTTCTGAAATTGCTTCATACACTTACTGTCTGCAAACTGTTGTCCAATTTAAGTGGACACTGAGATATTCTTGTTCCTAGGAGGTTAAATGGCTTTAATCACAGTGTCTTCTCACATGTGGAAGATATCTCTGCAGGTATAAAGTAAATTAGGAATATCTTTAGAACTGAAAATGACACAGATAGCACCATAAGTTGGGTGTTTCCCTGAGAAATGCAGGTATAACCTCCAGTCTTTCTCGTTAATTGTCACTGGACCAGTTTGTTCTATGTGGGCTGCAGGGTGAGTCAGAGAACGATGAGTAATAACTGAGTCATCCATGTAACACACACAAACTACACGCATACACACACACACATCATACTTTAGGCTACACGTACTAAACGTAGTCACACTTTGTCTAACACACATTACACACAAATACAGATGCTGTGGTAACCCACTTTGTGAGGTCATTTTTGGATCTTCTTATCATTAGATGGCATATAATTTAGTCCCCACGGCTGTTTTTAATTCAAAATATCACAACATAGAGATATGTTAGTGCATGTACTCAATCTTACCAAATTATATCTTCTGAAAACCTTTAAATGTCACAATGTAAATGTAGATTGTTCATATTATATTCTCTGAAATTAATGGTTATGTGGAAACGCGTCTTTACATGTGACACATTTCATTTATTTTCATCAAGGGAAAAGCATACTGATGAATTTAAAATTAAATATGCCAATATACTTTTCTGTAATTAAAGTTGTTTTTTTCATAAATGTTTTCAATATATACAAAACATAATGAAACAAAAGACCATTTATTGCAGTAAATCAGTGAAAACTAAGTAACAAAATAAAACAGAATAAAACAAAGTAAAATAAATCTGAGCAAAGACAATTAGCTACAAGTACAGGAAGAAAAAACAGTAAACTGTGGAGACAAGTGAAAAATAAAAAGTAAGGGGGCACCATGGATCAAAAATTTGGGTAGCACATCTTCCTCAAAACAACAACAAAAACAAAAAACAAACAAACCAACAAAAAAACAATAAACAAAACCAAAAAACAGATTGTAGGAATATTTGCATCCTGTTAGGTTCCTTCCTTTATATACATCAAAAAATCAGACCAAACTTCGTAAAACCTCCCTTGGTAATTATTAGTCCTTGTGATTAGTGGCAGTGTGTGTCTCTTATCATTTATAGCCATTCAGAAAAATCTGGTTTTGTCTAGCTCTTCCAGCGGCAGATAACAATCACTGAAGCAGCCAGTATGCTTTCATTGTTTAAAGTCTGAACCATATAAGGCACTGTACTATCACTGACAGCACTGACTCATTTTAATTGAATTTTGTCTCTTTTAATATTGATGAAACAACGTAATGATCCATTTTGTCTTGAAGGTACTGTATCGCTACTCTCACATGACAGAAAAATAAATTGTGCCTCAATTATGACATAGATTTGTATGTTTATTTATGTATTTGTTTATTTCAACCTTTTTTTCTTATATGCCCTTTTATTTTGAAAATACGTGCACGCGTCTTCGCATTTTCTCTTAAAATGTATTATTTTGAAAGTGTCGACCCGGAATTTCCTTAAATTACTTATCTTATTTCTTCTTCTTCGGTGTCCTGCTGGTAACGCTTCATAATGGCGCAGGCAGCACAGAAGCTGATCGCTAAAGTGCCCTCTTTAGTCGGTGGTAAGATTATTCATCTTTTTAAAAACAAGTATAAAGTAACGTAACGTTAGCGGAGAAAACTGTGTTACTATGTTGTTACTTGTAGTAACTGTTACGTCACGTTAGCCGCACAGCTGCAGTGTGACCTCTGGTAACTAACCTCAAGTGTCTTTACTCTTCTCAGCCTCTGCAACACGTTTTGCTCAAAAAGTTGTGATAACATTTCTTTAGTCGACATGGTTCAGTGGCTTCTGACTTGTCTGCTTCTCAACTACTGTCAGTGTTTCTGCAGGATTCACCAACTTCACATTTAGACTTTTCAAAGACATTTTTATATTTCCAAATGCAGTTCAACGGTCAAAGTGTGAAAGACACCAATAAAAACCATTAAGGATGATAAGGGCTAGAATTATTTATCAAGTGCAATGCGAAATAAATGTAAGTTTATTTGAATTTATTTCACATTTTTGTCATTACCTCCTGGTAGTATATAACAATCATTCCTAATAACATAACTAATTATTAATCATGACCTGGACGTGGTTAAGAAGCAGAAAACAATGGATGAATGGATGGATAAATTAACCAATTAAAAAATAACTTATTAATTTAAGGTCAGAGGTCTGGAACAATAGAATTGGGGATTTTCCAACCAGAGTTTCCAAAAATTACTAGAGATGCACCGATACTGATGTCGGATATCAGTCTGATACTGACTCAAATAGCTTGGTCAGGTATCGGCTACCATTATTTTAATAAATAACTATTCAGTAAATTTGTATCTATGTATTTATTTGTTACATTTTCTTACACAAAGTGGGTAAAGTAATGTTTGTGTCAAGCCTGATGTTGCCTTACACATAAAAAAAAGATCCCAGTCTCTTCCACACAGTGAGACATACAGCTTATCAATTAAACACTGGTATCAGATCAGTTCTCTGTATCAGTCGATACCCATCGGTATCAGGACTGAAAAAGTTGGATCAGTGCATCCCTAGAAATGACATTAAAAAAACATTTTATAACTAACATTACTGCCTATGACAGGCTAGAAAAAATATTCAAGACCTTTGAGAATGAAATTTAAGACTTTTAAATACCTTCTAAGGTCTTTTTTTGAGGAAACTTAAATCAATGCATTTTAAGACTTTTCAAACATGTAGACACCCTGTACCTAAGACAGTTTGTGTTTTATTACATGCAGCCGCTGTCACATACTCCAAACCCCGACTAGCGACCTTCTGGCACTATGCCCGGGTGGAGCTCGTCCCTCCATCCCCTGCTGAGATCCCCAAAGCCATAGAGGCCGCATCAGGCCTCATCAAGAGCTTCCAGGCCGGGCGCATGGGACAAACCACAGTAAAGGTGAGTCCATATAAGTCTAAGAATTGTGTGGTTTTCACTATTAAGTGTCCTGTGTGTCCCTGTGTTTAAAAGTCATTATTACATGACTGTTGATTAGCTTAATTCTACAGAAAGTAAACCTGGATGAAGTAGAAATAAACGAATACTTGATCATTTGTAGGGCTGTAGTCAACCAAAGAAAGTCTTGGTTGACTAAAATCGTACATTATCTTCAACTAACCGATTGGGGGTGGGGGGGGACTACCATCTCAGTTAGTCCAGGGGAGAATTAGTGGAAAAACACCACAATGACATAAAAAGATTGATTTGAAAACATGTCAGGTGATTTCTGAAGTTAACAATTACACAAATGCAGGAGATGAAGTGCATGAAAATGACCTGGATGCATGATGAGATGAGTTAGTGTGTGTATTCAGAATGTGTGTTCTGTGGATGATAATTGTATGCATGCAAAGAGATTAATTTTGTAATCTAAAATAACGCTTTCTCAAATTTTAGGGACTAAAGTTTTCTTGAGTGAAATCAGATGTTTTCTTTTCTTTTTTAGGATGCCTTAAGAAATGGACTTGTGACCACTGAGGTGCTGATGTGGTTCTACATTGGCGAGTGCATTGGCAAAGGAGGAATTGTTGGATACAACGTCTAAATATGGGACTGCTCTTTTTTTTCCTTTTGCACTTCTAATCGCCACATTCTCAACAACCTGCACCAAATTTTCAATAAATAAACAGATGTCTATAATATGAGAAATATATTTTGTCTCTTGAGAATTTATTTACAAAATATAAGCTAGTTTGGTTGTATTTTATTCACAAAAGATTTACAAAATGTAAGACAACAATAATGAACAAAAACAAGTAAATGTGGGTAAATATTTGCTATATTGAGTTTTTGGAAGATGTTATGCTCAGCTGACTGACAGAAAGCTGTATAATTAATAACTTACAAATGAGAAGTGTTTATGAATGTCACTTAGAGATTGCAGATGCTAACAAACATCTTCCTCATTAAGCTGCATGTTTTCTATGTAATAATAGACATCTCCTCTTGCTCTCGACTTTCCGAAAGCGTATTTACAACTTTTCCCAAGTATCTGCAGAAAGCTTGCCTCACGTCCTCTGGTTCCTCCTCCAGGTTGGAGTGAATAAGTGGAAGTCTGCTCAAATGCGAGGCTGCGTCAAAAAGAATGAGTGTGTTAGCCGACAAATTATAAGCATAAGTCATACAACACCTTTGTGACTTGCAATGGGATTACCTAAAGGCAGCCGTCCTTCTTCTACTGCGCTGCCGGGCTTGTGATGAGCCATCAGCAGACACTGGTTGTCCTGCAAACTCTGGGAGGAGATGAACATTGAATGCCAGGTTTCTATTTCTTTAAGGTGACTTGGAACATCTGGATTAAAAATGATCACCACACCGCTGGAGTCCTTCATGAGTGCTGGCCAGCATGATTCAAATCTGTATAAAGACAGTGCGCTTTATCTGAATTAGCGAGCACTAGAAATAAAACATAAATGATAGAAAGAAAACACTTCTTCCTTTTATCACAGAGGATAACTTTCAAAATGTGTTGGTGATTTTTAACTTACTTGAAATCCCCCGAACAGTCCCAAAGTTCAACCTCACATGTCTTGTTGTCACCACTGCCCTCGGGTTGTGATTCAAATTCTAGTATCCTTGAAACAAGAGAAAACAGCTAAGTGAAAGATTTTATGATAAATTGAAACTGCAAGCACTCTGTTAGATGATGTTATCTCCATCGTCTCGAGGCTTTAATGAGTTGGGTCAGATGTCTGTACCAGGTGAGAAGCAGTAAAGTTGACACAGGTTTTGTACCTGACTCCTTGAGTAGGTCTGTATTCGCCTCCCACATTTTCCGTTGTGTCTGAGAGAAAATTTGCAAGAACCGTTTTCCCACTCTGAAAGACAGACAGAGTTTAGAATCAGTACATCTACAAATATACACTCGGAAAAGGTCCATTCTTCTGTACTGTTTACTTTTTCACATCCAGATTAATCTGTGCACATCTGTGCTTTTTCTGTTGCAACAAGTCAAAATGTCTACAGTGAGAAAGGCCTATTACTACTACTCACTGACTGTCAGGCTGTTAAACATCCTTTACTTAATAAAAGTAGCAATGCCACAATGTAAAAAAAGAAATATTCCATTACAAGTGAAAGTCTTGCCTTGAATATGTTAAAAGTATCAAAAGTAGAAGTACTCATTATGCAGGAAGAACGACATCTTTCAGTATTATGATATTATATAGTATATAGATTATTATTAATGATGTATTAACGTGTAAGCAGCATTTTAACGCTGTAACTGGTCACTACTTTATAGCTCATGGGTAACAATGCATTTTACAGGCTGATTTTACGTTTTTATGTAAAATATTAACCGACAAAGTAACTAGTAGTTGTCATATAAATGTAGCTGAGTAAAAAGTAAATTTTCTTTAGAAATGCAGTTGAGTAGAAGTACATGGAAATACTGTAAGTATTTTTGCGATGCACACCTCAGTTAACTTAACATAAACACACATAACGTTACAAACATATATAAAACTATCACACTTGATTGATTTGGTGCAAGCAAACACTTTTGGTGTTTCTAATATGTTTTGCCTGATGTTTTATCCGTTTTGACACCAAAAAAAACAGAAGTTTGTGAGCAAAGCAAAGAGTGCTGAGCATGGAAGGAGCACATTGTCTTACGGTGTCAGTATTAAAATTATTTTTCAAACGTTACCTATCAGCATCGTACAGTAAAAATAGGATATGCTGCAACAAGAGGTGTGTGTTTACTTACCTCATTGGGACCAATAAATAGTATTTTAGCTTTGAACATTTCCAGTCAACGGAGGTCGAGCATTAGCCGACCAGCTAACTTCAACGGACAAAGTACAGGCGAGCGGGGCAAGTTAGCTTAAATAACAGTTGGTTGTATATCTGAATTATGCTATGCTGATTGTTGGACACAGTCACGCAATGAAACGTTCAGAATAATCATCAATCTTCGTGACTTGATTGTTGCCCGAGGATGTTGTACCGTGATAGTAAACTTCCTTTGCGTTTCTATGGTTTCAGCCAGTGTCTCTTCATTCCTCTTTTCATTGGCTCTACGCAATATAAATCAGGTAAGTCCCGCCTACTTTGCCATCAGACAACGAATCAAAAGCGAGTAAATAACACAGTGTCATTACGTTGCCTCAAGACTAACCAATCATCTTCGACCTTTTTAAAAGGGGGCTCTTCAGTTTGGAGTATTTGCAGCCGAAACGAAGCGAAGGCGTAAGTAATATTTATGTCTTTAGAGGCATTGTTTTGGATGTGTTTATCAGACAGCAGGTAATTAACATAATGAAGATGTCAGTGGCTTTGATGGGTAGAATTCACAGAATGCTTGCTTACCTTAATATATGCTAAAGAATGATTTCTTGTCTTATCGACTTTCTGTTGCTAAGGAGTAACGTTAAGCTTAGTTAGCTTGCTTGGCAACCTAGTCTACACCCTTCAGGATAATGTCCAAGCTATGCTAGGCTGTGAACGTACGTTCATTTTAAAGGTCATTTTAGTGTGATTCTTGTCCCCTCTTTATGGTTACACTAACTTGTACTGTGTGTTGTTTGCCAGCAATGAGAAGTATGTCCCCAGAGGATGAACTCCAAAGTCCCCTCCTTGGTTTCAGCTCTACCAGGGAGGATGTCTCTCTGAGTTGTGGAGATCTAGACAGCTCTCCTGAGCTGGGGAGAAGGAGCAGGACTCGCAGTAGTCTCCTCACAAGAACCCCAGATGTTGACATTAGTTGGTGAGGCCCTAGTATGATGCATGAAAAAAAAATACAAATTCACCCATCAGCAGCTACAGGGCTTCCAGTCCAACTGATTAAACCATTTTTTTGTTGCTGTCCTGCTTTTATTTAGTCATGGAGACTATGTCGAAAGAACGAGCCCTCTCCTTAAAATATTTGCGGATGCTGAAGCAGCTGCTAACTCTGCAGCCATACAACTCGTATCTTTTAAAGATGCCATGGAAGATGAATTTGCCGTACGTTTGTTAAAATTCCCATCTATGTACTGTATCAGCATGTTCTAAGACATACAGTATGTTTTGACATTCATGGCCCTAAGGTCTAACTTCTCTTTTTCTTGTTATTAAAGGATTCAAGACAGTCTGCAACGGACAAGCGCCAAATTACGAGGCAGAGAGGACTTTTGCTGGAGAAGTTGGAGGACTTCAGACGAATAAATAAGTCAGTTAGACAGAAACTGAAACAGCTGCGAGATACAGAGGTTGGTTGCAATGCTTGCTACCTTATATAATGCTCAGGATTATCATGTCAAGGGTATAGTATAGTGCACAGAAGTACTTACTTTATATTACATCTTAAAAATATCCAGCAGCAAATGAATACACTGACTTTAATGCTTTGTTGAAATCTTTGAAAAGAGGGCAGTTTACTTGAACTTAAAAAAAACTTGTGCTTTTCCATTTAGGCTGATCGCATTGATGAAGACAAACAGATTGACAGCTTGCTGAAGAGGATCGCACAGGCTGAAAATGAAAATGAGGTGAATGTTGTTTTGTGTCGTGTTACGACAGTACAGTTAGGTAAAATAGAGAGAGCTTTATATTAAGCAAATCAAGGCACCATCCTGGTGGAAGATTTATTCTGTGCAAGGGGTTAATCCGCTCATGTGAGGTTAATTCCTTAAACTAAATAGCACTTTGGACAAGTCAGATGGTAAAAGCTGAACAAATTAACACATCACAGCCACATTTGGTACTAAATAGAAACAAAAACCAAAGGATGTGGCATAAAGGCATCTATTGTATGAAATTTAAGCCACTTTTAATGAATAATAACTATAAAGTAGTGCAAGTTTCACATACTGATTGCTGTCATTTGTCTTCTCAAGCATTTAAAAAACAATTTGAGCAAGACAGAAAGAAAAGTTGAGGAACTCATGGATCTACGGAGAGAAGAGCAGGTAAGTATAGAGGACGTTTTTAGTATGGATGATCTTGTAAACTTGCAAAATAAGTGCATGTGAAAGTATCTGTCTACGTTGATCATCACAGGAGAACATAAAGAGTGCTGTTCACATGACCAAGTCTGTGGAGGCGACCCGTGCTCACCTGCAGGGGCAGCTACGCAATAAGGAAGCTGAAAACAATCGTCTGACTGTACAGCTACGGGTATAAATTTATCAGCCAGTTTTTCTCTAGATGAGCTGCTTCTAGAGGAACATGTAATGATATACAATATACTTGTGGGGTTTTTCAGACTTTTGAGAGAACCATAACTGAACAGAAGATGGAGATTGACGATCTTAAAGGGACCATCACATCTCTGTCTGAGCAGGCAGCACAGGACAAAGAATCTCTCAAGAAAGCCACTCGAGCACAGAAACTGAGAGCTGAAAGATTTGAAGCTGCTGTTGAGAAATGCTACACGCAAATGAAGGAAAAGGTATGAAGTCAAAATAGCTGTGATTTTTGGTTTTAAAATGGTCTATTCTTCTGTTGCAACCAAATAGTTGAGTATCACAGTCTGACATTCAATTCTTTTTCTTTGATTGACGCACAGGATGTTCAGCTGGCCAATGCCCGCTTAGAAAGAGACTCCAGGAGGCGGCAGAAGGAACAGATGACAGATGAGAAAGAGAAATTTGTCACTCAAATAGAGATATTGAAAAGGTTGGTCGTTTCTGTTATGCACGCCCCTTCTAGCGAACAGTAGAAATCGATACACACATGTTGCAACCACCAATTTTAACTCATGAATTTTAAACATCCAATGAAGTCAAATTGCAGACTTGACAGCGAGGCTGCAGCAGGAGAAGGACGAGCTCTCTGCAGCTAATGAAATTGTGATGCAACGGGTTGAAAAACTCGCCGCTGAAAATGGAGACTTGTGCGTCAATAATGCAACACTCAAGGTACGAGTTGCCAAACAGTCACTGCATTAATATGTTGTCCGTAATTATTCATTCATTTAGTTGAGTTGTATTCCATATGCAGAATATTCTTGTTGGATCCACTTACTGTATGTTTTCACACCAACATTATATTTAAGGAAGAGGAAAGCACCATTTTTCCTCTCTCTGATTTCATTTGTGTCACAAAAAATTATTCTGATCTTCATGTAATTGCAGACATCTGTTGATCAGTTGGAGCAGCAGCTTGCTGATTGTGAGGCTGCCCTGGTAGAAGAGAAGATTGTGTCTCAGAAGAGGAAACACGAAGCTGAACAGAGCCAATACCAGGTTGACATATGCTCATTAATTTTATTGTTGTTGTTTGTTTTTTTAAGAACTCTTTACCTTTTTGGAACCCATTTTCTTCTTAACAACTTATAGCTCCAAATCTAGGTAGGACAATTTAACAGTCCAGCAATGACTGGCAAGCTCTGTTGTAAACAAAGACTTATTAGTGTTTTTTGGTGACCATAGATTCTAACTTCTGAGTAAATTGAAAACAGTGTGGCAAAGAAAGAATCAGACATCAATTATGCTTTATTGCCAGGCAACCGCTAATCCTTTTGATGATAGAAATTAGTCATTTTTTGCTTTTCTAACACTGTTTTCTAGCTTTAGTTTTTATTTGATCCTTTGTTTTTATGTGCTTCTTCCTAAAGAAGTTAGAATATGCTTGAATGTGGTCTGTTGGGTGTTTGATTATTATGATTAATAGTACTTCATAGTTTTCAACTCTAGACAAGAACACAACAGATTTGATTATACTCTGTATTTTTTTTATAGGTTGCAGAGTTTCAAGCTCAGATAGACACTATGAGGATAAAATATGCAAGTCTTTTACGAGAGACAGAGAACACTCGAGATGGAAAAGATACAGAAGTTGAGAAGGTAACATCCCACATCTTCATATAACAGTTTTTTAAAATTATATTTAATGCAAGCTCTATTAATATGCGCCAAGCTTCATGACTACCACCAGGTATATTTAACACTATTTTTTTTATTTTAGGTGGCAAATTTTTTTATCTTGCTATTTTCAATAACAAATTCTAACAGCAATGCTGTTCTTTTTTCAGTATGCAGCACTGTTTCACCTGCTTTTCGCCAGATGTTCTGTTGCTTAGCAGCATAACACACTTGCACGGGGACCTGCATTTGTTTTAGCGAACTACTAAACTTCCTCATGGGGCAACACTTCAACTAACAATGAACAAAGCTCAGCCTAAGGATGATTCTCGGCATATTTTATACACATATTTACAGTTAGGTTTGATGGATCTTTAGGCTAATATTTTGTCTATCCCAACACCCCACTCCTTCTGCCATCCTCTGGCGCCCAGGTGAGGCAGGAGCTGCAGGGGCGTATGGAGGAACTGAAGGATTTCCCTGAGTTACTGAGCGCGGCTGAGCAGAGTCTCTTCGAGTGCCAGGAGAATCTGCAACGCTCGGAGAGGAAGTGCTCAGAAAAATCAGAAGCCATTAGGCAACTGCAGGTTAAGGTGTGCAACACAAGCTGTGGCGGTCGGAGGATGTAAAATGCAGTCATTTATCCACATCTGACCACTAGGCGGTAGTACAACCCCATGTGTCTGTGGATGCGTCTCGTGTTCTGGTCCTGCTTTGAGTTGGTTTTGATGTTGTGGTGAAACTTCTCTGATTGCAGTGGACACAGTTAGGTTGCAACATCTGTGCCCACATACCCATTTGTGAGTATTTTGTGCTGTGAGTCCTTTTCAGTCACCCACATGTTCTGTTACCAATTCAAAAATGTTGAATTGGTATCTTGAAAACAGCCTGTTTTGTGTTTGCAAGATTGTGGCAAATGGTGTTAAATGGGCTGTTATTTGGTCCAGTAGTGCATGTGATGTGAAACCCTCCTTTCTGGTCCATTCACCTGTTCCAAGTGCAGGTGCTATCAAAACAGCATATCTGAATTTAAAAATTTACACATACAGATGGAGAGTCAAACAAAATCGCTGAGGTCATCTGTGGAGATGAAAGACTCCATTCATGAGGCCAATTTACAACTACAAGAGAAAGTGAATTCCCTTCAAAAGTAAGAAATCCTCTCATGTTTGTTATCCAGATGTGAAATGTTTGTATCTCCTTTGATTCAGACATAGACATTGTTTGATCCTCACCTCTGTGTGTGTGTGTGTGTGTGTGTGTGTTTGCAGGAAGATGGACCAGCTGCATCAGGAGAACCTAGAGCTCATACGGAAGCTGGCGGCTCAGGAAGAAGCTTTTGGCTACAGTAATCGGCAGCTGGATCAGCGTTCATCTGAGTGCCAGGCCCTCAGCCGGCAGCTAGAAGTAGCTTTATCAGACGTCAGACAACAGGTACGGTTGTTGTTGTTAAAGCTAAAATCTTGTCACCACCTAACAAGAAATATTACAAAGCCTGTAGTATTTTTCTTTGACGTCAGCTCTTTTTAATGTGTGACTGTCGACCGGATTACTGTAAAATATCGTTTATTAACCAGGTAACTTGAATGCTATTTATTTATGAGTAATCATTTGTGACATATTCATAGAAAGACACATCTGTTACGTTTTGTTACTGTATGTACTGTGTTTTCTATTATAAAATCCGGTCTTTGATATGCAAGTCTTTCCAGGAAAACAGGAAGTAACATGGTTCACTTTGTTAGGTAATTTCCATTTTTTTCCACTTTTCTCCACATCTGCAGGTCAATAAGGTAAAAGACCAAGCTGTTTCCAGAGAACAAACCCTTCAGACCAAAATCCTGGAGCTGGAAGCAGAGAAGAGCAGAAGGGATAACGAGCTGAGGCTTCTACGCCAGAGCAAACAGACTGTGAGTGTTGTGCTACTCAAGAACAGATGAACCAAATGAATGTTTCATAGATTCGCCAGCACGTTCACTTTGCACTCAATTTGCCCTTGATGCAAACCAAGATAGGATGTTCAGAGTTAAATCACTGTTTGTGTTTGTGTGCGTGCGTGCGTGTGTGTGTCTACGTCAATCTCCATCTGTAGGCAGAAAAACAGTTCGAGGTGCGTCTGAAAGACCTGCAGCTCAGCCTGGACCAGTCAGAGAGCCATAAGCAAAGCATTCAGAACTACGTCGATTTCCTCAAAAACTCTTACAAGACCATGTTTGATGAGGGACTACAAACATCAAGTCTTGGATCTTCTTATTTTCTGAAATGACTAAGCTGTAATCTGTTTGCCTTTTTGAATTTTTCTGCTTGTTTTTATCATGTACTGTAATATTTACGAGGACTATTTAAAAAAAACAATAATGGAGGCAATAATTTATGTCACTTTTAGAGGAAGCAAAAGTTTACTTTTGATAGATTTGGACAATCTTTGGATATCTACTTCTACATTTGTCATATTTAGCTGACAATTGGTGATACTGGTGACACTCATTTTTTTGTGTGTGTGTTTTGTGGAGGAAAAAAAAGATATCAGGGAACTTTGCTGTTGTTGTGATACGTCCTGCATACATTACCCAAGAAACATTGTGTGTCTTATTGCTGTAAAAGACAAGGAGCCAGTTGCATAAATGAAGTTTAAGAGTAATCTACGTTGGTTTCAGATTCTTGAGTTAGATTAGTCTGAAGACAGTCTGTTGCATAAATATTAAGAGCGTCTTATTTTGAGTCATCAGAAGCAGCCACAAACCCTCCAGCTAAAACTGGCTAACCTCAACTACAGTAAGCTGTGTTGAGTTATGAGTTAACCAAACCGAAAACAGCACTTCTTTATTGACACACTTTCTCTTTTTAAACATTTATTCAACATCTTTTGTTGTACTGATTATAGTAGGGTCTATTTACATCAGTGTGTTTCTCTAAGCATTACTGACTAATCTTCAATCAAACCGGAGTTTTAAGCCGGAGAAAACTGATGTGCGAGTAGGTGGAACTGTTTTGTTAGCTGTTCTCTTCTGCCAAGTGTCTTTATTTTACCTACAGTTCATTGTGTCTTCAGTCAGTTTTATCTCGGCCACTACTGGACGAGTTTGATGCAGCAGATAAAGTTTAGTGTCTTTATTGACTTAAAATGAGTTTGAAAGACTACATCTGTCTTCGTGCAACTGGCTCTAGATCAAACCTGTTTCTTGACATATTTTAGCTTTGTATCCACATTTTTTTAGCCATGCACACACCTAGTTATCAAATCAATTATTAACCAATGCAAATGGTGCTTGAAAACTGAGTAACAATATGTTGGTGCATCTGTTCCAGTCAAGTGAACATGTGGTACAATAAACCACCTTTTTTTTTTTCATGGTGCTCCACTTCAACATCTCTGCAAATATGGGAATTTTTGAGCTCTACAATACAGAAATGCTCATTGCACTGTTTCCCTGCTGATGCTGAAAGCTTGTGTTTTGATAGTGATCACAGAATAGATGTGTGATGTATACTGACTGTGTTTATGTTCTGATTCTCAGCTGGCCTGGGATGAATGGTGCTGAAAATCAATTGTTTAGCTGTCAGGTGTGAAGCTCATGCCTTTAGGGCTGCAGACATAATTACCAAGATACATGCAACACTGGGATATTTCCAGACTACTTATTGCTGACTCATTCTCAAGCTTTTGAGATGGACGTTTTTATATTTCCGAGGCTTAGGTACACATGAAAAAACAGGTACTGTGGCACGAAAAGATGTGTTGTTATTTGTTGAAGAAGTTCAGAATGTCCTAAAAATTGGGAAACCGTGTTTTTCTTTTGCTGTACTTGGATCTTGTCCTGCTGTTGTTGCTTGAGTTGTGCTCTCATACTGTATCTATTGTAATAAACTACCAAGCGTCCAGACCTCAGTAAGACTCTGATGTGTTCTTGCAGCAGACGTATTCCCCCGAGTGAGCACTGCTCCTCTCAGGTTCTCAAAGACAAAGCTCTATTGTGCTCTCGGTCAGAGGATGGAACCATTTCATCTCTGTGTGCGTCAGTACCTCTGTTTTTCCCTTGCTCTTGTTCTCACTCTCTTGGTCTTGCCCGTTTACGTAATTCTGTTGATCATACTTTGGGAATTTGCTGTTTTTTTTTTCAGCTGTTTGCTGGAAAATAAGCTTGCATCTGACTTTAGGCAATTTGGTTGGTGTCTGGATTCTGTACCATCGTGGACACACTGTGAGCTTATATGCTTATTGGGCTCAAATGAGTTAGATGACCCATTTTTCTTTTTTTTTTGTGCAAATTCTTGTTCTGCTTATTATCAAAACAAACAGAGCTTTCACTGTTGCATATATTAAAAACATTTTCTAGGTCACATACTGGAGGCTAATTGATGTACTTCTTTCAGTGGACAGTGAAACCCTGCACAT
The DNA here is from genome assembly GCF_914725855.1 of Thunnus albacares. Lineage (NCBI taxonomy): Eukaryota > Metazoa > Chordata > Actinopteri > Scombriformes > Scombridae > Thunnus > Thunnus albacares. The sequence goes on along the minus strand of NC_058117.1, from coordinate 19,299,103 downwards.
TTGCATTCACATAAAGTCTACTTTTAGTTAGACTTAGCAACAAGACATCAATCTGCAATACTGACTGTATTTCAGATTCAGGATTGTAATGTTTTAATTGATGTAATATATCTCCGTGGAAAGTTTAGATTATCTTTGTAAGCCCATAACTTTTTAACAAAACACAATTCTGCAGCTTGTGCCCATTTCTGTCCAACAGCAGGAAAACCACTCCGAGGTTTACATTACAGTCACTCCCCAAACTACTCACTGACATGTAGGTCCTCTCAGAAATGGGTCAGCCAGATGCAGCAGACACAGTATAGTTCACTTCCAACTGAAAATAGTTACAATAGACCCTAGAGACTTTTTCCAATTATTGCAAGCCATAAGCTTTAAAACTTTTGCTATTTTCCCAAAAAATAAAATAATTAGACAATTGCATTTTTTTATGTATTTATTTGTGAAAAATTAAGACATAAAATTGACACTGTGGCAGTTAACTGGCCTATTTACATACAGTGCAGTATGTGTCCAGCTTTCAGTCATATTCCAACATTTTACATAGATAAAAAAAAAAGTGTAGAGAAACTATATCAAACCATTGTTTATGTACAATGCCCCACGGTTAAATATAACAATGCATAAACAGATAATTTCTTATAAATAATAAAGAATAAGTATAACAAACCAACAGTAACAAGGCGACATATTGTGTAATGGCGTATTTATTAGCTGCCATGTGTATTTCTACATCATTTCCATGTTGCCATGTGACATGTCTTGTCAAGATAATGTTAAATATGTAAAGTATATATATACATATATGAACAAATTTTAGTTTAACTAGAAAAATAAGAATTCTCACAATGTAAAATACTGGCTTCACAAAGAAGCAAAAACACAAAGCTCCAATGTTATGAAGCAAAATCATGAACAATACAGTTCACTAAATTCATCCTACAGATGTCTACCTCACAGTGCAAATTTCACTTAATGTTTCTTCTTTTCCCCTTAAAACTTTGCCTTCCCTTTACATTGTCAGTTTGTGGATATCATTGAAAAGTCTGTAGAGAGCGGGCGGCTTTTGATTGCTGCCGGAGCAGTCAAGGTCACACTTGCAGGACTGGATCATCATCACCATCTTGCTGAAGGTCTCCCCGTTTTTGCACCGGAAGCGGACAGGTAACGTCTGGGTGCGTTGAGGCCTGCAGCACCACCCATCTGAACAGGACCCGCAGTACCTGGGCTGGAACTTTTTCAGGCTACGACAGCCTGCATGGGTTAGTTTAACTGGACGGCTTGCTTTTTCTATGTGTTTACATTTCTGACCATTCTGTTAGAGAGAAGAGATCAAAAGCATGTGTTAAATGTAACCTGAGAGTCCTCAAAATGCAAGTCATGCATCAGATTGTATTCCACAGTGAGTTGCTTAGAGTTCAGACCAAAATGTGATGAAATAATCAAACTCTGTCTTTGTAAATCAAGCCTAAAAGCAGGACATAAAACATCTGGGGTGTACCTTCGTCATTTGGTTGCACGGTCGGATTTCACAGATTCGAGTCTCTTTCACCAGTTTGCACTGTGAGTTGCTGTTGGTCACCCTAGTGGACACTCCAGTGCCACAGGATTTGGAGCAGGGAGACCAATCTGTGGTGTGAGACACACACTTGACTCCTCTGGCCAACATGTGGCTCACTGGGTGACTCCTGAAAGCTGTTGGAAGAGAAAAAAAGAGAAGAGTTTAGTAAAAAGTGGAGACATTAATTAATTGGCAGTTGGAAAAAAAATCTTTATATATTTCCCTTCTAAGTCCCACTTTAACAATGTGACCAGAGCGGATTACCAGTAAAACTGCTCACCAGGTAAAGACTTGGCTTCTCCTCTCCACAAAGGGGCCAACTCATTCTTATTGGTGAGGTCATCTTCAGATGATCTGTCTTTGTGGTGCTTTTTGCTGTGTTTCTTCACCACAGAGCTCTCCATCTTTGCTTCCTCTGAGCAGACGAGTTGTTCACAGCACTGCCCCGGTACCTTGACCAGCCTGGGCTTGGTACAACCCAGATTGGGCAGCGTGAGTTCACGTGGGCATAGGGACACACACCCAACAGCACCATCCATGCAAGTGCACTGGTGCTTGCAATTTGGACGGAAGGTTTCCCCATTCTGGTAAATCTTGTTGTTGTACTCACAAGTTCTTCCGTCAGATTTGGCTGTTTTAGAGAAAGGGGAAAGAAGTAGAGTTTGAAATGAAGAAGTGCAAACAGGGCAGTAAGTAAATAAAGTAAGTAAGTAAATTCATAAGTGAGGAAGGGAATAAATTCATAAAAAAAGAACAAAGAGAGCAGAACAGAAGTCAATGTACCTCGACAGACTCCCCTTGCAGAACCATATCCACCTCCAAAGTTGCACTCCAGTCCCTTCATGCGGTCACATGGCTCTGACTTGCTGCAGTCTTCAAAGAGCTGCCGCGCACAAACTTTACAGCATCCACAGTTGTCGAGCACGAGACTGATTCCTGCTGCACATGTGGGCAATTCAGGGGGGCACTGGCAGTCCTTAGGGCATGAGGCTGACACCTGAAATCAGACACAACATCAAACATTTCTAATCAAACGTTGGCTTCCAGAAGTGGTCATCTTACAACAGCTAAACAGACAACTCATCAATGAACAGTGATGATTTCCTCACCATTGAAATGCAGAGGATCAAAACAGCAAAGACTTCATACATCTTCAGAAGTTGAGGCAATCTCTCTTCAGCAAAATAATCTTCTTTCAATGAGACAACAACTCACGGCAGCGAGATAAACTTGCTGAAATGTCGAATGCCTGCTCTCCCTCTTCTGGAGTCCCCCATCTCCTTTTATACCCTCCAAGCAGATCTGACGTATGTGCGGGCTGAAGAGGTGTCCCAAAACTATGAGAGGAATGCCTCACCACGCGTCCTCCCATCAGCCCATAAGAACTTCCCCCTCCTTTCCTCTCACTCAGTGAGCCAAGAACCACTCTGTCCAACTCCCATTCTTTCAGGGCTTTCTTTTGAGTTTAACAATGCAATTTTCATTTTTAAATCTCTTTTATAGAAATAACTCTCCTACCATGAAGAAAATTGCTTCCTGGCAATAGTTATTCCTAACAAAACACAAAATATTGATGTAGGCACTGTCTTAATTGCATGTTATGTACTGGAAACTGACAGTGTATTATTAATGCATTACATTGTTTGTGTCTAGATATGTTTATACATAATTTTGTTCCTGTTTTGCTAAATTCCACCATTGCTTTTAATCTGTTTGGATAGTTTTAAAAGTTATACATGTGCATCCTCACTGGATTATATTCATTTTCTCTTGAGGTGTGTGAAAGTTGTCTTATGATTGTTGCTTGTATTATATGTAACTGTATTTATATAGCCTTTTTAGCCTGATCTCTCTTGGAAAAAAATCTCAATTAGATTTACCTGGTTAAAAAAGTACTGGTAACATGGCATGCGGTTATGTAAAGAACAAAAAAAACAGGCACATTTATACCTTATATCTGAAATATTTCATCATCAGCCCTATGCATGTGAGCGCAGCCCCATAAGGGATTTAACATCAGTGCACCACAAGTTCTGACATAAATATTGAAGAAAAGCTACATATTTCTATGACCAACTGGATTTCTATCTCGGATGAAGTCTGAAATGTGTGTTTAGACTGTTGCATATTGTCTGTGATCAATGTTTGTGTTCTCTATGTTCTAACCTTGCTAGTGTTAAAAGTCACGGATGAAATTCCCATCAGTCACCTATTAGGGTGTGGATGGATTAGAGTTTGTTTGACTTCAATATCTCAAAAAGGAGACGAGAGCCTCCTGGAATGTTTGAACCCTTGGATTCCTTTGTTCAGTCTGAACGACAGCATCCAGAATGAGAAACACACCAAAAAAAGGAGAAGAAAAAGAAAACTTGAGCGATGCCTGAAGCAACATTCCACTCAGGATGAACATTGCCGGTTTCTTTGAAATGGCTGCCAGGATAAAAAGCATCCTCCTCTATCCACATCAAAGAACAATGAAAATTATCAGGGGGAAAAATGCCTTTCCTTTCATTATAACCTGTGAGAACAAGAGGCTGAGCCAGGCAGACTGGCACAGTCTCCTCTCTTATCTAACTAAGGTTACAAGGGCCATTTTGAATCGGTGCCAGCTCAGGCAGATGAAGAGCGAACAAGCGTGAGCTTGGTGCATTCACCGATGTCTGGAAATCGCTGACTGTTGTGGTTTGGAGTGGAAACTTTCCCCCCCAAAGCTGTAATATAAAGAATTTGCAGAACCATGTTAGGTAAGTGGAGCGTTAGATATACAGTATAATAGACATGGAAGACTTGGAGAGGATTACAGTTGCACCATATAGGAAAGGGCATGTTAATCCGACCTGTTGGACAGTGTTACACTCAACCAGACCTTTTGTTCCTGAAAACAACAAATGTCCCATTGCAACAGAGCAGCATGTGAGAGTTAGATGAGAAGATTTCTACCACTCTCATGTTTGTGTTCAGTACGGAGCTGAAGCCAGGAGGCAATTAGCTTAGGTTAGTATAAAGACTGGAGGCAGGGGGGAAAGCTAGCCGGTGTTCTCTGGCAAACTCATGGTGATGACAAGACTGGAAGGAAGTCACTGCACCTGGCTGCTGTTTGATAAGGCATAGTCACACCACATAACTCCAATTAAATTAATTGTTGTTTTAACATCTCTGTATTTGCACACAAGACAACTTGTGAGCCTCAAAGGTGTCATTTTTTAAACTTTGTGCAGAGCCAAGTTAGTTGTTTCCCATTGTTGCTTTCTTTCTGCTAAGCTAAGCTAAGCTAATTGCCTCCTGGCTCCAGCTCTGTATGGGAATAGTTTGTTATTTAAGGAGTTACACTTACTTGCTGTCTTGCCAAGTGTTAGATGGGAAGATCAATACCACTCTCATGTCTAGGAGTGATATTGATCTTCTCATCTGAGTCCTGGCAAGAAAGCAAAAAAGAGCATTCGCCAAAATGTTGAACTAGTCCTTTAACACAGAGGCGGAAAAGTAGTATTAATCCTCTCATCCAATAACTTTAGGTAAAGAAACCAATTAAGCGTATTTCCCAAATTGTCTAATTATTGTTCTAACATCCATAGTAATGATACAGTTTACATTATGAAACATATTTGGAGCCTTCATCTTGGGAGGTTCTTGTGATCATCATAATAAGGAAATGGGGCTTTAATCTTCATTACCCAATTTTATCTAACTAAAATTCAATCAATCCATTCAGTGTGAGTTTATTACATGTGCATGAGGGTGACTTTTAATGGCACATGGAGAGCAGTCATACTGGAAAGCCGTGTGGGTGGATGGGTGATGAGAAAAGCAGAAAAAAAAGCTAAGAAAGTCATTTTGTGACACTGTACACATTCACGGAAAATAAACAAAAGATGAGTTTCAAAATCTGTGCAGCATGAAGAGAATGGAAAGGCAGTCATAGCTCCCCAGTGGTGCTTAGTGTAAAACCACAATGGGTCTGAGACAAGCTTGTTTTGGCTGTTATGTGAGAGTAGGTCACACACTGTAAGACAGACAGGAATGTCTGTAGGGGCCGCACAGATATGATTGCAAATCCAGTTCATTACATCATTTGTATTAGTTTCCCTTTCTTTCTGTCTCATTCCCTGCAGGGACCACTCACGAGTCTGTACACTGCGTTCGTCTGAAACTCTCTCTCACAGCTGATTCGGCATTATTTCCAGGCTGCTGTACTTCGCTGTTTGACGGAACATGACAAAACAAGCCCGACAACAATCTCCTCAGGGGAGCACCTGTCCTCAGAGGGTTTGTGGCGTATTTTGATTGGAGGGAAGTGAAAATCTTACGCAATTTTGCAATTTATTTCATGTTTACTGGAGTGTTACTTTGGTCCTTTTCATGCACTGCAGTTCACTGTGCAGTTACAAAGACAGCTTGTCCTCTCTGCTGTGCTCACTTTTCCTGCTGATCCCACAAAAAAACAGTTCAAACAGTTACTACTTATAACTGCTCCTGTCTCTCTCTTTTTTTGAATAGGGGCATGTTTTGAAATATGCAGAACTGGCCAAAACCTGTTGTTCATGTGACACTCAAACATTGGTGGAAACTAACTAAGTTCCTTTTTCTAAATACTGTACTTGGGTAGGGCGCGGCAATATATCAATATTATAAAGATATCATGATATGAGACTATATATCATCTTAGATTTTGGCTATCGTAATATCGTGATATGGCATAAGTGTCTTTACCTGGTTTTAAAGGCTGCATTAAAGTAAAGTGATGTAATTTTCTGAAGTTACCAGACTGTTCTAGCTGTTCTATTATTTGCTTTTACCCATTTAGTCATTATATCCACATTACTGATGATTATTTATCAAAAATTTCACTGTGTAAATATTTTGTGAAAGCACCAATAGTCATCTCTACAATATTATTGCAATTCCAATATCGAGGTATTTGGTCAAAAATACTGTGATATTTGATTTTGTCTATATCGCCCCAGCCCTATACTTGGGTACTACTTGAGTATTTCCATTTAAAGCTACTTACAGTAATACTTTATCCCCACAACATGTATTTCACAGTTATAGTTAGTAGTTATTTTTCAGATTTTCATAAAATATGCAATGTTCTTGAATAGACAACCCAACAGTGTATAGAGTGATAAAAATTAACTCCACCTCAACAAGCTACAGGATAAAAACACTGCTTACATGTGAATGCATCAATAATAATAATGCAATAATATCGTATACTGTAGTTAATAATATAAAAATCCCAAAAGGGGCATCAGCCAACATGAGCACTTTTGATACTACATCACTCATAAAAATGTTGCTAATAATGATAATTTTTGTACTTTTACTTACTGTAACTAAGTTTTTGAATACAGGACTTTTACCTGTAAGAGTACTTTTACATAGTGGTATTATTACTTCGGCTTGAAGACCCTGCACATTCACACAGATGTTTTCAATTATTCTATCTGATTACACCTCTGCTCTGGTTGAAGCTTGGCTGGCAATGGACCCTTTTCATGGTAGATATTTTGACTTGTTAAAGAAGGAATAGGTGTAAATAACAACATTAACGATGGCTCCATTCAATAAACCGTCCTAATTAGTCATATCAGTGAGTGAGCATGCACAGTAACAGAGCGCTGGAACCAGCTCACATAAATGGAATGCAGCCATTACTAATGTTGTTCATTCCACTTGTGCTTTTCCTGCGTTGACAAGTCAAAATGTCTGACGTGAAAAGGATCTATTACGTGAGGTCAACAAACTTAATGTACCAGTAAGAATGTTAAAGGTGTGCCACTTTAAGTGTTGCCAAAAGAGAGTAAGGGAGATGTCAATCACATACTGTCTGCCCACACCCAATCAGGCAAAAATAAGTGAAAACACCTGTGTGAGTGTACCTTACACCAGGTGTAGGGTCTTTAATCAAAATATTTGTCTCACCGCAGCATTCACCAACAATAACCAGGTAAATTAAATGAATGCACGATAACTAACAGTCCTGCAAAAAAACGATGAAAGTCATGTTTGATTCAACTTTATTAACTAGTAATAATTATCACTTAATAAACTAGAATCACCAAAATTACCTTAAGGTTTAATCATCACCTCTTTAAAACACTTCCAACAAAACTGGACATTATAACCTTCATTATGGTTTTGCAAGGTTGTTGTTAAGGATGTGAAGAGGGTCCAGTATTTGTATTTATATTTATTGAGGCAGCAAAATGATCTTTATTTGTATTCAAATAAAAGTGGAAAGAGGCTTAAAATTCTGTTTTTGTTTTTATTACACATTTAATTTTAGAAAATTAAAGTGTTACAATAAGTGTTAATGAATAAACTACCTTATGAAGGAGGTCCCCACATTGGGTCTCAAACTGGAGTCTCCCAGATCATAGACGACTGCGCTGACTACTGAGCTAAAATTTTACTCATCACCATCATTGCAGACCGACCTCTATTTATTTATACACCCATAACACAGAGACAGCACACCGTGTAATGTGTAGGGAAAAACTTCAAAGGCGATTCTTACTTTGCACTTTTCATTTATTGTCTATTTTTTACAACCTAACTTTGTGGGAAGGAGAAGGGAAACAACAGTTCATGGAAAGTCCCTTGAGAGCACTTCACAGGTGTCAGTATCTCAGCTTTATCTCTGGGGAACACCCTTAACTCTAGGAGTGATGTCCAAATTAGGAAATATGCGTCATGGAGCAGGTTGATGTGACTCCTGTTATTGAGATAGTGATGTAACCGACCTGTGGGCTGCTTTTTGACATGGGTTTTTTTTTCTTCCCGAAAACAAATCATTTTAAACTATTTGTATGAAACAAATATTTGTAAAAAAAAAAACCCACTATTTGTGCTTTGCTGAATAACATATTTGTATGTAGGCGCAACCCTAGTTGTTGTGTTAGACTGCATTTATTTTTAACCTAATGATATAATATACTGTATTTGATAACATAACACTCTGAAAATGGCTATAGTGCAAGAATTAATAAACTTTTTAAACTTTAAGAAAGGCATAGGTGTTACTAATAACATTAACAATGGCTCTGACAGCATGTGACTAGACAGTGTGGCAGTGAGCGAGCATGCAAAACACCAAGATCCTGAAACTGAAGCAGCTAAAAAAGGCCTATAGGTACACTTAGCTAAAAGACTGCAGTAACAGCCTTGCAATAATCCTATGAAGGTTATAATGCTCAGTTTTTGTTGAAATTGAGAGGTGTTGATTCAACTTTACTGTCATTTTAGAAGCTGTTATTTAAGGTGTTGTTACTGTGAGGTGTTTATAATATCTCATTCATATCAGTGAGGGTAGACTATAGCTACTGAGAGTACATTTCCAAGCTGACACTTTGATATGAACATATAAACTGTATTTTCTCCAACTGTAACATATATATTTTTAAAAAAGACACCTATATGTCCAGATGCACGCTTTAATTTTAGGATTTAGGACAGTAGTAGTGTGGTAGACACTTTGGTTTCCTGTTAGTAAGTGAGGACTAACAGAGTTAAAGTAGCTTTTCTTTAAACTCATCTGACAAAAAATACACAAATACATGAAGCTTATACATTTTCAGTTTTTGCTGACATTGTCAGAAAAGTAATAATTCTACTTTATGTTTGTTATATTGTGTTATGTTGAAACGTAAGCTTGGCTAAAGTAGAATTTATGGCAGAGCTGTTGTTTTGGATTTCATTTGATTGCACAGGTGTTCCTAATAAAGTGCTCTCTGAGTGTATACATTTATCTGCATTGTACTGCTAGACAAGAGATGTAAACGGTTATCCTCACATAAACATTGTTCTGCGTCATCAGTGGTTGACTAAACATTACTGGTGTTGACACAAATCTGTTCTGGTCAAACAAGCTCTTATATTAAGGGGATTAGGTTATTTTCTCAGTGATTTTAATTAACTACATTTATGAGACTTTTTTTCAGCACAAGGCAGTGTTCAAACAGCCCGTCTCACTTCCTTTCAATGTGGGGGCATTATTATCAATAGACCGTATGAAGTCATTTTAACTATTGAGATGTACATGAGCCTTGTATTTATATTGTAATGTGCAGCAATTTTACCCAAAAAAATATGTAAAACTTTGATGCAAGGGGAAAAATTGTTTAGGGGCCACTATTTGGTCCACGAACCAGTATTTGTCCACCACAGCTGTATGTAAAATGAAGTGTGTGGTCTGTATGAGGAGGTCCAACAGCGCCACTCAGTGGTATCGATCAGAACAGCACTTCACCTGTCAGAAACACTGAATAGCACTTATAATCAAACACCACGACTCACTGCGAGCGAGGAAAGTTTAAAAGATTTATCCTGTAATGCTATTGTAAAAGAAGTTTCATCTTAAATATATACGTTTTTCGTTTACGTATACCTTCTTTAATGAGCCACTGTTACTTCTCTTCTCGTGTCGACGTAAACCGACAGAATCAGGAAGTCCGGGGATCTCTTTTTTTTTCGGCTCATGACACACAAAACTTGAATGGACACTGGATACTCAGCCTTTCAACGCCAAATAATGAATACTAACATTTGTTAACACATGCTATTCATTCATTAATGTCGTTAGTTTCGTTATAAGTAGCTTATTAGATTGTTTTAGTCGTTATTCGTTACCCGGAACACCTGGATCTTCACTTTTGCGGGTGAGAGGGATGGATGCTCCTCACCTCACTGAAGATGAAATGGCAGAGATTAAAAAAGACGTGAGTATGATACTTCTGCCGAATTTGGCCTCGTAAAAAACGTATCTTTCTGATAAGGTAAAGTGTGTGGAAACTATAAACAGATTTGTAGCCATGTTTACACGTTTATTTGACCCTATTGGCGTTAAATGGCCTGTAAAAGTAGGAAATACCCCACCACACCCTCCGTGCCCTTATCAACAATCAATGATATGAGCTTGATAATAAGATTTGATAATACAAACTTAAGGTTGAGTGCACTTTTTCTGTAAATACACAGTCTGTCTTGTCAAAAGCATTACCAGAAGCTTAAGTAGACACCTATGTGCCATTGAGAGCAGAACCAGACCAGGCTACAAGTGATTTTAGGCCACCTGATACAGTTTTTGTGATTATTTACAACATAGTCTTTGGTTTCAGTGGGTCAGTCTTTCCTGACCCTGTGAAAAAAGTCACTCTTCCTGTTCAGCTCATTTGTTCTCTTTTTGCCTTTCCCACATGGCTGTGGATGTCCAGGTGCTGACCAGACTGCGGCACTACCTCTGCGACAAGATCCGAGCTGAACGCCACCTCGACTACCTGCGCTCTCGCAGGATCCTGACGCGGGATGACGCGGAGGAAATCAGCTGCAGGACCACACAGACCAAGAGGACGGCAATGTTGTTAGACATCCTTGCTGAGAACCCCCGCGGCCTCGATGCCCTGATCGATTCCATCCGGGAGATGCGGGCGCAAAATTTCATCATCACCAAGATCACAGATGAGGTGCAAAAGGCCAAAAATGAGAAGCTCGAAGCTCTCAAAGGTTAGTGGGTCAAGTCATAATGAAATCTGGTGTGTGTTTTGAATGTATTATATGCTCAATTAATGACGTCTACATCTTTGTTACTCTGCAGCAGGGGCTTCCAGCTCCTCATCTGACAGTAACCTCAGCACTCTGAACACAACCAGCGACCTCTCCAGGACATTTTCAAACGACTCCACCATGCTCTTCCACCCAGACGGCGAACGAAGCCCCTCCACTTCAGACGTAGCGGGCTCTCTCAACTTGCCATCATTACAGAAAGGTGGAGACTTGTCCTCTGTGGCAAGTGTTAGCATCGCCGCCGCTTCCTCCACAACCTCCTCAAGCCTCCCCAGGCCTGGTGACCCGGGAGCTCCTCCGCTGCCAGACGAAGTAATGATCGAACCGCCCTCCAACATAGATGCTGCGACGCCGGGGTGCACCAGCAGCGGAGGGGACCCGAACTTCCAACCCCTCCGGTCGCGTTCTCTCACTCCGACCTCACACAGGAGCATCTTTTAGGTTCACATCTCCATAAGACAGTACTCATGCAGTTTAAAGGGACAAAATCATCATCCACTGGAGCTCATATTCAGACACTCTCTCATTGTTCTTAATCTCATGCTCTGTTTGGTGTGTTTGCTGCCTTTTGATTAGGCAGGTTGTGATAAAATGCTATATATGAGATATAGTCTACATGTTTTCACTATAGCAATCAGCTTTTTTAGAGAAAATATTTATAATTTGTCACTGGGGCTGGGTATTGTTTGAATTTTTCCCTCTAGTGCCTACATAATACCTGAGTTTCAATGCTGAAACCACTTTTCGATACCTTTTCAATACCTAACTTTGAGAATATAAACCCGTTTTTCTGTAAAAATCCTTTTTTTTATTTAACAAAACTAAAAACAAAACAAAACAAACAAACAAAATTTGTTTTCAACACAAGCTGTGGTACACAAACCTTTGTTTAAATAAAATACAGTTTAAATTGAAAGTTGATAGTTTTCAATACTTGTGCTTCACACACATTTCGGTCGGTATCAAAGTATTGAGATTTGATACCCAGCCCTATGACCTGAAAAAAATCTGACTCATCGTTTTTAACCTTTTCTACTCATTCTTTCTCAAAGGTGTGATTTCCTGATTAACTGTATGATGTGGAAACACGGCAGCTACAGTTTAGGTGCAGTGAGATTTATATACTGGAATGACTACTTGAGCACACTCTTTATGTGTTAATTGAGCCAATTTGATCTTTTAAGACGCTGCCTTTGGCCAGAGCGGCATCGTATTAAGTCAACAATACTTTGTTCTCCATTTTCATCACTACAGAAGTCTTAAATCACAAAACATATTGTGAAGTGCAAACTATGTCCTGCTTAATACTTAATCTACGAGCCATGTACAATCATCTGTTCAAAAGTGGTTGTTGAGGTTTTCTTAATGTGATTTGACATGCTCTTGAAAAAAAAAGTTAAATTTCTTAGCTAATCTGCGTAGTGAGGAGATTTTTTTAAGGTACCATCAAGGAATCCCACAACCTTTTGATATATTCGCTTTCTAGTGATACTGTCTGTAAAATATGTACTGTAAATGTGAGTCTCTGCAATACAAAATGAATTGACTAAATCTAATTCAGAATGAAATTACTGACAGATGGCAGACTGTACATACAGTATCAGTGCCTCTGCCTCTATAGATATGCTGTAACTGGGAGCTCTATTTTTGTTTTTGGAAAAACTGGAAAAGCTCAAAATGACACAGAGGAATGACAGTCATTGTGGTGAAGGTTGGCGTAGTGACTGCACCGCCTGGTCTTCATAGATAGTTGAGAAGCCGTGAGTGCAGAGTAGTCGTTCTCTGAGCGCAGCCCACTGGTGCACAGCAGGTGTTAGCAGGTAATTCACTTGTTATTATTTTATATATATGTCGCTTTTTTTCCCCCAGATTTGGTACTTTGCCTCTCTGTAACATACTCAGCAATGGTGTACTGTAAAAAATATCAAATAATTTTACAATAATAATAACATCTGCAATATAACGTCTGTTCATTACTGTTTGCTGTGATGATTTTCTTGCAAAGATTTCAAAATGAACAGTATACGATAAGTAATTTGTTCCATGAGTAGTTGAAGTCTGTATACTTTCTGTCTTTCATGTTTGCTGTTTTTTTTCGCAGTTCTGCTACACTAACCTAAGCTAAGCTACTAAAATTCACTTACTGATGCTGAAAAACACACTTTTTGTGATTTTCTACAGCATTACAGCTTATTTTAGTACAATTAGTATGCACTGCAGAGTAATATCTCAAAGAGAGTTGAGAGAATGACAGCAGTGAGCTCAAGCAGGGGAACCAGTTTGATAAACATCAGAATGACTGGAATGATTGAAACTGTCTTCTCTCTCCAGCACTTTTGTAATGAATATTGAACATTTAATAAATCAAATATGAAGGGAAAACATTAACAAAACAATCATCAAAAATAAAACAAAGTTCAATTCTTTTCTGCCGGTCAGTATAATGGAGGACCCGGAGCCTCTGTTGGCTGTTAGGTCGGAGGAGAGGAGGCTCAACGGCCACTGCAGATGGAGCTCTCAGATGAAGGTGGTGGAGGATTTTAGACGGAGGCTGAAGTACTTCTTCATGAGCCCCTGTGAGAAATACAAGGCCAGGGGTCGCAAACCATGGAAACTGATGCTACAAATATTAAAAATTGTAATCATCACAGCCCAGGTAGAATGTCCAGAATGCTTTGGTTGTTCTTGTCATCAAACATGAAAATGTACGGAGGATAAACATCTATTTGTTTCATATGTATGTTTTTTCCCCCCTCTAAGTTAGTCTCATTTGGACTGAGCAACGAAATGATGGTCACCTTCAAAGATGAAAATCTGATGACATTTAGACATCTGTTTCTCAAAGGATACAAAGATCAGCCGTTGGGAAGCTACGCGCTGTACACAAAAACAGATGTTTATGATCACATCTACTACATTATCAACAGGGTACTGAACATTTTGATTAATGGCAACAGTTTAATAGCACATTATCTAATTATGCATGTAAAAATGTGTCTTATTCCTGTCTACATATTTTATTTTTTCCAGTACATCAATCTCCAAAATCTGACAGTAGGTAATCTTGCATATGAGAAGGTTGATGGCGAGTACACTCCTCTGTCTGTCTGTCAAGAGTTTTACAGAAACAGCAGCATCGATCCTGGCAATGAGACCTTTGACATAGATCCACATATTGATAGAGGTACAAGCACATTATTGCTATATAAAGACATTCAATTCTTCACACTCATTTAATCAAGTATTAATGGATAGATTGCTCTAAATAGCTACAGCTGCTGTTTGGTATTTATAGAAACTGATTCATGTCACAAATGGAAAATAATCACATTGGATTTACTTGTGACTCCATGAAAAGAGGAAGCTCATGCTGTCCACAGCAGCACAGTGTAGTCAAAGGTTGAGCTATATGAAATCTAGCTGCTCGTGAACGTTGTGCCTTGTCATTTCCTCCTCACAGATTGCATTTCCATATACCCTGAGCTGTCCTTACGCAACAGTGGTTTGGCGACACGCGTGAACTTCTCATTAGATTTCAAAAGGTGACTAAACTGAAAATACTGGTTTCCTGCTAGGTGATAAGAATACCTACCGCCTGCTAATATATGTTTGTGTCTGTGTCCAGGCTGCTATCAGTGAACATCTACCTTACTCTGAAAACCATCAATCTGCAGACTGTGAGGCACCATGAGCTACCAGACTGTTATGTCTTCCATATAATGGTCGGTGACCAGTCTGAAAACTGCCACACCCTCATTTCAGCTTTTAGAATATATTAGCTGATGAAAACATGCAGTTTTTCATGCTAATAAATAATATCCCCTGCCACTCACTCACAAAAACTTTCCTTGTTTTTATACAGATAATGTTTGACAACCGTGCAGACAGTGGAAAGATTAAAGTGGATATTGAAAATGATGTTGTAATTTATGAGTGCAGAGACTGGAATGTGGAAGGAACCTGTAAGTTTTTACCTGAACTCCTAAACCTGAACCTGAACTTGTGCATACCAACCACTCATGTATTATAAAAAATACTAACATCTGTCATTGCTTCAAGCACCAACAGGGGGCACATTGACATTATCCTGTGAACTCTGACACCTGTATGATCTAATGGAGCAATAACAAAAACCTGATTTTTTGATTTCTAGCCGGGAAGAACGACTACCTGCTCTTGTTGCTTGATTCTGTGGTCATCCTTGCCTGCTTCACCTCTCTCATCCTCTGCACGCGATCTGTCATCAATGGCATCCAACTACAGTTTGTAAGTAAAGAGGAATGGCATGTAAATGGATTATTATCATTAGGTGAACATGCATGGTTCATATGTGGTTATGCATCAAATTAATAGCATAATAAGTGTCATTTTCTCTACTAATCTGACACTCTGTAGTCGATTGAATTTATCTCTTATGAGTTTTACAATGTGTGTATTTCTCTCATGCAGGAGTTCAACATATTCTTTCATGCCTACTATAATAAAATTGTGACCTGGTCAGACCGTATGGAGTTTGTGAACGGGTGGTATTTCCTCATCATTGTCAGTGACACACTGACCATCGCTGGGTCAGCACTCAAAATTGGAATACAAACAAAGGTTCATTTTTCATTGAGCATTATTGGCTATATTTTTGCATATTATTCACAGTCTTTTACAACATGACTTTAATGGTTAAAAGATCAGGTCCCATAAATTAGGATGCTTGAAAAGTTAGTAAAGTGTTTATTGAGATGTACTTTTATCTTGCAGTACCTGACAAACTATGATGTCTGCAGTATTTTGCTGGGAACAGCCACGATGCTAGTCTGGGTCGGAGTGATTCGATACCTTGGTTTCTTCAAGAAATACAATGTAAGAATATCCATGAAGCTGCCTTTTTGTTTAGTTTTTTGCATAATGTATCAGTCAACCTGTCAAGATCAGCAAATGTATATGTGGAGAAACTGAAATATAAAAAACCTTATATTTTCTTCCAGATCTTGATATTAACCTTAAGGGCAGCACTCCCAAATGTGATCCGATTCTGCTGCTGTGCGGCTATGATCTACCTCGGGTATTGTTTCTGTGGTTGGATTGTGCTTGGGCCTTACCATGACAAAGTATGTAATCACACTGAACATCCATATCTTTGTAATCATTGCATATCACATTATTGCTGTTTC
The DNA here is from genome assembly GCF_914725855.1 of Thunnus albacares. Classification (NCBI taxonomy): domain Eukaryota; kingdom Metazoa; phylum Chordata; class Actinopteri; order Scombriformes; family Scombridae; genus Thunnus; species Thunnus albacares. The sequence goes on along the minus strand of NC_058117.1, from coordinate 19,282,813 downwards.
AAATGTCAGTGTTCAGGTTTTCTCTGTTTTGCTGACACTGAAATATCAAAACTTCATTATCCAAACTTTTTTTTCCCAGTTCCGAACACTTGACAAGGTGACAGAGTGCCTCTTCTCGCTCATCAATGGGGACGACATGTACGGCACCTTCCTGAAGATAAGATACAAGGGCTACATGGTGTGGCTATTCAGCAGACTCTACCTCTATTCCTTCATCTCTCTCTTCATCTACATGGTGCTCAGCCTGTTCATCGCTCTCATTACCGACACCTACGAGACCATCAAGGTCAGACTGAGTCACCTCCTGAGAAATATTCTTAGATTTTGCTGTAAAGAGATGTTTCATAGGTCACAGATAATTGAGGAGTCTGTGTTATTTATTTCTGCAAGTTTAATTGTGCTACACTTTTCCAGCATCACCAGCAAGACAAAGCACCGGTGTCCCAGCTTCAGGCCTTCATAGCAGAGTGCAGGGATGAGCCGGAGTCTGGAAGATACCTGACTGATGAGGAACCAGCTTCTTGTTGCCTCTCTTCTTGCTGCTTGCCTGGATGCAGTGAGAAGATGTAGTTCAAGTTCTACCTTTTGCAAAGTGTTGGCAAAGAGGCAGCATGAGGCTGAATAAAGCCCAACAGACTCCTGACTGTCTGCATGGAGCATTTGATTATGTTAATGGGTGATAATTACTCAAGTACTGTTACTTGATGTTTACTTGACTTGCTGAAAAGTAAAGAAGCAAAATGCAAAACCTTCTCTGTTGTAGACTGCTCATGGGGACCAGTTAGTTAAACGGTTAACATGACAGAGCCAATGTAATATCCTGATGGTAATAATTTCAATATAAATATGCACTACCAACCAATTCCTGCTCATTTCAGTGATGCATTTAAAAGTGGTGCACAAATTTCCTTTGCAAGAAAGAGATTACCGCATGAAGGGAAAAAGATCCAAACTTTAACATGGACTACAAAGTACAGAGTCTGACGAAGGGAATCCATAATGAGTGAAACGACTCTACTTGTTGCTATAAAAGTGTATATATCAAGATTCAGATCACTTTAATTTATGTAGCTTTTTAAAAAAAGTCATCCTGACTGCACCATAACAGCATAATTGTGGGCTGTTCTTGTCTTTCTACATGCAGTTGAGTGTAATACTGTTTTTAAAATCTATGTAAGTGAGAGTAGATTTATAATATATAATATAATGTACATTCATATGAAATAGCTACTGAATTACAGTACGATCAATGGTAATTGGTTGCAGTATACATTTTCTCAGCACTGTATGATACTATATGGACATATAAACTACAGTATATGCTGTGTGTCTGTTGTTTTACTTTGTGTATTTTTGTACTGAGTCTCTGTGTGGTTTTTTTTGTACCTGTGACCAAATGATTTTCCTTCTTTGGATAACTGAAAGTTACTGACAACTGGAGTAAAATGCCTTGTACATATGTATTAAACTACTTGGACAATAAAGTTGATTCTGACCACCCATTATGCTGTCTTTTACTCGGCTCACATACAGTATTTTCACCGACAAAAGTATAAAAAAAAAAAGAAAAAAAGAAAATGTAATTTTTGTAAGTCGATTTACTCAAGTGCTGCACTGTAATTGTTCTTTACTTGAGTATTTCTATTTTGTGCTATAGTTTATACTTCTACTCCATCACATTTCAGAGGGAAATATTGTACTTTTTACTCCACTGCATTTATGTCACAGCTGTAGTTATCAGTTACTTTTCAGATCAATATTTTATATGTAAAACATGTACACATCAATTAATCAGTTTTAATATTCAAATAATACATATTCAAGATTCAAGATTTAGTTTATTGTCATTTTCTTATGTATTTGCATACACAAATAAATGAAATGCTCTTCCTCCAAGCCCACAGCAGTGCAACAACAACAGAAATGATAAAGATATACTGTATATATAAAAAATCCCTTTAAAAAGATGATAAAAATACAGTACACGTATGATTAATGTGTAACTAAATTCGGCCATTTTACATAATGAGTACATTTTCTTTTGATACTTTAAGTACATTTTGCTGAAAAGTAAGTAAGATTTTGAATGCAGGACTTTTACTTGTAGGTGACTGCAGCAAAGTATGAGTGGGACATTCATATATATATATTCATATACATTCATATTGATATAGCGAGTCATAAATTAGGAAAAACATGCAGATCGTATATGTGAATATGTAACAATAATAATAATAACATGTGTTCTAAGACAAAATCCTCAGGTATGAGCTTGCAGCATTATGCTTTACAGGTGACTTTTTCTCATGCTGCCACTGGGATGCCATTGCAGTGCTTTATGACACCTGACAGCTTTTCTCATTTGCATAATCGTCTACTGCGCATGCTTACATCCAATGTGCGGATCAGATACTGGTTGCCTAACAACCCTGCCTCCAATAACAATGACGTTTGATTTGACGCTTGCTGAGGAATAGACTTCAAAAAAACACAATCAGCCACTGCCGCCGCAGCCTGCTTACCTTCTGTCGTCTGATTGAATGCGTTGACTTTAAAATAGGTGAGACTTTGTGCCCGTATCTGCTGCTTACAAGGTGACGGCTGAACTTAGCACGGGTCGGCAGTTGGCGTTTTCCGTGAAGGAGCATTTTCTTACTTTTGACGACCCGTTTGTGTTGACCCATTTCACGCCGTTGGAGTTACAGGTAAGCGTGAGTGTGTGTGTGTGTGAGAAACTTAGCATAGCTGTTATCTAAACACGCAGAGTATCAAACGTTACAAGCGTAACGGCAGTTAGCGTCAGTTTAACACGTTAAATTCAAATATCTTAGTTAACACCAGATTAATTTTATAACAAGGAATGTGAGACTTAAATTAACCTGTCTAGTTTAACCTACTTGACGCTTAAAGTGGTAAATTATTTCACCATAGTCTTACGATGAAAACACGGCTGTGACCACTGAAATTAAAAGGTTTAGCAAGCTAGCCGACGTTAGCGAACGTTAGTTAACGTAACAGTAAGTCTAGGCAAGCTAACTAAGTTACCACTAACAGTAGTGTATCTAACCTAGTTAGTATTGTTTGATATAAATTTACTTGAAGGTTAGCGCCCTCAACAATATAAAGCCGAAGCATAGCTGACTTTAGCGTTATCTCATCCTCAGTCAGGTTTGTTTATTGCGTTTGAGTCAAGTTGGTGAAAGATAAAATTAGAGCATGTTTTCTGGTTAACTAGATAAGAACTTTCAATGGAGAGAGTGAGCAGGCCTTCTGTTAGTAGTTGTGGTTCATTCAAGGCTTTATGGTTGCATTGCTGGACATGACATCAATGTTTTCCCCTTCGTTGATCACCATAATGTGCTTGACACTCTTGGCCTGAACACAAGTTTTACATAGTAAATAAGAGGGAGTGGCAGGTGGAGATAACTGGTTCAGCTTGTTTCACCAGAACATGTCAAGATCATAATATTTCCCCAAAGGCACAAAAGTCAAAAATACATGTGCTCTCTCAGATTTAGCCCCTCTGTAATGTGATGACTCCCTCGTTTTTATTTTTGTAAATCTCTGGCTTGTGGCTGAGATCATCTTACTACCCTGCAATTTAGTTGCCAGTAGCCAGTGGGAAGGCCCTTTTAAACCCCAATCTCACCCTGACTGGCAGTGGCACACATCTGCAGTTAATCCTGTGCGGGTGAAGCTTTGGCCCAGATTATCTATTGCTGGTCTATCTCATGGCTTGATGCTCCGTCGCAGGGCTCTGTTCCAGCGGGAGCCTCTGATCCACTGCCTGGCTGCTAATCCACCCCCTCGGTTGATAACTCATGACCTCGTGTCCTGATGTGACGGTGATATGGGAGAGTGGTGGACAACAGTGCCAATAGAGACATCTATGGGTAAGTTTCTCTACTAATGTGGCATATCTGGCAGAATATTTCAAATATAGAAAGGCCTGCTAGAGGTGACCCATATTCATGTTCCCATTTTAGCACCGCAGCCTAGTTCAACCTTCAGGAGAGAGGGAGAAAGTATAGTAGATGTAACGTGCCTGCAGTTGCCATGATTTGCTTCTCTCTGTGTCTTCTGTTTTTAGGAAACTATGATATCTCCAGCATATCACATGTGACAATGTCCCCCTCGAGACAGAACAACCTTGTGTCAATGCTCTCTTCTTTGCCCCTTTCCAAGAGCTCCTACAATGTGATAAGTGCCTTTTGCACAGAGGATAATATTCCTCAGTGCATCTCATACATCAATCAGGTACTAAAATGCTCTGGTTTAGTTTAGTATAAAATAAAATGCATTTGTCTAGTCACAGCCTTTACATTATATTTGATTGTAAAAATCTTTCCCGTTTTTAAATGCTCATTATGGCTGTATATTATTTTGTTCTTGACCTTTTTTACTGTCTATAGAGATAATTCAATACAACACCACAACAGTGACATAAATCCTCTTTCTTTCACAGGAACTCGCCTCCCTGGGCCTCTCCTCCACAAGTATCGAGGCCAGCTCACCAGGGGGAGCCGCCCTGAGCACAGTGCCAGCTCTGAATGCCATGTATGAGCTGTTGCAGATTCACAGGCGTACCATGGGCACTTTAGAGGAGCTTGAGAAAGAACAGCTAAAGAAGTCCAGCACCTTGGAACACATTCAGATGAACAATTCCAGACTCAAGGCATGTATGACAAGGGGGGGTCTCTCAGGTTGCTTCTGTCTTAATCCAGTTTCATTCCCACTCTGTTTACCCTCAAACCATAATAATCTTTATGTTTGCTAGAGTAAAGCTGCAGTAATAGACTTCTGACCAAACGGCAAATTTCCTCCATGCTCATTCTTCCAAAAAGAAAAGTATGTGACTACTAGACTACAGAGACAAAACAAGCTTTCGTAGCCGTGCACACCAAGAGTCTTACTATGTCCTATCATTCTGAATAGCACAACGGTAGTCTTGTATCTCCTAAGTTGTCTTTGCTTGTTAGGCCAAACATGCCTCTTCTATCTAAACCTACAAAGGAAGAAGTCAAGGTTATGTTTGCCATAATGATATGTGCAGAGGTAGAAGTGGAGCACATACCAGTTTTAAAGGACCAGTGTGTAGGATTTAGGGAGCTCTGTTGGCAGAAATGGAATATAATATTCATAATTATGTTTTCATTAGTGTATAATCACCTGAAACTAAGAATCGTTGTGTTTTTGTTACCTTAGAATGAGCCCTTTATATCTACAGTACATAGGGAGCGGGTCCTCTTCCATGGAGCCCGCCATTTTGCACCGCCATGTTTCTACAGTAGCCCAGAATGGACAAACCAAACACTGGCCTTTCATGGTTTTTGTGAGTTTCACAGCCACCATAGGTACTCCTACTTGCTTGGAAAGGGAGGGGGAGGGATATTCAGTTGGTTGCAATCTGCAACCTCACTGCTAGATGCCACTAAATCCTACACACTGGTCCTTTAAGATTGGGTTTTACTGAAGAATCCACTCTTAACCCTGAATTGATTGCTTGTACAAAAGATTGCCATCTCACTGTGCACTGTGTTTTTTTTCCTCCCAGGATCAGTTGGAACTGTCCATAAGGGAGAAATCAGGTCTACATGAGACAGAGAGGCAGCTACAACTCAAAATTAAGACTTTGCAAAGCTGCCTGAAAACAGAAAAAGACGAGGTAGACTACCTTTTTATGTTACAATCAGCAGCACTCACGTTTTGAGTTTCACAAAATGTTAATGTGTATTTGCATGAACTCATGATTTAATCATCCTCAACAGGTTCAGAAGCTCCAGAGTATCATTGCCAGCCGTGCCTCCCAGTACACTCATGACGCTAAGAGGAAAGAAAGAGAATCTGCAAAGCTCAAGGAACGCCTTGGCCAACTGCTGGTTGACAGAAAGGATAAAAAACTAGGTAAGCAAGTCTCCAGCATAAATACATACATACATATCTGTAAGATTTGAGATGAATACCTTGTGTTAAGCTTTTTTTTTGCTTTTACCTGGAAATTTCAGAACATCATTTTTTGTTCCCTGTTTTTCCCCCCAACTAGCTATTGATGTGCTGAATTGCCTGGGACGCTCAGATGGAAGAAGGAGCCACTGGAAGACTGCAAAAGCGACAGCCAGGTATGATTTAAATATATCTTGTCATGTGTAGACCATATTTTTAGACTGTAATATCAGTCAGGTTAACTCTATTTGTACACTGCTCTCTATAGCCACGAGGGTGAGATGTACAAGTCCTTGCTCAGCGACTATGAGGCGAGTCATAGGTCCCTGATGCTGGAGAACGCTGAGCTTAAGAAAGTCCTCCAGCAGATGAAAAGGGAGATGATACATATCCTGAGTCCACGACAACCCTCCAACAGAGGAGCCACTGCTGATGACAGTCAAGAGCAGGTATGTGTAATAATGATGATGATAATAATAATAATAATAATAATAATAATAATAATAATAATAATAATAATAATAATAATAATAATACACTAACCAGGTAAATGGGTTTGAGAAGTTGAGCTTTGATAATGGACGAAGGACTATTGAGTAATGTCCAGGATGCTAGACTAAAGAAGTGTATGTCTTCGTTCTGTTTTGCTCAGGCTGATTCAGATGGAGAAGAGAAGGCGGGTGACTCTAGCAGGGAAACGCTGGACCAATCATGTGAGCATGCCAGGGAGCAGCTCACCAACAGCATCCGCCAGCAGTGGAGGAAGCTGAGAAACCACATGGAGAAATTAGACAGCCAAGGTACACATAGCACTGTCACATATGCTAAAATGCTGAAAAAGTGACCGTAGTTCTCTACAGTTTTAGAGATCAAGTCATTGAAACATGACATGCCATTTGGATTTTTTTGTTTTTTAGACGAACATCATGTGAGGTTGCATTTACAGATATACAACATGCCTGAAAGGCTATTGAGATGATCAACTGTGATGTTTTTGTTTGCCAAGCATCTCAAGTGCACAGTCAGCTGGAGTCCAATAAAGAGCTGATACCAAGGGAGACCCATGAGGATGAGATGGAGAGGATGAGGCGTGAAGTGCAGCAGTGCAAAGAGTTCATTCATGCACAGCAGCAGCTCCTCCAGGTCAGTCCTGTCTGCCAGTTCATAAGACATAAAATGGTCAGTAGATCCATTCAGCACCAAATCCCAAGAGGATACAGTATGTCCCCTAGGATTTTTTTCCAGCAGTGGTGCTGTTATATGCACACAGGGCCCACATTGCCAGGACCTGTATTTGCGCACACACCAGCAGTGAAATAACTTACCTTAGTACTTTCTAAATTACTTAAGAATTGTTGCAGATAGGTTTATTCATGTTCATTGAGCCATGTGTGTGATAATTTTATATGAGCTTTAGGCCCAGATAGCTCTGGTTATAATAAATGTAAAAGAATTAAATGCCTCAGCACAGTCAAGGAGTTTGAGGGTTCTCCCTCAAGAAAATTTGATGTTACTTGACTAAAAACTATGGATTTTCACATCATTTTGGACCTTTTTTTTATTTAGGATTAGAATCAATTTATATTTTAAATATAACTAAATATTGTTTCCAGAGCAGCAACAGTAATGTTTACAACAGCAAAGTCATAAAATAAATAATATTTCTGACATGAAAATACTAATTGAAGTTTAGAAAGAATGAAGAACATTTGAAATCAGTCACTGTCAGTCATTCATCCTGTCCTCTGTGCTGGTTTGGGATCTCAGCCAGTAGCTAAGTTTACAAGAATTTGCCAAATTTTAAGATATGTGGCAAACTAAGTTTAACAGTTAGGCTACATACAGACAGCTTTCCTTTTTAGATAGTTCGTAATTTGCTATTAACTTAACCAGCATGCTGTGGTCATGTAAAACATGCCAGCGGTGGATGAAGGACTGCGGGCAAAGCAGTGGAAAATATTGCTTTTCTACATGATTATGCTTGTTGAACAGGTGGTTTGATTTAAAATATACACATGAAGGTTTTACTGCACATACATTAACGAGCGTAGTTGTCAAATTGAGTAAAACATTATCTTTCACTTAACCTGGTTTACTGTGTCCACGGCGGCCTCTCTGCTGCTGTCCGCTGTGTGTGTGTGTGTGTGTGTGTGAGAGAAGGAGCTGAGCCTCGCCCTCAGTCAAATGAGGGCAGAGAGGAAAGGCTGCAGCAATAACAACAATTCTCATTCGCTCACCACTAGCTCCAGTCAGCTGCTTGAAGTGGAGAGAGTGCACATGGTTTGCATTTGTCATATGATTATTATGTACAATGTGAAATTTCAGCGGTGGCGTTCATCGTTTAGCAGTGGCACAGCTGTTAAAATCATACAGGGGAAACACAGGGATACTTCTCACAAGTGCAAATTAAGATATGTAATTGCAGTGTAGATAAATGACTCCTGTCTGTTGTACATTATTGAATGTTAGTCTGACACTCTAAATAACTATTTGTATTAATGACTGAAATATAATCAAAGTGTGTTTGTTTCTGCCTGTGCAGCAACAACTTAACACATCATTTGATGATGAGACTGCAGCTCTTCTTAATGACTGCTACACTCTGGAGGAGAAAGAGCGACTCAAAGAGGAGTGGAAACTCTTTGAGGAACAAAAGAGAAACTTTGAGAGGGAGAGAAACAACTTCACAGAAGCTGCTATTCGCCTGGGGCGAGAGGTACTCGTATCTTCTGATATTGTGCCATATTTTTATTCAACTTTTATTGTGAGAGTTGTAATTGCACTGCATTTCTTTTTAATCTTTTTTTTCTTGTACTCCACAGAAAAAAGCCTTCGAAGAAGACCGTGCCTCTTGGCTAAAAAATCAGTTTTTGAACATGACTCCTTTCACAGACCGTAGGAGATGTTCCTCATCTGATGGTCAAAGTGCCTTATCAATCAGTAAGTCAGTGTCATCATTAACAGATCATTCACAATGTGCATACTCTGTAGTACACATTACTTTTTAAGGCTGACCATGTTCCAAGTCTTTTTTCATTTTATACATGGTGCTTGGGGAAAATAGAAGGTTTTTATGAAAAACTGCACCAAATCAGATGGCATAGTTGAATGAAAACCTAAGGAATAAAGAATACAAGCTATTAAAAACAGGAAAAAATATTTAATTCATTTATTTATTAATATCGGATGTTAATAATTCTTATATTATCATAAACTTTGATCCAATAATTTGATTATTCCTTTGCATTTCAGGAAGTGAGCCAGAGATGAGGATGTCTTCCACAAAAGCTCAGCTGGCCAAATCATCAACTTACGCTACGTTCTCCACTCCTAAACCCACACAAAGTGCTGCTGTGCCATCCACAACCGAACTTTACCGGACACTCCGCCTCATACCAGACAGCAGGTATATTCACTTACGTAATTACCATTGTTTGTATTTAGTATTTTTAGTGTTAAGTATTCAGTTTTGGGTGTATTATTGTCAGACGCATTAATCCTTTTTTTTTTTTTTCCCCTATTTCAGTTCCTCCAGACACTCAAATAGAGGACGCTGGCAGGAGTCTAGCTCCATTGAAGACGGAGATAATCGGGTCAAGTCCAAAAACAGAGTTCGATGTGGAGACTTGAGTATCTTCTCTTTGGGTGAAGATGAGAACAGCCTCACTTGAAGAACCTCCAGTGCCTTTTTTATTTTCCCCACAACGTGATCGACTTCAGCATCAATCCATGACTGACTTCCAACAGCACTGATGAACATTTCATTTTTTGCAACAACATTGCTGTGTTGCTTTGCTATGGACATACACAGATCATTCACCAAAGCTGATCGTACAAAGAGCACTTTAATGATTTTGCCATTGTTCATTACTTTTCTGTGCAAACAAATCAACACTGACATTTGAGATATTAAGCTATATTCAGTCAGAGGAGGGTACCAAGAAGTGATTTCAATATATTGGACTTTGAAATTATTTCTACATGTTGATTATATATTGAAGGTTCAAGTTTTATTTTAAATTAACTCTAATGTTTACATAACTTAGATATATAAATTATGAGTATAATTTTACTGGGAGCATGTTGAATATACTACTTAGATTGACAATAATCTTATCTTCTCTGCTGGTGTAAGAGTACAATAAAGATATTTTTAATGAAACGTTTTCTTTACTCTTTTACGTGGCGCCCGCTAGTGTACTGAAGTAGGAGCTGCAGTGTGAATACCGGTGTTACGCCGTATTTGGTGACCCATCAGATTATGTGACCTGCAGTGGGGGAGAAGTACTCAGATCCTTTACTTAAATAAACCACAATGTAAAAATACTTCATTACAAGTAAATATCCTGCATTTAAAAAGCTACTGAAGTAGAAGTGTTGAAGTACTACCAGCTAAGTTTACTTAAAGTATTAAGGTAAAAGTACTAATTTTGCAGGAAATTAGTACTTTTTCTTAAATACTCTTAAGTTGGATTTGAAATTCAATTTATTTCTTGTAATGAAGTATTTTTACATTGTGGTATTGATACTTTTACTTGAGTAAACGATCTAAGTACTTCTATCACTGCAGGTCACAGAATCTCACGGGTCACCAAATACGGCGTAACACTTCCGGAATCCGGATGTCATCATCTTTGCTTTTGTCTCAACATCGAGCCGAAGATCCCACGCACCGCCCAGCGTTCATCTTTCAGAAATACACATCGAGAATGTCGAGTGCCTCCAATATTATAGCGATGAAAAAAGTCGTACAGCAGCTCCGCTTCGAAGCGAGCATAAACAGAGTCAAGGTAATTTATGGGTTCATTGTTTTTTCTACTAAATAACGGGGGTTCATCTCGACCGTTAGCCCGGTCTGCTAGCAGCGCTAGCTGTGCCAGTGTTAGCCGCTAGTCAACAGGCAAACCAATATCAGGGCGTTGCTTGGAAAGAAGGGGAAGTATTAAACAAGTCTGGTATAACGGTACTCTAGAGATTAATTACTCAACATCTGGGAAAGAAAAGATTAAGAAGAGACCTCTACGTAGCCGTTTAGTAAAGATGACCGGGTTTGTAACCCAATGTAACCTCCTAAAAGTAATAAAACTTGTGAAAATGTAACCCAGAGAATCATATTCATTTCCAGAGGGCACAGGCCCATTTCTGATGTGGGTAATTAACATACCCATTGTTTATATACATTTGTTTCCTTTCTCCATATCTTCAACAAATGCTAACATTTTAACACTAAGACATCTTTGACAACATACTGACTCGAAAAATAAATGTATAGCCCAGAATATCCCTATCAATAATGACAGTAGTTTCTGCAACACATTGCAATTCAGAAGCACCAGAGATCACGATCACGTATGTTCTCTCATGGGTCTTGTTCCATGTTGTAACTGAGGGAAACATTTTTTAGGATGTCTGTTTGAGAGGCCCCTTCGGCGCCCATGTCATGGATTAAGTTTCTGGTCTTTTGTCTCCAGGTCTCCCAGGCAGCTGCAGACCTTCAACAGTTCTGCATGCAAAACGCCTTGCAAGACCCTCTGCTCACTGGTGTGTCCTCCAGCACCAACCCTTTCAGGCCGCAGAAGGTCTGCTCCTTCTTGTGAAACCACTGCATTCATTGGTGAGTCCGCCACCCACTCAGACACACACACACACACATTCAGAACAATTAATTGGTGTGATTTTTTTTTTCCTTTTTGAAAAGCTTTACAGAAATGTCTGAAGAGTAACATTTTAATTGAGACCGAAGTTTTCACAAGGGTGCCTTGGTATGACTATTAAATACATTTGACTCAGTACAGTGAAAATGAAACACAGGCAGTGCTAATCCATTTTCTATCTCTGTCTCTGCAGGCCTTCATTTTGATGCTACAGGGAAAAGTTGACCTCAACACTGCTCCTCATGCCAAGCCATTATACTGCCACGGGATCTCTTTGGGTGTAGAACACATTGGAATCATGTCAGGAAGATGACCATCTATTTTCAGCCACAGTAGAAGAAAGGAGACAGTTTTATTTTTCATGGCACAGTGTGATTTTCAAGTAAATTATTGTGCCTTTTCTATTGTTCTATTTTAGTCATCACTGTTCTGGACTTTTTTGTATTTAATGAATAAAAACATTCTTTATTACTCAAATGTTTTATTGATTGGCCTTCTGTTTCCTGCAACTCATTGATTTGACAGAGTGACATGATAGATATAACTGCTTGTGAAAACCAGCTGATGGAGCTCTGTCAGAAGCATTTTCATGCAGTCAAAGATGATAACAGAAGCAGCTGATATTTAGATCATGAAATAGAAATATTTAAACAGCTTAAAAGACACCGTATTTCCTTTGTTTTGTGTTCATTGCAGCAGAAAGACTTCTTTGCTTAACTCTAGGTTCCTGGTCTGGTAAAAGGTAAACAAGACGATACAGTTTGCTGTATTTTTGTTCATGGGACGGCATCTGCAGTAAGACGTGAGTGAATGAGAAGCGAGAGAAGGAAAGCATCAAATTCCCTCTTTGTTTCCTCCGACAGTGCTTCCCTGTTGCTTTGAGGTGGAAGAATCAGAATCAAAATCATATTTTTTTGCCAAGTAGCAAGTAAGGAATTCAGTGTCATCCAGATGTCAACAGAAAAAGCAATACACATGAATATTAAAACAATAATCACAAACATAATGTAAGAAGGGACAGTGATTTACATTTCTGTGTAGTGGGGCTGTACTATGTGCTTGCATATTGAAATGATAAAAACTGCAAAAAAGCAGAATATAAATAGTATAAATACCAATGTAGACATAAATTTGAGTGTACATAAACTATATAGACACAGGTATAGTAACAAAAAGAGACTTTGGCACTAAAAAGACTAATGCTGAGATATATCTACTTGATTTGACAGATGTGGATGACTGAAGCTTAGCTTTAGATAAATGTTTTAATGTATTCCTGCACAGAAGGAAACTTGTGACCATTTTGGTCCCATCACTTACATTGTAAGTGCATTATGAAGGGATCTTCTAATGGCCAGTATGAACAAGAAGACTGATTATGGCAAGAAAAACCTATTTCAATGTTCATTTGGGCACCTGACTGTTGTTTTATGACGAGAAATTATGAAAGCTGTCCTTTACTTTACATATTAATCACAGGTTTGGTGGTGTAGTAAGGCATTTGTAACTGGCAGTTCAGATAAGGCACCTAATCATACATAATGATAAAACACTAGTAATCAAATAATTGTGTTGTAATACACCCTGAGCACTCGATATCGCAGCGCCGCCCGCTGACGTCATCAGCCGAAATCGATTGGTTCGACTCTCGCGAGAAGTGAGCAAAAGGCGATCAGAACAAAGAAAAAAGAAAAAAAAAACCGGTGAACAACGCTGATGATGGACACATCCATGAAATCCAGGGACTGAACCCAGGTCTGTCCGCTTATCCTGCTCTATCAGCGGTCGTAATAGTGACTCGTAACGCGGAACTGCTGCTCGACCAGCCGAATGAAACCGTTCTCCTCCCCTGCAGTTTGAAGCATGAATCATGGGACGGCGTTGCTGTGGAAACGACGGTAACTTGCTTCCTTAAATTAGCATGTTAAATACCGCTAACGTTAGCAAAAACAAGTAAACCCGTTAGTTTGTGTCACAGTAGCTGGCTGGTTAGCTTGAGTTTTCGAGTTCAGTTTGTCGATGTAATGATTGTCATTGTATAATCAACCCCATGAAAACTGAAGTGGTTCAATAATCTGCCGCGGCTGAGGAGTGAGTCTGTTGACTGTGTGTACAACAGTGAACCCAGCTCGAACCCATGATGATGCTCCAGGATGGGTCATTACAACTCCTTTGCCTCACAGCCAGCAGTGGGGTCCCTCTTTTCACAAGGGGTGCCTCCAAACAGCTCCCATTCTCGGTCATCGGCTCCCTGAACGGCGTCCACATGTTCGGAGGTGGTCAGGGAGTGGTGTTGTCCTGCTGTGAGACTGAAGGCGGCGGGAAAGTGGTGTGGAGAGTTTTCCAAGACAGTGTGATGCTCATTGCTGTGAGTGGAGGAGGTGGACAAGGTGGTGCAGGCAGCAGCAGCAGCAGCAAAGAGGAGGAGATCCGTTTACAGCGTCTGTTGGAGAATGTGTGGAACTGCATGGTGCTGGTGCTGGGTCAGGACGAGTTGGCCAACGTGAGGAATGTGGAGCGGCTGAAGAGGGATTTGCGCTCCTGCTTCAGCCTCATTGATCAGCTGTTGGAGGATAGGCAAGAGGGCATCCTGGGTAACCTGACACACTGTGCTGACACCCTGCTGCCTCCAAACCCCGCTCTTCTTCAAGAGGCTGTGGAGGGCTTCGCACAAGCTGCAGACAGCGAGTTCGGTTGCCTCATCGTCCACGGGCGGATAGCGGCGGCCACTGAAAAGTGGTGGCGACTGGCACCGCAGGAAGTTGTGCTGCTCTCTGCTTTGATGAGGTCCCTCTCAGCCTCTGGATCAGCTTCCTGCGACTACCCAGTTTTCCTTCCTCAGGGCAGCCCCACTGTGGCTCATCGTCTGCTCCGCTTCCAGCTGCTACCAGGGGCAGATGTGTGTGTGCTGTGCGGCCCAAGCCCTTCCCTGCACAGAGCCGAGAGTGGGCTGGTGGGCCGTTTCTGGTCACCTCTGGTGGAGACCTTGAGAGACTGCTTGGCTGTCGGAGAACGCTGCTTACCTGGATCTGTATCCCTGCGTCCTGATGTGCTGGCACTTCTCCTCATCAACCGTGAAACACGACGTTCAGTGTCCTGTGTGCGGACTTCCACTATTCACCCGCTTGGTGACGCTCCTTTGCCCTCCAAGGCTCGCTGCTGGGAACTACTGAAGCTCTTCTACATCTTCAGCACTACACGCTACTTCAGCCAGGAGGAGACATTGTGTGTGTCCCCAGAGGAGAGGGTTCAGAGAGGCAACACAGAGGACTTTGTCCTTGGATTCTCCCACCAGCCACTACAATGCTATTTAGTTACAGAAGAGTGTAAAAGCTACGGACTTCAGACACCACAACACCAGCTTTTCCTGCTCATCCCGCTGTCAGTGCCGACATTCGCACTGCGTACAGTGGCTACACAGACTCTCTCTGATATCACTGCAGCCACTGCGCTTTAATTATTTACTTAATATGAAACCCTGTAATGTAATTACAGTCACCTGTAATGTGTATTCACCACTGGCATTTTGATTCTATCTTTATTGATAACTGCAATCACACAGTTATTGCTGACAAAGTGATCATGGAGCAGAAAAATGAGCTTCCATACGTCCGATTTCTGTAAAAACAGTGACTTATAGACTACTGGAAAGACGTGTACAACAGAAAATTATGCCACTATTAATGGTCTGATCAGGCATTTCAGTAAACTGCTGTTCAAGAATTTAATGCTGATGAAAATATGAAAAGTGAAACTGCTTTGAGCTTGAAAGATAGTCACTGTTGCACAATTGTGTCTAACTTCACTGGCAACCTAGATTGCACTGAATCTAAAAAATGTACTAAATAGTCATGTGAAAATGTTACACTGGGATGAAGATGTGCCTGCTGTTCACTGTTTTGACATTTTGAATCATGTGCCTTCAAAAAATATAAAAACACTTTGCTTTAGTTTCAATCCTAATTATAATTATATGCTTTCTGTAGGTCTTTCTATAATTGAGAGACTTTTCACATTTTTCTTGCCGCAGATTTTAATATTAAATAAATACAGTTGGTAATGAGAAGTTATATGTTTTATTATGCTTGTTCATTTTCTTGCTGTGCGACACAGACAGTGGACACAATAGTTGCAATACAGTAGGTTACTTATATCTCATATGTTCATGTTTCAGGCAATGAAAAACCCAGCAGCACAAGCCTGATTAGTGAATGTGAGGTTGCCTACAAATGTGCAAGAAACCACCTCACCATTCTGTGAATTAACACAACTATCTGTATTCCGTATCATTTAATGCGGCAGTGACTATTGACAAAATTATTTTTGACTTAAAGCCTGTAGCCCCACTTTGGGCACAAGCTGCCAACAAAGGCTCTCCAGGCATCCCGGTCCTGGGCCAATTTCTCCAGCTGTCCCCATATATGGCCAGTTCTCTTCACGTCTGCCTCCAGGTCACGGCACCAGGTGTTTTGTGGTCAGCCTGTTTTAATTACATTAGCCTAGTAGCTTCCAAATGAATCTGACTTTCACTACTCAGTGTCATACGTCCTCCAGCTGAAAGTCCGTAGTTTCTCTTGAGTCTCTTGTTCGTATTTCTGTAGCAAGAGGTTCTTTTTTTACAGGGAGAGGTTGCTGGCCCCTCGTTCAGCCCTCCTCCCTTTTCAGACGGGCTTGGGACCGTCCTTGGCAGAGTTGTTGAAAAAACACACACACAAGCCATTATTGAATGAATACTTCAAGTCATGATAATTGCAGTGTTTTGTGTTGTTTGTAATTGCACTGGTAATCTCTAGAAAGGTATTTGCTCTCTCAGATTTCAGTGTGTAGTCACAAAGTTTTACTGAAAGTCACATTGAGGACTATTGACATGCCAGTAAGTAGATTATCACAGTTTATCACCAGATACTTTGCTCTCCATGCAAGGAAAGTCAGTCAGGGAACAGTTTGTATGCTGAAATTTCCTCACAGTACGATCCCAGTATAACCTGGGAAGTGTGTCAGTAGGCCTGACCTTGTTCCCCCAGTCTGACCCCACCACCAGAGCAACAGAAATACTATATATGCCTTTAAGAACATTTCAGTAATCATGATTTTTCAGCAAAACAACTCTGCAGATTTTTTTGTGTATGATATAGCATCTTTCAAATTATTCCGATGGCACCAGTCAACACACATTTTTTCAAGGGAATTTGCATTAAACCCCCCTGTCCCCTCCTCTGAAGCTGGAGGAAACTTAAGTGGACCCAAGTCCAAATAGGAGGAGCATTCATAATTATTTCGTTCACAAAAAGTAGCTTCCAAAGTCTCCTCCCAAAACTGCACTCACTGGTGCTGCAGGAGTAAAGTGAGGGGGCAGTGCAGTGAGATCGGGACAAAGTTGGAAGCCGCACCTGGTTCGCTGGTTGTATCCATCTGAGTCTGTAGTGCAACGCCGTAGGCTCAGTAACCGGAGAGCCGAGCCTGACTGACAGCCTGACGGTGCGTAGGGTAACGGAGAAGAGGGGGTGGGATAAATGATGGACACGAAGCCACACAAAGGGGGCTGGCTGTAGTGTTGCCATGTGTGCAGAGTGCATACCCCAAAACTTCAG
Source organism: Thunnus albacares (assembly GCF_914725855.1). NCBI lineage: Eukaryota > Metazoa > Chordata > Actinopteri > Scombriformes > Scombridae > Thunnus > Thunnus albacares. Next base: position 19,265,625 of record NC_058117.1, on the reverse strand, counting down.
AGTGAAAAGCTTAGTCAGTGTGCGTGTGTGTATGTGTGTGTGTGGATGCAGTCAGGGTCCTAGGAAGCATCCCGGGATTTTATATCTATTTTGTCGAGGCCCCATGAGCACTATCACCTGTGAAAAGTCCAAAGGTCCGATCGCTTAGTCATTTTTAGGAGTGCGGTGGCTGCTCTTGCACAACTTTCAGCTTCCACTCTTCTCGAGTGAAGCAACCGGCGTTGGTGCAGGTCGCCGAGCACCGCAGAGGCTTTTAAACTTCCCCCAAAAAAAGGGCCGCGTAACATGTCAGCCACACGGATGCAGATGTTATCATCCAGAAACATTCGGCTTTTAAGCCGAGGGCGAAACGAGATGTTAGCCGTTAGCAGTGGAGCGCAGCGGGCCGGTGGTCCCAGGGTCCGCTCACTGACCTCTCCCCCTCTGTCCTCCTCCTCTCCCGGCAGAGCCTTGTCGAGTCTGAGCGCAACGCGACGTGGGCTCCCCAAAGAGAAAATGTCCGAGAATGGAGTGGCATCCCGGGCCAAGGTGTTGACCATTGACACCATGAACCCCACGGTGAAGAAGGTGGAGTATGCCGTACGGGGGCCCATCGTGCAGCGGGCTGTGGAGCTGGAGAGGGAGCTCTCAGAGGTTTGTACCGCAGGCCATTTGATCACAAACTATGTGCCATCTCTCTGTCCTCTGTGGAATGTGTATCTGCTCTGTGATAGACACACTTCTCATCTGCGCATTTGAAAATTATTTTTGTGTAGTTCACATTCTCTCTTTTCAGGGACTCTGGGACTATGGACAGAAAAAAATCTGTACTTTTTGTTTAATTCAGTTTACTCAGCAAATTTTAAATAAAAAAATGACTAAACTACAATTTAGTACTCTATCTAACAAGATGAAACTTAGCAGCAGTTTTCTGTTTTTCTGTTCTGTTTTAAATAAAAGACTGGGGAATTGGTACTTATATCTGTCCAAACTTGCTATAATATACTTGACTCTCTGGCAACTTAAAATTTTAATTGGCCTTGAAAATTTTTATGACAAGGTGCATGTATCATAAATGCTTGTGTTTTTGGCTTCCTGGTTATGTACTTACTATTACCATCTAAACATTATCCCAACAGGGCAGGGAAGAAGCCTGGAAAGTGATAACACAAAGTCCATCAGTTAATTAGTAATTCCTGAGGCTGATAATTATCAGATAATTTGTAGACCGGTATGATCCTGATAATGTGTCATACCATCAAATTTCACCGACTGGTTTCTGTTCTGCAATGTTAATCTCTAACTCCTGTTTTTTAAGCCACTCATCGTTTTTTTCTGCTGTTTCACCTCCCCCACCCCCCGTCTGCTTCTTAACCACAGTTGCTTATAGAGAGATCCTAAGAGGAAGGTGAAAGTCCACAGTTTAAACCAGAGACAGTTTGTTTTTCTCTGTCCTGTTTATGTGTCTCACCGTGTGACCTACTTGTCATGTACATATCTGTTACCTCACTTTACCTCCGACAGTTCCCACCGTCAGAAATATCCAGCTTGGCTCACCGCCACTGCACCATTTAATTTTAACAGCTTAGACAAGCATCTTTGTAGTTAATGAGTGTCTCAAAAGTCTAGTAATCAGTAGGAATATCTATTATATAATAATAGATATTATTTAATAGATATTAACTTTTAATCCATACTAGAAATTTCTTTTGTTTTTAATCCACAATGTTATATGTCCTTTTTATCTTATTGGCACTATGAATACAGACCATTTGTTCGTTTCTAGCTTCTTAAAAGCACTGTTCGATCCTGTCCTTTTACACTTTTTATGGTGATGTGGCAACCAGCTGTTAGTGTGCAGAGTGCAGTCTGGTGTGAAAACTGTCCTCTCTTGAGTGCTTTGCTCAGGAAGGGATGAGTATGTGAACAGGTTCTTGCACAGGTGAAAGGTACAGCAACATGGACCAGCAGGGATTGTAATGACTATAATGAAGTGGTGACCTTTTAACCAGATGGCTCACTGGAACCAAAGATTTTCTCTTCTGTTTGCTCTGACCAATGCTTATCTGCAGCTGATCCCCTCACTCCAAGGGATATTTAATTTCTTCTCAGCTGTACAATAGTTTGATCAGGCGTTATCGAAACTATATCAAGATGTTCAAAAAGCAGATGGAATTGCAGCTCAGGCAAGATATTGGGGGATGGGAGCATTTTCATACCGTATACAATCACTAATTAACTCTTCATTAATAGTTCTATCCAGGACAGGGGAAGTGCTGTGATTTCTTTGTTCACTAACTGCATACTGTACCACTGCCAGTCTTTTCAATAGTACAACTGCCTGCCAGAAGGCAGAAATGTACCCCAAGTAATCAAATGCAGTCCTCCCAGCTTACTCAATAGTTTTTAGAAAAACATAACTGTGCTTCTGAAGACTTTCAACTGTTGCTCTGAGCACAATCAAAACACACTCCCCTTCATTTTACTAGCACTCCCTTTTCCAACTTTCGTTTAAGGTTTGGATGGTGTTTGATTACTTTGGGAAACAGGTCACAGAGGTATTCTTGCTTTTGTCAGTGAATTAAACACCATGAATACACACTGTGATCCCCCTACTCCTGTTTCCTACATACCTTGTTTTTGTGAACTGAACTCTTTGCTTTTCATTTATGGTACAATTATTTCCTTGTTCTCATTTTTCCCCCTAATACTAAAGATGTGTTAGTTGTTGAAGGCAACAGGGAATAGAAACAAGACACACTTTGAGCCAACTTACTGCACCAGTTAGCAAGTGCACAGATAAAAGCTGCACATGCAGTTATTACATTGTGGTCTTTGTTTTGTCCTAATGAGCAGCTCGCTGATAGTGAATGGGGACCTTTTTGAAATGTTTTCTAAAACCTGAACAGTCGCTATGGGGACAGACATACAAAGCAGTTTTTTTGTCAAAGTCTTTAAACATATTCTGCCAGAAAGAAAGGCAATATGCAAACCTCCAGAAATGTTTCCCATGAGTTTGCATCTCACATGCATTGATCTTAGAAGTAAACAGAGCACAACTGAAATTAAGAAACCAATGAAACTTGAGTAACACGCAGTCAAATTATGCAAAGTGAACTCTCTTATCTTAGTTTATTATCTGAGCCTAATACTTTATACAGCTTTACATGGGCGTTTGGTGTATTACACCATTAATGAAATATTTCCTTTGTAAAGTCTTGGCAGAGGAAAAGAAGTTCTGCTGGGACTTCAGCATTATTTTCTGGACTGTTTTATCAGCGACGAAGGACAAAAACCACAGACTCTTTGATTTGGTTCTCAGGAGCAGAGGTCAGTTTGTTTCTAAAAGGTCCCATCACAAATGGGCGTGATGGTCCCATTGACCTAGGGGTGTTATTTGCCCTGTGTATTTTTATTGGCCCAGACTGAGAGACGCCTCTACTCTGTGACCAATGAGAGAGCAGGAGACTCCAGTTTCCTAAAATCTGAGTGGGATTGGACAAATCAAACAACGGGCTCAGTTGAATTCCGCAGGGTGATGGTGTGAGGCTCCATTTGCGGCTTCTCTGCACTGTTTTGGTTTCCACAGGGTGATGGTGTGACACTCCATTTGTGGCGTCTCTGCAATGTCACGCTGTTCCAAACATCTGGTGTTAACAGCGTGTATGTGCTCGTGCTTGTCTTTGTGCACGTGTCTTTGTGCCTTTTTGTCCTCTGTGGTCTCAGCTGTGCAAGAGATTATCTTTCACAAACTTTATATTATTGGCCTGGAAACCAGTAATATACGTATATTAATATAGTAGTATATTATATACATATATACATATATATGTACAGTATATGTTTATATATATATATATCTATATACACACAGTATACCTCTATTTTGGTAATAAATTCTCCTAATTATTTTTAGACATTCAGTTTATTGCTGCTTTGCTATCCTCAAGCCAGATCTTACACGTGTACACTGGCGAGGTTAAACGCTGCTGTGTAATGTATGTCTTAGTGTTTATGTGTCAGAGGGTTAATGGTATCACTGTGATAAGGTAGTTTGCATAGGTTGAAACTTTGTTCCCATGTTTGCACATATTATCTGCACATACATCGAGGCCGTTTCAAATACCAAATGGTTTCTGCGTCTGGTGCAGTGCTGCATTGTAACCTCCCTAATAAACTATTTTAAACACTCATTTCTGTCAGTAAAGAAATGTACTGCACTTTATAATGTGAGCAGCAGTGTGTGTGACAGAGAAAAAAACAATAATGTAGCTGAGAGAGGGAACAGCTGATAGCTTGCATGGCTTTCCTGAATAATGCTGAAACAGAAATTAGTTACTTCTGGAGTTCATGTTGTTACCTAGAAGATCTTATTTATTAGAAACCTCTAAATTAAAGGTGCCCTTTGGAGTTGTTTTGATAAACAATCAGAATTCTGTTTCTTACCAAAACACATTGTATGTATGAATCTTGATAAATGTGTTGAATGAATTTCCGTCCTCATAAAACATTTGCTAAGATATTTTAATCTGTGGGTAAACCCGTCCATCTGACACGTTGTTTGAAGCATTTAGTCCTATTAGTCCAAATTTTTGTCCAGAACAGTTGGGACAGGCCACAAGCTACTTGATGGACAGTATAGGAAGTAGTGGACTGAGCATTGTAGCCTGGTGAATATTTCTATTTCCACCACTTCTATACATGTTCCCACAGCAGGAAAGTCAGTTCAGTACAACCAACAGCCAATATAATCCATCCCTGCAAGCAGTTTTGAATAAACAACTGAACCCGCGGTGCACCGTGCAGCTGCTGAGCTTTCAACCTCTTGTGACTTAAATATTCATGGAAAAGTTATGTATGTGTTTAAGCCTGTGTGAAGTTGCGGTGTCAAGGTTGTTTAGGTGCAGTGTAGGGTGGTATCGGTTCTCAGCCAACCCCATTCTCTTTGGTGACCATGTTTTTTTTATTTCATTTCCCCATTTATTTGCTGAAGGTACAGGAACATAACACACAATTATGTAACAGTTCTTGCAATGTGTCTTTTATTAACACTCATTTCCTTTTTTTTTAGATCTATAATCACCCCTTTATGTTGTGTTTATGTCCTGCAGGGAATGAAGAAGCCCTTTGCTGAGGTCATAAAGGCCAATATTGGGGACGCCCATGCTATGGGCCAGCAGCCAATCACTTTCTTCAGACAGGTCTGTTCCTAAACCCTTCCCCCAACCTCTCATCTAAATATATCACTTCCCCTTTGACTTCTGTGTCTATTAATCTGATTTCTTCCTCCTTAAATAAATCAGTGTTGATCAGTTTTTTGAGTCTTACCCCAGAATCCAAGCAGGATTTTGCATCATCTCCCATCTATTCGTTATACTCACACCTTTCTTTGTTTCAAGGTCTTGGCCCTCTGCTCCTACCCTGAGCTGCTGAATGACAGCACATTCCCAGAGGATGCTAAAAGTAGAGCACGTCGCATTCTGCAGTCCTGTGGAGGGAACAGTATGGGTGTGTTGGTTTTCTGTGCAAGCACAATAAGCTTTATGTAACTGCAGGCGCTTATTACCACCTTTAGTCTCTTTATACACTCCTGGTGTTGCTTTGCTGTGTTAAAGCCTCAAGTTGTCATAGCAACTTCTATTGTCTCAATATGAATCTCCCTCAGGTGCCTACAGTGCCAGTCAGGGCATAGACTCTGTGCGTCAGGATGTGGCCCGCTACGTTGAGCGAAGGGATGGCGGTGTGCCCTGTGACCCAGACAACATTTACCTCACAACAGGGGCCAGCGATGGCATTGTGGTACAAAACACCTCTGATTTTGACTTTGTGACTCTGATGTACCTTGTTTGTTTTCCCCAAAAGAAAATATAATCACAAAACACTACAGTCGTATGTCTTGATCAGTTTGAACTAAATTTCTTTACAACATTGAACTGACAAAACAGATTTATTTTCAACTGACACCTTCATCAGAGCATTTGTGACATCAGTGACCTCCCTTTTTAGCCATGTTAGCAGTATGGCTCCAGGGATGGCAATGTCAGTCTGTCGGCCCACCAGTTTGGCTGAGACGGAAATATCTCTACACCTCTTGGATGTCTTACCGTGAAAATATTGTACAGACATCCATAGTGCCCAGGGGATGAATCCTAAAGACTTTGGTGATTCCCTGACTTTTCCTCCAGCGTCACCATAATGTTCACATTTGTGGCTTTTAGCTAAATGTCTCAACAACTATTGGATGTATTGCCATGAAATTTTGTACAGATATTCATGTCCTCCTCAGGATGAAATTATATTAACTCTAGTGATCCCCTAACTTTTCACCAAGGGCCACCATCAGTTCAAATTTTTAATTTGTCCACTAGTTTGGTGCATGAACAACAAAACTGACATTTCCATCACACTCAGCTGTGCTTTGTGTTCAGTGAATATGGTAAACATTACACCCGCTGAACACCACAATGGTAGCATTGTCATTGTGATTATGTTGGTATGCTATTTTTAGCATTTAGCTCAAAGCACCACTGTGTCTAATACAGCCTCACAGAGCCTCTAGCGTTGCTGTAGACTGTCAGTCTTGTTAAAGAACTCATCATACAAGCAGCAACCAGAAGGAAAACAAATATGCATTTGAGAGCAAAAAACAAGATGTACTAGTGTTCAAGATAAGAAAAATGTTGCAATTAAAAAAGAACTCACTGTATGCTCTGATGAAGCCTTCAGGCCAAAGTAGCAAGGCAGAGCACCAGACTGAAATTCAGTGCAGGAAAGGTGCACCTATTTCCTTTTCCTATTTTTTACTCATGTTTCTATGTAGATAAATTGGTGTGTGGGCAAAACTACTCTGTATACATGATTTTAAAATGTCATCACATACATGCTAGTAACACTGCTGAATTCACTTGTTTTCTCAAGTCACTGTTCTCATCTCAAATATCTTTTTTTGACCTCCCCTCTGCCTTCTTAGACCATGCTGAAGCTGCTGGTGTGTGGCGAGGGTGCCACCCGTTCCGGCGTCATGATCTCCATACCTCAGTATCCCCTGTACTCGGCTGCGCTGGCTGAACTGGGTGCTGTGCAGATCAACTATTACCTTAATGAGGAAAAGTGCTGGAGTCTGGACATCAGCGAGCTGCAGCGTGCTCTGGATGAGGCCCGACGCCACTGCAACCCCCGAGCCCTGTGCATCATCAACCCTGGAAACCCCACCGGTAAATCACCCTTGGTCAAAATTAACACTGTTGTGATGTGTTGTGATTTACAATTGGGCATGTGACTTCTTGTCATTCCAATTTATATTTGGAATATGTTGTAATGATTTTTGATACTGTTCCTATTGATGTACCAAATAATTTAGCATTTGAGTCTCAAAGTTCATTCTTGACCTTAAAAACAGTAGTTTGACAAAAAAAATATTTAATTCAAAGTCCAATTACTTGCTTTTTCCAGAGTTTTCAGCTGCATCACGTGGTTTTCCTCAGTGGTCAGGTTTGTTCAATTGTCTGGGATGTTGGAGACAGCTCACAACCTAACAATGTGAACTTTTTCCATGACAACTGAACAAACTCCATTTGCTGAGGAAGACAGCAAGATGTTGTTGAAAATCCCCAGAAAAAAAATGTGGGTGTGAACCTTGAAACTTGTTTTTGTTATTTTTGTCCCAGATGATTTGGCCTCTTTAGAGCTCTGTGTTTATCCCAAGACTTGCATATTTTAAAGGGGAGTAGGCACTTTGACCAAGATACCATGAAATTAAGTTACTTGGTATTAAATCCTTTCTGCATGAGGACTATACATTATTTTGTCTTCCCCTTTGTTGTAGTTGTGTAACCAAAAATTTCATGCACTGCTCAGAGAATAGTCACTAGATGGCAGCAAAACGACATAACCATTTGAAACCTTTTGCCCGTAATGAGCCTCCTTCTCCTCCACAGGTCAGGTTCAGAGCAGACAGTGCATCGAGGATGTAATCCGATTTGCAGCAAAGGAACGTCTCTTCCTCATGGCAGATGAGGTAATGTCCCTGCATCTCTTTTAACATCTACCTGCTTTATTGTATTCGGTACCCCAATTACATTCTGTCCCTATCTTTCTTCAGGTGTACCAGGATAATGTGTATGCTGAAGGTTGCCAGTTCCACTCTTTTAAGAAGGTGCTGTTTGAGATGGGGCCAGAGTACTCGAATACAGTGGAACTGGCATCCTTCCACTCCACCTCAAAGTGTTACATGGGAGAGTGAGTCATCTTATTTTCAATGCTTGGATAAGTCTGTTACATCTTGATAAAATGTTGTTGGAAATCAGTTCTTCATAGTTGTTTATAAGTCATTGTAAGAAGAATTCATCTTTCAAGTAGCTTTCTATAATGATCTCTTCATTGGCAAAGCTTTTGATTTGCAAATCTCAACTCAAACACCAAAGAAAACATCTGTCAATATTTTCGTTGCCGTCTCAGGTGCGGCTTCCGTGGAGGCTACATGGAGATTATCAACATGGATGATGAGGTGAAGGCCCAGCTGACCAAGCTGGTGTCAGTCCGCCTGTGTCCGCCTGTTCCTGGACAGGCTCTGATGGATCTGGTGGTCAACCCTCCGCAGCCTGGCGAGCCCTCGTACAACAACTTCATCAAGGTACACAGTCCACATTCTCCTACCCTCATTATTCACAGCAGGATGGGACAAGTAATCAATACAGTAATGTATTGCAACATGATCTCCTGTCATATGTTTTCAATACACTGACACCCACATCATCACAGTTTCTCTTACAATATGTGTGTAGTTAATTGCTGTGGATAATGGATTTTAGCTAGCAATTTGTTTTATGTTATAATTTGCTAATTTGAGTTTAAAACTTATTTTAAACAGATGAAAATGATTTCAATTAATATGTCACTATCTTTCCTTGTCTTGAAACATATTGTATAAACCGTGAAGCTGTTTTGCTTTTTGACAATTCAGACTTTTGAAAAATGTATTGTTGTTGTCTTCGTTGTGTATAAATGTCTGAAACTGAAAGCATTTTTCATTCATGAGTAGTGAATCATGACCTCTTGTAGGTGTGACATTGTCTTGTGTGTAAAAAGAGTCTTTGTTTACCCCATGTAATTCATATAATCAGCCATTCATCCACCTCATGTCGCTCACAGAAGTCTGGAAAAATTCAAGCAGAAAACCCTGTTAGAAAAGGCCAGAAACAAAGAGGGCCATTGTTTCATTTCCAATTAATAAAATCAGGCAAGAGACAACATAATTGTATTGAAACACAACACTAAGTAGAGTTCCTATTTCCAGAAGTGGTCATTTTCAAACCTTTACCTCAAGACTTCTAAAAATCTCAGTGTTTATTCTCCAGACCTCCTTGAGTTTGACAAAACAAGGAATTGCTAACATGAGACAAATTACTCTGTCATGGTCAAAGCACCTGAGATCGCTGGCGTCACAAATGTTTCCAGTGTTTACTGATTCTTGTAACATCTCTCTTTGCTTCACTTTTTTTTTTCTCTGGCCCTCTCTATTCTGTATTTTCTTCTCTTCCTCTCTCATATCCAGGAGCGCACAGCCACTCTAAGTGCCTTAGCAGAGAAGGCCACACTTACAGAGCAGGTTCTAAATACGGTTCCTGGCATCAGCTGCAATCCTGTGCAGGGCGCCATGTACTCCTTCCCTCGCATAACCATCCCTGAAAAGGCCATCAAAGAGGCCACGGTCAGTCCTTAACCTACTCCTGTAAATGTTTTGTAATGATTCAAGTTTCAGTGTATTGTCCTTTCAAGGAAATTACATTGATCAAGAGAAAAAAGAGAGGAAAATAATACATGATGGAGGTATACAAGATGTTTTTCTTAAGACTCTCACACAAATCATTATGTCCTCTGATTATTTCTCTTTTATTTCTTTTCATGGCCTTACCAGCCCTTATTCCCCCAAACTCGCATGTTATAAATTAAATACTCATGGAAACATCTAATACACTACACCAAACTGGATTGAATAACTCTTTATCCAGATTCAGTGCACTGTGCATCCACCACCTTGTTTGCTAAAGGGAACAAATGATTTCCAATAGCTTGTGTTTCAATTCTGTCCCAAGGTTGACTGCTCAGTTGGAATTTCAGGGAGAGTAGATGAGCCGAGCCACAGAGAATCTGATTAGCCTTACAGAGGATAAGGTCAGAGTAAAGCTGACCTAACGACACCTGATCAATCCCAGTGACTCTGCTTGCCATTGTGATTACACAGTCACAGTGTTACTTTGTCTTGGGCTGCGCAAAAACACCACAATATACACACTCAGTCAAAAGACAGAGCTTCTTTAGCAACACATTACCATTAGCAGTTTAAACGGAGATGTTGTGCAGTCCTAAATTCTGAAGCAGCTGAATTCCAAATATACTTGAAATTGTCCCATATTACCAGAATATCAAGCTTCAACATTGTAATGTTTATTTTCTTCTCTGATAGGAAAAAGGTCAGCAACCAGATATGTTTTACTGCATGAAGATGCTGGAGGAGACTGGCATCTGCCTTGTACCTGGAAGCGGCTTTGGCCAGAGGGATGGAAGCTACCACTTCAGGTACAGAACACTTCCAGGACTGCAACTAAATATTTTTTTAGATTATTCATTATTCTGCTGATTATCTTCTCAATTAATTAATCGTTTGTTTTATGAAACTAAAGAAAATAGTGAAAACCAACAGTCCACAATCCAAAGATATTAAATTTACTATAATGTTAGACAGAGAAAGAAGCATTTGCTTTTCTTTTTTTTTTTACATTTAAGAAGCTGAAGCCATCAAATTTTTGTTATGTTTGCTTGGAAAATATTAAATGATAACTTGAGTATTAAAATGGTAGCAAACTAATTTGGCCAAAACTTCCTTTTATATTTACTCCTTTGTTTGAAAAATACATTTAAATTTGAGCATTAATTGTAAGTGTTTTCAACTGGCTGCTTGAAAAAAGTTTGTGCTGAGGTTCAAGGAAGAGAGAGATCGTCTTTTTTTAACACATTTTCTCCTGGCACACTCTCTTTAGTTATTAAATTACCCCTTTTAATGATTCTTAGGTGATTCGTCAAAGTCCATAAAAATAAGAGTTAATTTTTGTCTTTCTTTTCTTCTCCTACCCACCCAGAATGACCATCTTGCCACCGACAGACAAGCTGAAGATCCTGCTGAACAAAGTGAAGGAGTTCCATCAGAAATTCACCCAGCAATATTCCTAAATTCCCACATCTGTTATCCCACCAACCACCAAAAAAAAAAGAACTCTAAATCAGAATTTATCTGTACCTAATAAGTGCCTTCACTACTCGGCTCTGGTCGGCTCTGGTGGTCTCTGTGATGACACACTTTAGCCTTTTCTCAACTTTCTCATTTGGGCATTTACGGACTGTATATAAGTCACTGGTGTTGGAAAACAAAACAAAACTGGAGATGAAGAAATTAATTTAGAGACGTGTCAGTTTGCTATGACAAAGACTTCATCTTCTTGTTTCAGCTTTGAAGGATGTATGTACTCTATACTGTAGCTGTGTATTTTTAAGAATGAGAGATAGCTCATCTGTGTGTATGCCAAACTAAAAAAAATAGGGTACAACTGGAGAAAAGGTAATGCTGCTTGAAATGGTGATAAAATAGTTGAAATATTCCATTCCTACCTACTTGACAGGGAAAATATGCCGAAAAGTCCCATTTGTATGATTCAGAAATGGTTTTGTAAAACCAAAATAAATGTGATTCTAAAGATTATGTCTTATTATTTTGAGTTTTCACATGTCTGTAGAGTTAACAGTAAGATAAATAGGTAATTTTCCTTTGATCTTGAGCATTTATGGAAGTCTGTTAGGGCACTGTGGGTCTTTATACCGCATGCTTCCACTGAGCCTGTTGATTGAAGGTGTTATGAGACCAAATGTCATAAATGTAGTATTCTTATTATTAATCTTATTTTCTTTTTTGGAGGGATATTTGAAAAGAAATTTAGTTTATATTGGATATTTTGACCATTTTTTGCTTCAGTTTTCATTCCAAGTCAAACATTAACTTGCAGTGGTTAGTCAGTTTCAATCTGTGTGTTTATACACTAAGCATGAAGGACAATGTTCACTCTTAAAATATTACTTATCAAAGGTAGCAAACACTGAGACTAGAGGAGAAGAAGAAAGAAAGCAATAAAACACACCATTGGTCAATTCAGTACACTCAGGGGTTTTACAGTCTTATTTGGTCTGATATGCCTAGCAGTTCATGGTGGCTAATGTTAGCTAGTGTTAGCAAAGTTTTGATAGATATCACTAGGTCACTTCAGTGACTTTTCTCTGCTTGTGCTAGTGTTACACTACTTTTTAGCTTGTCACAGAGAAAACATTCAATGGTTTTATCACAAAAGTAAATAACATACAGCACCTGTAGCCAGTAGTTAATGTTTCACATGTTTGTCGCATGCTTGACCTATTTCATTTCCTGTTAGCCTAATAAAAATGTCGTAAAATATGCAATAATTAATTTGTTTGTCCACTTTGTGGCAGCATAAAACTCTGCATTGACATTACCTTATGAAGTAGTTGTGGCAAATTAGCAAACAATTGTATTTACACACCCACAGAGCAACATTAGCATTCATTTGAGTCATGTTTTTGGCCAACTGGTGAATCTAGGTTCAACATCCACTCTCCTTTTAGATTGGTTTTGCTCTCTACCAATTTCTGAGGGAAATATCTAGCTTTTTTCACAGCTAAATGCTCAACCATGTTCGCCAGCTAATTTTGTTTGTTTGCAGTTTATCACTGGGCAAGTATTATGCTAACAGTGTGTTCGGTTTTGTGACCAGCATTGGTGAATTCTGGTTTGCAGGCCAGAAAGCCAAAAGTTCAACCAAGTTCACCGGATTATACAACTCTGTACAGCCCAGGGGAACTACAGATATTTGTGGTAATTATCTTTGTCACTACAAGCAACCCCCTTCACCTTACATATAGTCATTTAATCTATTGTTAATATAAAAAGTATTGATTAGTGCAGCTTTAAAGGACCAGTGTGTAGGGTTAGTGGCATCTAGCAGTGAGGCTGCAAATTGCAACCAACTGAATACCCCTTCCCCTCACCCCTCTCTGTCAAGCATGAAGGAGAACCTACTGCGAAACATGTTGAAAATGCAAAAGGCCCTCTCTAGAGCCAGTGTTTGGTTTGTCCATTCTGGGCTACTGTAGAAACATGTTGGTGCAACATGGCGGGCTCCGTGGAAGAGGACCTGTTCCCTATGTAGATATAAAGGGGTCATTCTGAGGTAACGAAAACCCAACAATTCTTGGTTTCAGGTGATTACACATGACTTAAAACACACTTATGAATATTATATATTATATTCCATTTATTCTGCCAAGTCTGTTCTGCTAGATGCCACTAAATTCTGCACACTGCACCTTTAAAGCAAATGAATGAAGAGAATCTTGGAAAATGAAGGAAATTCAATGTGACGTCCTGTAATTGCCACTTGAGGCCACAGTATCAACTTGTAGAGAGGCTGAACTCCTGATAATTAGCGAAGTAATATGATTTCAGAGTGAGGTCGCTCCCCAGATCACATGTATATCTGTGACAAGGCCAGCTGTATCTGCTGAAATTGCCACCTCTAATAATGATGTTGTACAGCTTGATTTCAGGCTCAAAAGACTGTACATAGTTTATCAACTACTTTGTCTCTATTAATCTGTCATTAATTTTATTGCCTAGTCTGCAGTTTCAAAGCAAGTTGGGATGATGGATGGTAGGCCTACTGCAGGTTATGTGTGTGTGTATGTGTGTGTGTGTGTGTCTAAGGCAGAGAGATTGAAAGACCATGTAGAGAGAGTGTTAAAGTGAAGCAGTTTGAAGGGGTTTTCTGCTCTCTCCCTCTCTACTCCGCAGCGGCTGTCAGCTTTAATTATCTTTGACAAAGGGCCTGCCGAATCCTAATTACACTGAGCTTTGTCTTTCCTGGAGCCCCTCACCATTCACTCCAGCAGCATGACGTGCTCACACGTTCCAGTCCTCTTCACCCTAAATTAATTGGGGGCGTTTGCGTTTTCTCTCTCATTCTCTGACAACTTTGGGGAATCAAAGGTCATCATTAGTTCGGGTGAGGATGTAGGGCGACAGGACGACAGTCATGCATCAGACATCGGCGCTGTCATGTGGCTGTCCTGGTTATGACAATGACCAGTCTTTATTCGCTGTGTAGAGTCTTATATGAGGAGATTCATATGACCAAGCGGAACAGCTGATTGAGAACCAGCTGCGTTTGTGAATTAACAATCATATTGTGTTCTTTATTCTGTACATGTGGACAGCCGTGACCGTATGAGTCCTGGCATTTAGCAGGGAAATGTAAGAAGGTGATTCCACCGAAAATGTCATAACAGACTCACCACACGTGTTTGATATCTCAACTCTAAATTAATCCTTTTCACTTAAACTGTTCAAATATGTTTTTCCAGTATAAAGGATATATTGATTTAGCAGACTAATGCAATTATACCACATAATGCAGTGATACAAAACAATAATACTGACATTTCCTCAATGTATTAACTAAGTGAGCAGCAATTGTGTTAAATGGTTCTCCTCCGCTGTGCAGGGGTCAGTTTCAAACATTATGAACTATTGGCTGTATTGGCCAATTTTAGAAATACTAAGGTTATGCGACAATGCCCCCCTTACCTACCTCAGAAAAATTTGACCAGACTCCAAAAAAGTGTCTAAATCTTCTCTCGTTATTTGGATTTGTAATATTTATTTTTAAATGTTAAATTATATTTTCTGTAAAATGTAATTCTCCAAATGAAGATCCAAATAATTATTCCTCTAATAATTTACAAGCCAAAAAAGTAGGCTAGTCACATTTTAACATATTGAGTCTAGAAATAATATAATCAGCCTAAAATACCCACCACATGTATGTTTTTAACCTTAGAATATCCTAAAACCCTGTAACTGCAAACCCTGAATGGCTGATGTGGAAGGTAAATTTGTTTGATCAACCACACAGCTGGAGGTTAACACAGATTTAGTGTAAAACTTCATTACTTGATTAATATATTAATTTTTGGCCACTTGGGGGCAGCACCTCAGGCTGTAATCACAACATTGACATTATCGCCACCCTATAAAGTTGCTACAGTGAACATGTTAGCAAACAGTTGCACATTTAGACATCCAGCAGACATCACCAGGCATGTATTCTCTTTCCAGCTCTGTTTTGGTCTCTCTAAAGAGAAATGTCTAGCTCTAAATGCTCCACTATGTTCACCACGTAGTCACTAACTTTGTACGACTGCCTCTTGCCATTTGGTGCTGGACAGGTAGCCATTGCAGTGGGTTGATCAGAGCTGCATGCCACAGCTGAAAACAATGCTGATGAGAGCTGTGAGATTGAATCAAAACTGTAAAGTCGCCGGCCTTAAGACCAAAACAATGTGCTCAAAGACAATAAAATGCACTGTAGAGCAGAGGGGATCTGGAGGGTTTGGTGATAAATGTATATGGTTTTGTCACCACGAGCAGAGCGACACATTAGACGTAGAAACCACTCTTTCAAACCACAAGAAGAAATCAGGACTTCTTTGTGATAAGAAAATGGTTCTTGTCAATACCTGTAGTCCTAACACTGGGCAAGCTAAATTTCTGACAAAATTGAGCGTTCCATCATCAAGGTTCTCGGACATCCCAATATTAATTGGTGGTGATTTTAATGTAACAGCTCAGCCTGGTGTCGACCGGTCTAAGCAGCCTTTGCCAACTGATGGCGTGTAGCCATAAGACCTCTTGAGTCCTTATACAAACAAACTCTAAAAACTCTGGACAAAAAGCCAATGCATTTCCATCACTGTAGGGTACTGGAGAAATACAGTTTACTGAGCTTTGAGAATTTTAGATTATTCTCAAATTTGTGCCTAGTTAAAATTTTAAATGGTTTGGCCCCTCCTCCACTATGTGACTTTGTATACACTCGCTCAGTAAGTTCTATTAGATCCTCCAGAATATCCTCTATACATGGTTGTACCATACCATTTCATTGCATTGCATTTGGACAGTCAGCTTTCTCTGTGAAAGTCACAACTTAGTAGAACGTGCTACCTGATGATATGAAGAGCTGCAGTTCTATCAGTACATTCAAAACAAAATTAAAAAATCTGCAAAAAACTACTCAGTTGACATTGTGGATGTATGTGATGTGCTATTGTCTGTAGCTCTGTATTTTGTATAATGTGTCCTGTGTGTTTTTTTGCTTTGTACTGTTTGTTATTATGCTGTTATATGTTTTAATTGTCACCTGCCGTATTGACTGCAGATGAAAATTAGGTATAAGCTAACTCTGGTGCAGTACATCAAATGGTAACATTTATATAACACTGTACATGGTCCCAATAAATACAACACAACAACAACAGTTGCAAGAAATAATGCATGAAGAAACCAAATTCGCATTGTTTAAACTTAAAAGAAAATATATTGAGTCAGATGATAAGGCAGGAAAAAATTCTGGCAAAGAACAAATTGAATCCAAACATTTAATATCAATTATATATGATTGTAATAAACAACTTATACAAGAGCCAAAGCAAATTGATAATTGTTTTAAAACTCATTATAAGAAATTATACAAATCAATATGTTTACCCTCGGTTGAGGGGGCAGACAAAAAAGAACTTGAGGAATATATTAGAGATGCAGAGATAAGTGTCTAACGGTAAGACACCTGGAGAAGACGGATTTAGTATTGAGTTTTATAAATGTTTTCAGGATGTTTTGACTCCCTTTCTTACAATGCTATGTAATGATATTATAATGTCTCAATCAGTGCCTGTCAGCATGCGAACAGCCGTAATTTCAACAATACCAAAACCTGGCAAGATTATATGTAAATGAACAATTTCAGACCTGTTAGTCTGCTTACTAATGACAACAAGATATTTGCTAAAATACCTGCAATGCGTCCAGAATGAGTGGTTCCCTCATTGGTCCATTTTAACCAAGTAGGATTTGTAAAAGGCCAACACGCCTCAAGTAACATGAGAAGGCTCTTTCATATAATGCACAGAGCTGCTTCACTTCAGCATCCAGCGGTAATGTTATTGCGGGATGCTGAAAAAGCATTCGATAGGATCGAATGGCTATAGTTATCTCATAGTTTAGGAAAATAAGGCTTTGGACCTGTATGTATGCAGTGGATTAGAGGAATTTTATTACAAACCACTTGCCTGTTAAAACAAATGTAATTGTGTCCTCATCCTTTGTGCTAACTAGATCAGCAAGGCAAAGATGTCCAGTCTCACCAATAATTTTTATCTTGGCATTGGAACCCCTGGCATGTGCTATTTGAGCTAACCAACAAATAAGTGGTTTTAATATACATGAATATGATTTTAAAATAAATTTATATGCAGATGATATATCATTAACTCCTTCAAATCCAGCAATTTCACTGCCACACTTATGTAAGCTCATAAACGAGTTTGGCAATCTTTCAGGATATAAAGTAAATTGGAGCACGACTCAGCCCCACTGCATGACTTTTCCAGCCCATCTTTCCATAATTCAGATCGTTTGGAAGAAAGAGGGACTGAAATATCTTGGTGTTAATACAATTTCCCCAATTGAGAAGATATTCAAGATAAATGGTCCTAAACTGATTAAAACTATTAGAGAGGATCTTACCAGATGGAGAAGACTTCCATGATCCTTGTGGGGCAGAGCAGAGATAAATAAAATGAACATTTTTCCCAGACTGTCTTTTATATCTTCAATCCCACTTAAATTACCTGAATATTGGTTTAAAGAAATTAAAAAGCTTTTTATAATGTTTCTTTGGGGAAATAAAAAAGCATGAATCAGATTTAATAAACTGACAAAGCATAGAGATAGAGGAGGATTAGGGATACTGGAAATATATACATACTATTTGCTCTGGGCCCGTTTGAATCACTGGCAAAAGGACTTTATAGAACTGATAATGATGGAACGTGCGGCCTTGGCCCTGCAGGGTCTTTATAGAGGCAATGGCTTAGATGGAGAATGGACACTTATAAAAGACTATATAAATAAGAGACATTTAAGTTAAGAAGTGTTTTGACTGTTCAAGATATGTAATGATGATTTCCTAAGCAAGTATATTATATTTATTTATTTTTGCTTTTTGTCTGTAACCCCCTTAGTACTGTCCTTGTGTATTTGTGTTGTTTGTATTTGGTCTATTTTTTTCTTGTGTAATGAAAATGTGAATAAATAAAGGTTTTGAATCTGGGAGCGGGAGAAAATAGTTTTTCTTGTGATGACTGCATTTTGTTATTTTCTTTATTTCTCTATCTATGATTTCCAACATTTCTTAAGGCACTTACACTTATTGTTCTGTGAGGTCAGTCTGATCAAGCTGGCACCAAAAGTATATATATAAAAACATAAGTAATCAGAAATACTAAATTATCCAAGTCTGCTTCTATCTTTGTCTTGCATGTTATCATTATGATGTAAAATAAAGTGCTGGAACTGATGCATTGTGGGAAGAGTAAATGAGTCAGAGGAAGAAACCGTCAGCATCTCCAATCAACAACTGCATTGTTTTCATGAAGGTGACGTGCGGTCAAGGTTGAGCTAGACTTTGTTGTTGTAATCACTATGTTGAGCATGATGATTTGCATTTAGTTGTCTTGTAATTGCAGATCAGAGGAAAGAAGAGAAGACTTCTCTTTTCATGTGTTAGGTTGTGGTTGTTTCTAAATGTGAACCTGATTTGTGCCCAGAGATTTAATGTTTCCCTATCACATCATCTCCTCCACTTTCCTCTTGCGGAGTCTTTTCTTTTTAAAAACACAAACAGAAACTGAAAAACTACCTCAACAACAACTTTAGGTTAAGAGGACATAGAAACCAGACAATAGAAGTTAAAGACACCCACTTTTAGGTTATTAAAGGAACATTTTGAGATGAGTTTGATAAGAGAATCAATTACACTGTCATATCTGTAGGGTAAAATATGAAGCTACAGCTAGCTGCTAGTTAGCTTAGCTTAGAATAAAGACTGGAAACACAGGGAAACATTTAGTGTGCCTCTGTCCAAAGGCAACAAAATCCACCTACCAGCTCACGTTGTATCTTGTTAGTGCATTCAGTAGAAAAAAAGTGTAAAAGTGATACATTGTGGTTTCACAGGCTGTTTTGTGTCGAACTACAGTACTTCTTGGCTGGTTGCCGTGATTTCCTGAAGTCCTGTCAGGTTGCCTCCCAGACCGGAGGCATTGACTTTGTTTGTTGCACATATTAAACAAAAGAGATGTTAATGAATGACCTTTACATGTACTCATAGTTGGATTTTATAACCTTTGGACAGAGCCAGGCTAGCTGTTTATGCTAAGCTAAGATAGCTTGCTGGCTATAACTGCATATTTAATGCTCAGAGATGAAAGTGGTATCAAGCTTTTCATCTAACTCTCACCTTAAGTGCTTACTGTCTTATTCAAGCCGTTAAAGAAGTGTCTTTTAAAAAAAAAAATCACACAACTAACAAAACCAATCATTTGCATGTTAAAAAAATCATTCCATGGGGCCTCGTCATGGGCCAGTGAGTATTGTGAAGTACGTGTTGAACATTATGAGTTGAGTTTTATAGCCCCTACTGGTACATCAGTTTATAATGAAATTGGGTCATGAAGTTTTCTTTTGATATTTGCAGCCTATATCCTTTAAAAATGTAGGTTAAGGTCACCATAACCTCGTTCTTTTATTCTTTTTTTAACCTCTACAACATGAAAAGAAGCCATTCATATCATGACACTCAAGTGCGTAAATGGAGAAGGGTAGAATTGAAAAAAAAAGTAAGAAAAGAGAAACACTGAGAGGGAGGGAGTGATAGTACAGAGATTGGGTGATAAATCTTGTTCTGATCAGGTTTCTCTGGTGCCCTCACACCTCAGTCTCTTTCTTGGGGTAATTAATCAATCCCAGACTGGAGGCATTGATCGGCCTCTTGCGGCCCTCGGTATGTTTACACTCCTCAATTGTATTTGCCACTAAGCCCCTCGCTGCCGCTCAATCTCATCGGCAGAAAATGTGACACTTCGCCCTCTGATGCCATCAGCGAAACAGTGCATCGATTGACATCTCGATGAAAATCAATCTACTTATTTCTTGTTGCATGGGGGATTTGGTTTTGTTATAATCCTTTGTTGTAATCTTGTATTCCAGGTTGCAATACATTAAGTTTTATTGTGAGCAATCAAAACACTCCTGGAATGCAGGGACAAGCTTTTCACCACAGACAGTTGCACACACTGCCAAACATCCACAACGTTTTACTCAGATATTTTCCACAACACAGAGCCTTGATATACTGTAGACTATTTGAAGTATTTTCATAATTTGCAACCTTTAAAAAAATCTTTATCAACCAGTTATGTCCGCAGTGTTTAGATCCTTTACTTAAGTAATCTTAATGATAAATCTTAATCTTAATGTATATTAAGTAAATTAATGTAAAGTAAAAGCTGCATTCAAATATTTGTTTCAGTAAAAGTACAGATGGTTTAAAGTAAAGAACTCATTAAGCTGAATTTTATATATGTTATTATTACTGATGCATTACAATCTATGCAGCATTCAAATGTTTAATGCTACTTTATATAATGCTGGATATATCAATCTACATTTAAAAAAAGTGCATAATATTTTATTTGACAATCATACATTTTGTATAAATTAAATGAAATGTAAGATTTCTGTAAAATTTGCAAAGTAACTAGCAATTATAGCTGTCAGATCATTTAAGTGTGGTGAAAAGTACAATATTTTCCTCTGAAACATAGTGGAGTAGATGTATGTATAAAGTAGTGTAAAATAGAAATATTCACGCAAAGTATGTCTCAAAATGTGTATTTTGTAAACGTACGTAGTTACGTTCTGCTATTGTAAACCATAAATGTGTTTGTAAAACCAACAGTAAAATCCTATCCAGTTTACTCATCACATTTTTCTATAACGTGTTTTTCAATTTTTATTTTCAATTTTGAGGATCACATGTGTCCCACTGTCCCCTACTGTTGAACTGGCACTAAGGAGAGTTCAATTGTTTCATGGTGATATTCTGGTTTAATATGTTATAGACAATTTTAAACACATTTTGAATATCAAATATCAGAATATGTTGCCTATTCGTGATCCAAATCTGTAAATTATCATTCATGTCGGTCAGAGGCTAAAATCTATCGCCTGGTTCCAGACCTCTGAATCGCTGCACACACTTCCAGCAATTCAAGTGACGTGAAATGAAATAATAATCCAGTCAGATTATCAGGCTGTAAAACCTTAAATGGCAGTCATCTGCCTCTACAAGGTAAATTTCTGCAAAAAATTCCCCTTGTGTATGTGGCTTTTGTCAATTTGTTTTTTTGTTTATCGAGCCATGCAGATCTCTGTGCATTGTGCCACGTATTCATTCATATAGCTGGTATTTCATATTTTTTGTATTAAATTCTATATTATCACTAAACCTCTCACAGGATGCCACACATGATTCAACATCTTATTCACAGACTGTTTGAGAGGGATGACGTGTTTGGCTTTGAGCTCCTGCTGGAGGACAGGAGGATGCTGCAGGGAGGAAAACATGATATTTAAATTTAATTAGAAACATGAAGTACTGCTTCATGTTATCAACAGTGGCAGTCATAAATGTTAGATAAACCAAGTAACAAGCAATCAGCAGCACTGTCGTACCACCTTGTCGGCTTGTAAAAACAAGAATAGAACATAAATTGACACTTTCAATGAAAAGTATGTAATGGTTGCATCTGAGGAAACTGTTTTTCTGTAAGGGCAGACATTACATTACTGTACAAAAAGACTCATTAATGGAATAGTGACTTGGAATATTGTATGTTGGCTTCTTTAAGACCACTTTTGAGGGCACAAATAGAAGCGGAGAAGTGGAAAAGTAATTTTCCAAACGTTACTGGAAAATCACCACAATAACAGAGATAGATGCACTGCAAAAAATCCCCATCTTATTATGCACTTTCAGTCTGTAATTGAGTCCTAAAAACCTTTAGTGTCTTAAAACAAAAGAAAAAAATCAGAATTTTCCAGAAAGGAGTGTCTGTACCAATAGAAACAATAAAGAATAAGGCTGGAAAATACACTAGAATCAAGAAAAATTTAACTTGATTTAGCAAAACACCAGAAATAAGGTGACTTGTACAAAAGCTAGTGAAATATTTTCATTGCATTGTCAGAGTTTTCACTTGTTTTAAGACAATTAGGCTTTACCACTCACTTCAGAAAAGATATTTGAATTGTGTGATAAAAGCAGGTAAAAACAGTTGAATATTGCAACCGTTTACAGCCTGTTATGATGTTCATAAACTGTCCTCTAGGAGGCGCTAACGAATATCAACAGCGACAATACTTTCCAGTCTGTAAGCCTGTATTTTTTTAAATTCTCAAGGGCACTCTATGAATTCTCATCCAGGAGCTCTTTGAATTTTTCTCCACAAATTAGTGTACTTGAAGCTCTGAATAGTCTGTGTCCTGTATTTGAATTTATTCTTGTCTCATTATTCCCTCATGTGGAAATTTTGAGCTGTAGCCCACATGTATTTTGAGATTTACTCATTGCCTTGATGTTTTTCACAAATCTGAATTGAGTGTGTTTCAGAAGTCCACATATGAACAGAGTGCATTTTAAAAAACGCAAACCCCTTCCACAGTGTTAATGAGCAGCACACTGGCACACAAGTACGCGTGCACAAATCAAGATTAGCAATTGTTCACCTGTCAACGAGGAGGAAAATAATGGAATCGAACAAAACAATCACCAGTCACACCTTGATTTTCACTTGAATGAAAAGCCTTTGCTTTGGATTGATTGCTCCTCTATCTTTAATACAGTACAGGACCAGCTTTGAGTGGGTGGTTTGGTAACGCATTCTGTTATCCCGCCCGCTGAGCTGAACTGTTGAGCCCAGCCTTTTTCACTGGCTTTTCTGTGCAAAGAAAACAGGAAGAAAAAAAAAAGATAAACACAAATTCTGAAAGAGCTGAACGTGTGAAAAGTACAGAGGGACGTGCATTATCACATGGCTACCTGGCACACACAGTGTTTTATCAGTTGATGTACACTTTGGTGTCACATAATATTTCTGTTTATGTCCCTGGCTGGTAATGAGAGGTCCATTCAGTTTCCTTCCCATTCACCAGATAAACTGTTTGACAAACCTGTCTCAGTTTTGATTGTCATAACCACAATTGTGCCCTGCTGCCAGCCAGGTCAGGCCCAATAAATGTCATACATATTTCATGCAGCATCACACTTATCTGACAAAGGGATTTTTTTTATATTTTTTTTTTTTTTGGGGGGATTGAAATCACGCCTCATATTTCATTAGACAATCGAAAAAGCCTCCGGTCTGTGGTCAGATGGGCTTCATGTTTTATTCATGTCCTCTGAACATCTGCTTGTCCGGATGTCAAAAATCATCAGGCTCCCCCAGGACTCCTGCCTGACTGGTTGTAAATGAACTCCAAAGTCGAAACTCAAAACAACCTGTCAGAGCTTCCCACCACCAGAGGAATCTTTAAATACGGCGGCGGAGGTGAGCTGAGTAACTAAGATCTTGTGCTGGGAAAGAGCGATGAAAGTCAACTATGGACACATGAAAAAATCAAAACATGTGCACTCGGATTCAGTTGGTGTGATACTGTGAAAAGCTTCTAATAGTTCTGTCTTCTTCCCACAGATTTTGGTGGATTTTGACACTGCTGTTCACTCTGGCTCCTGGTCGACAAGTCTCCCTGAGTCACTGGAGGCTTGTGCCAATTGGAGGGAAAGAGCCTGACCACTAACAAGTGCTCACTGACTCATAGCTGCCACAGTGTGTCCCACTGTGTTTGTGTATGTGTGCATGTGTGTCTTTATATACTACTCTATTATATACTCATTCTATTTCTCACTTTGCACCCTTCCCACAGAAAACATGTTCTTTTATAAATGATCATGTATTTTAGCTCACATGGCGTGCCCTCACAAACTACTGTTATAACAGAGATGCATGAATTAAGCAAAATAAAACACACTACCGATAAAAAGGAAGAGTATTTTAAGGGGGTATTATGAGAGGAAGGTTATTCTGAACTTCCAGCCTCAATTATTGGCATCCATTGTTGCAAGACTAATTACAATCATCCATAAAATGTAGCAAAATTGGACTTTGACTGCACTATCTAAGTATCCATGAAGGTCCCTGTTAGTTTTTGATGCCCTTTAAAGCCTCTGAAAAGCCAAATATAAAGATCCCCTCAAGACTTGTTTGAAGACATATAAAAATATCCTGCTTTGACTATCAATTTGTGTCTGGTATATTTTTTCCACAAAAAAAATGTTCAATTACTTCCTTTAAAAGCCTTTAAATGACATCCTACCCTTCCCCCTCATTAAAAAATCCAGAATCTCTGAATATGCAAATATTTTTAATTTCTAAACATTTACTCCTACTTCACTGAAAAGTCAATTTATCAGTGATTGTGCACTGGAGACTTCAAATTTCCGCATCACACTAAGTAAGTTGTAAGTTGCATACTGGAGCACGATTGGCCCCAAAATGTTTGTGATGTCATAAATCCTGCTCCTAGGTACACACCTCAAACTGAGATTTAAGGTGAGCTCAGAGAAACTTTTTCCTTTCAGCAGATGAATGTGAAAACTCTGCACATACATCACTCTGCTCAGTGAAACCCAAACACCACAATGAAAGAACAAGAATAAACACACATTTTTGACTGGAGAGGAACTTTAAAGATTGGAAGAAGACATTCTTAGTTATTATTTATCAAGAGTTTAACACTCAGAAGCCCAGATAATCTGGTTCATCAGGATTGTGCAGGTGTGTGTTGATCAGATTTGATTGACAGTGGACTGACAGCATCAGCAAACAAACCACCAACTGTCATCAGCTTTTGATTCAAGTAACCGCTGAATCCTGATTGGTGCGTGGAATTACGTGACATCACTAAATGAGCCCCGTCCGCTTCAGACCAGTGAAGAAATCTCTCTCCATATGAAATAACCAAAAACTGTTTTTCATGTAAGACCACACCGCTCAGAAGAAGCTGATTGAGAAACAGGTTTACCAGACCTTTTCTGTTCTTTCTGTTTCTGAATATCCTTTAGTTTTATATTCATTACTTGGGCGTAACAGCTTGCAACACTGAAAATATGAGACACGGTGTGGTGTAATTTCTCTGGTGGCCTTCAATGACAGATTTCAGCTGGGATCAAATTAATTGCATCTTTCTAAAGGTTCAACAGAGATTTTGCTCTCTTCAAGCTAAAACACATTGACATTTTATAAGTTAACTATTCTGTCCACTTGATGCTCAAAAGAAATAACCTTTAATATGAAACCTGCATTAACTGACTTTTTTATGGCCACCTGGGGGCAGCGGATACAAGCTGTAAACACAACACAGAAACATCCTTTTAAAGGGAAACTTCAGTATTTTTCAACCTGGACTCTATTTTCCTATCATTTTGTGTCTAAGTGGGGTCCGTTCACTAATGCTGTCAGACACTTGTAATAACAATCTGAGCCTGTCAGTAGCAAAAACAAGCAATTTTAGTGGACGTACATTGATGGGGCGCAATTGTCCCAAAGGATTACATTGCAGAACCTTTTTGCGGCTGCCAGCTGCAGTGCTCTCGCTCAATACTGGACCAATTTCAAAAACTGTTGTCCCCATTAGTCACTTAGACACAAAATGATGGGAAAATAGGGTCCAGGTTGAAAAATACTGAAGTTTCCCTTTAAGTTGATATTGCGCTGAACATGTTAGCAGACAGGAGCTCACACATCCAAAAGATACATAGCAACATTAGCATTCATTTGGAGTCATGTTTCTGGCCACCTGACAAACGACGTCCTGTATTCTCTCTCTTTTTGGGACTTTTATCTCCTCTAACTCCTGAGAGAAATATCTGGCTTTTTAGCTGTGAAATGCTCCACAGTATTTGCTAACTAGTCTCCCAGTTGGTGCTGAGTAGGTGGTTTTATAGAGTTTTTTTAAAAATTTGAAAACAGCTGCCTGCTGTTTTGTGGCTAAAGCAGATGAGAGGGAATCAACAGTAAAGCTGTGGGCCCGTTAACCAAAACAATGAGCTGAAAGACACTAAAACAGTCCTTAAAGCTGAGGGGGGCTGCAGAATCAGGTGATAATCGACCTTGGGTTCATCACTATGAATTAAAACTTTCACATTATGCATGATCATGTGATCAATTGTTAACATAAAAGCATTTATTAGAGCAGCTTTAAAGGTCACATCTCAATGTTATATGATATTATTCAACACATCAATGCTTCAACAATGAGATATACAAGAGGTTCATGGGAAATCACTCCTAATCCATTTGTATATGCTTGCTACAGTTGAAAGTGGCTCACCGTCTCTGTTTTAGTAGAGAAAATATGTCCAAAATGTATCACAATTCTGATGTTAGCAGTCACCAACAACAATGGAACTGATGATTTGATCATGCATCTCTTTAAATGATATCTGGACCTCAATATCTGAACATTTCTCATATCAAAACAATAGACCAAAATCCAATTATGCCATAATTTCAAGAGAACATAGCACTACTTCATATCAGTCAAATGCTATGCCATTTGCTTCATTGTCATTCATTGGCTTCATTGTTAGCTTGGTGATTAAAAGCTGCCTGCTCTGCTCTAAATGGACAAAGGAGGTCAAGATGTTTCTTCAAACTAAGAATCTTTAAATGTAATCTGGTTTCCTTTCATCGACATATATAGAGAATCTATCCTTTCCAGCAACTTGATTGCTAAAGCCAATCTAAAGCAGACACTTCCACCTTTTTCTGTTCTACAAGGTGCCAAAAACATATTCACATTTGCTTCTTTTTTTATTGGGATTGCTTCAGTTTTCTTTCCCTTGATCCTTGAATCCCTTGAATCCCCTGAATCCCCTCTTTGCAAGGGTTGACACTCAGACATGTGATAGACAACGGTATAACCGAAAGTTGTGTAATCTCGACTGACATCTGTGGCAGGTGTGACATCAAGTATCAATGTAAGCGCTTAACTCTGCTCTTTGTCCATTTGTCTACACAGACTCTTATGCATAAGAGGGACCTTATGCATAAGTCAGAATAAAAGTCACACAATATTCTCCTATATCTGTGTATATAGGACAAAACTGACCCACTGCAATATGATGTGCTTGTTATGTCATTGACATGTATGGCAGTATGTTACACTTATACTCTAAAGACTATGCAATTGTGTTTTTTTTCTCTCTTTCTTGTTATTTATATTGTTAAATGGGATACATGTATAAATAAAGTGATGGCAGCACAGTTTTGCAGCTAGGAAACCCTTGATTTTAGTGTGTCTTACTTGAAGTGAAAACTGCATTTCAGTTCAAAACCATATTTCTACTTTAACAAAAAGAATAAGTAATAAAGATCATTGTTTGATTTTAACTTTTACCCACCAATTTTAATTAAACTATATATTTTTAAAGAGGGTCAATAGTTCTGTTTGGCACTTTTAGAGATCATTATTCAACAAACACACATCTAGAGTCTCATCCCAGCTGCAATCAAACCTTCCCTCCGAACAAACAAATGGGGCTTTCTGTCTTTTTACTCCCTGTTCATTTATCTCTTCACCTTTCAGTGAGGTGCCATCGACACAGAGTGACAGCCTCTGCATTCATGAGAACATCATCATCTGCCCTCCTCACCAACAATTAGCCCTTCATCACTCAAACTTAACAAAAGCAAGTGTGCTAAAGTTTTGTCAAGACAAGACATGCTTTTAAAATCTTAGCAATCAATATGGACTGTTTGGATTGTTTTATGAATCAGTTAAAACTCACTTGTAAATTTCCAGGAAAATTAAAACATATGCGTAATATCTCTTCGGATACTCAACAATTTGAGATTTTTTTGATACAACTGCTAATTGTGAATTCCAGTTAGTCATTAATTAAGTGATCTCATCCTATTCTCCCTCTAAATGGCCCAGCATTCAGTCATTTCATCAGTATATTTGTATGAAGTCATCTCTCACTGCCAGCTCCTAGTGACTCCCTCCTTCCTTTCAGTGGCTCTATAGATTTCTTTCAAATGATAAATTGGACCAGGGGAGCCGCTGAGGTGTGACCAGGTGCCAAAGGAGTATAGCTTTTGGTCTTTAATGGTCCTAATTAGGCTTAAGACCTTTAGAGCTATTTGAATAAGTGCTAAAAGCATGTTGTGACATTCTTGTGGGTTGTTACATCACAATAATCAATAGGAAAACGAATACATACTCTGTTAAAACCCTGCTGAAGTGATCTAACATATCTATCTCCCTGACTTCACAAACAAATCCATTAAAAGAAGGGAAGGTGTCATTAAGATGTGAAAGCAGTTGCCCGTATTATTTGTGCCATTTTAGTCACGTTTCAAAGCTGCATCTCCCTTTTGTTTTTCACTTTCTCTCTTTTGATTGAAGAAATGCACCGATTCTGTCCCATCCATCACCTCCACCCCTCCCCTCACTCTCCAAACACAGAAACGGGTAACATTTAATTTCTAGCCCATTCTCTCCTGTGGCACCGTTGTGGGCGGAAACTTGTAGCTGACTTTGTGCTGCATAAACATATAACGTAGACTGTGTTGTTTTTCATCCCATAAAGTCTTTTGTTGTTGTTTTTCTTGCGGTGAGAAAGTGGAGATGAACCAGTTGGACGGATACTACAGCGCGTAAAAGTTGTGGATGGTTACTTTTGCGCATAAACATTTAAGGGACTATTTTATCTCCAAAAGTTGCAGTATCATACAGGATCGGGTCAAATTCTTCCCTCGGCAGAGATATCGCTCACAAGCAGGCTGGAAGACCATCCACTCCGGAGAACACAGCGAATCCGCAGAGCGCAGATGATCGCAACTGGTGTTTGTGGCGTCGCGCTGGTGCTGGTGTTGGTGGTTCTGATCCCGGTCGTGGTGAACTCCGCCGGGACTCCTGCCCGCTATGAGATGCTCGGATCCTGCCAAATGGTGTGCGACTCCCACGGGACCGCAGCCACGGCCGCGGCCAAGACGACCAACCCGATCAAAGACAACCGTCTGGTTCAGTCGCTTCCGACGTTCATCCAAGGTCCTCAAGGAGAGCCGGGACGCGTGGGGAGGATGGGTCCGAGGGGCCCGGTCGGCGAGCCCGGGCCACCTGGACCTGCTGGTCCTCCCGGAGAGAGAGGGGTACCTGGTCCTCCGGGTCCACCCGGAGCACCCGGAATGAATGGGCCCACCGGTGCCATCAGTGCAGCCACCTACAACACTATCCCAAAGATTGCATTTTATGCAGGACTTAAGAAGCAACATGAGGGATATGAAGTGCTGAAATTCGACGACGTGGTCACAAATCTCGGCAACCACTATGACCCCTCAACAGGGAAATTCACCTGCTCAATACCAGGGATTTACTTCTTTGTTTACCACGTGCTGATGCGAGGAGGGGATGGAACCAGCATGTGGGCCGACCTCTGCAAAAACAACCAGGTAGGATACTTCATGAAATAGTATAAATGTTTTATTTTTCCCGCTTTACTCTTTGTATAAAATGCACAATAAAATACTCGTTAGATCAAGGTTATAAACGTAATTTGACGAACAAAGTTTACTTCATACATTTTTACGCACAGCTTTTACGCACGAGAGCACCTAGAAAGACGTTCAAAGATTACATTTCCGGACATATAAACACAGAGACTGCTTACACTTAAGTGTTTTGAGTGTTGTTTTAAGGTTGACATGAAAACGACAGATGTGTCGTGAGTGAGATGACCTCACGTGACGGAGCTGTCCGCGGTTCTGATTTCAGCAAGCAAGTAAAAAACCAAGTTTTATCACCAGAAATTTCATATTTGTCTTCCAGGTGAGAGCCAGCGCCATCGCCCAAGACGCCGACCAGAACTACGACTACGCCAGCAACAGTGTTGTTTTACATCTCGAGCCCGGAGACGAGATTTACATCAAGTTGGACGGCGGAAAGGCGCACGGGGGCAACAACAACAAGTACAGCACCTTCTCTGGCTTCATGTTGTACGCTGATTGAAACAAGGGAAAGATCTGCTCTGCATATACTTTGCTTCACTGCTCATGCTCGGTTCAGTGTCAGTTGGATTATTAGAGACAGCGCTCACCATTTCCCACATTGCAAACGAATCAAGAAAGATGTTGAAGAAGTCATGCGTAAAAAGAAAAGAACTGTAAAGTGTAATTACAGAATAACAATAATGAATTTTAGTGTGTACAGCGTTGAATTGTACCCTTGTCGGTTTGATTAGTGTCGCTATGGCACCCTGACTGAACTGTTTAGCATTACAAATTAAGTTTGCTGATGTGTCAAACATACTGTAGCTGCTGTTGTAACACATACTGAGTGTAGATTCATTGTATTGACCTGTAGCACTCAATTATAGAAGTTAAAGTTATATGCACATATTCACCACTCTGTTTACAGTGTTGTTGATCCATATTGGCGCTTTAATTTTCAACAAAATATTTGGTGGCTGTTGCATTTTGAGTGAAAACGTTAAAAGATGTAGTGATGCATGATTATAAAAACTGACATTTTAACTCTGCGCAGCATAAAAAAAACACTTAAAAGAAAAACAAATCTGTAAAATGTGTTGACGCACTGTCACAATATGATCACTGTAACTCATTCTTCTTGTCTGTCTCAATATGACAGCTGGTTGGAGCGACAGGGTAGTCTGGTGGTTAGTCACCATCATAAAACTGGACAGTCACACTGACAGCAACGTTCCCTCGAACTGGACGACACACATCGATCGGCCTGCTGTTTGTTGAGCCCCTCTAGATATGATTGTCAGCTAGAATGTAAAATATGATGTTAAATTAAATCCTCTGGCTTTACTTTCTAATCCTCTCGGAAGATTAATCAAAAGTTACAGTTTTTCACGGTGCACAGTCAGCTGTGGCGATCACGCCATTGATCATGGTGTGAAGTCACCCTGTGAAGCCACCTGTTCCCAGATGAGAGGAGAATGTGTCCTTCATCTGGGCCTCCCAGAAACCCACTGAGGGGCAACAGGACAACTCATCTAACACAGCCGCATTGTGTCGAGAGCAGAGCGGCATACTGATTACCAACACACTCATTATTTTCCTTCAATGAAACGTGTTTGCAGGGCTGTCACTTACAAATATAAAGAAAGCAGCTACTACATTGACATTAAAAAATCAATTAGCACCACTGTAGACAACACCTCCAGGGAGAAGAAAAATATTTGTCTTCGATTATATTCATATTTCTGTAGACAAACAAAAGCATTTTTTTTGTGGACCAAAACAAGACTGCTAATGAGAGGCACTGTGATCCTGCAAGGCTACTTTATATAATTTGCTTACAAAGTGAATAATGTATAATCACAGATATAAAATCATGTTTGAACTTTGTTCAAGTTCGTCCCTATAAATATTTTTGGTTAAATGAAATGACGGCCTATAATTATTTTCCATTTAAAGTAAATGAAGTTAAAAACATTTTGCTTGACTGAAAAAAATTAAGAATAAACAAATTAAGTACAAACCCAATAAGCTCGTTGGTTTAAGGGTCCAAAAAGCACATTTATGAATCTGTTTGGACTGGTGATTATTGCAAGAATCTCAAAGTGTTCATTGTGGGTTGTTCAGTCTTCGTGTGAAGATAAAGTTATGGCTACATCAAAAACGCCTGCCTTGGGTCTCTTTTCTGCCTCATTTGAAGGTCAGCCAGCGTTTTGGGTTGTCGATGAGGATCTTATCCACCTGGTGCTGCGAGATGCCCCTCGTCAGCATCTTCG
This sequence comes from Thunnus albacares, assembly GCF_914725855.1. NCBI lineage: Eukaryota > Metazoa > Chordata > Actinopteri > Scombriformes > Scombridae > Thunnus > Thunnus albacares. The sequence goes on along the minus strand of NC_058117.1, from coordinate 19,233,745 downwards.
GCACGATGTTCTTCAGGATGTGAGAGTAGCCGTGACCGCCGTACTTGGTCAGACGGTTCTTGGTGTGGATGTCGTGTGCGATCACTATCTTGTCCTCATAGCCCTCCTTTACCAGGAACGCCAAGCTGAACGTGAACAGAGAAACTTGTGAGACACGAGGGGCCTTTAAACATAACACAACTGACAATTTTAGCTAAAGAACATACTGTAATGCCTCTGCCAGATGTTAAACCTTTTATATGTGGGCATACACATCTGATGTATATGTATAACACATAAAAAGAGATTATCTCAAAGAAAAGGAAATCTTACTTAAATGTGAACACAGAGGTCACATTTAAGTGTCAAGTGTGGACACATCAACATGGTTACAGTTGACAAGTTTAAACAAGAGCAGTGTTACTCACGCTTTCACTCTCTGGCTGTCGTTGGGCATGTCCACGTTCAGGTCATAGGGATAGTTCAGCATCTCGGTTCCAAACAGATCATACTCCAGGTAACACCCCATCTTAGCAAACTCAAGCAGTTCACCATTATTAAATATAGTCCTGCAGGGAGACGACACACCGGTGATAAAGTCGAGGTGCTACGTGTGGCATTTCGAGGAGGTCATCTAATTTTATCTTTATATGGGTTAATGCTTAAAATGAAATGCATTTGATGAATTTTAACTTTCCAAAGAATAGCCCCCACCAAAGTTTGTTGTGAAAATCACATCCAAGAAATTTTGGGATGAACTCAGTTATTCTATGCCATCTCTCTTTAGACCTTCGCAGTCAAAGTTGAGAGATGAAGGTAAGAAGAGCATGAGGAAGTAGAAAAAATGTGTACCATATTGCCAGCGTGACAACTTTACATGCCTACATCTTCAACGTGAGATCAATGAATAATAATTCCACTGCATGACAGAAATAGTGGAGCTTATGGGAAATGTGGTCTTAATTTTGAAAAGTTGATGTATAAAAAGCTTACATATTTCATATATTACTATTAAAATGGTATTATAAAGGTCAGCCACTACACTTTCAGTGAAATCTGAGCATCCCTTCAATTCCCAAACTCAGCCCGCTGTATTCAGGCACTTCTCACCTATCCAGGTGAGACATGACAGTTTTGCCGATGTCACCGCCGGCCTCCTGGAGAATCCGGATGACTTCAGCCGGAGCGGCAGGATTCCTGCCGGGATGGATGATAACCGGGCAGCCGAGCTGGGCCTGAGCGTGAGCCGTGGCCTTCAGCACCTTCTTCTCGCTCTCTGTAATCGGCCAGCTGGTGCCGATCTCTCCGATCACGCCACAGCGGATGTCTGTTCCGTCGGCGCCGTGAAGCACCTCGCTGATGATGATGTCAGTGAGCTGACGGGCAGGAAAATGAGAAGTTAGTCAAAGCAGAACGACATCACTCCTGCTGCAGCCTAATCTGCATATTAGATCATTAAGGTGACACTTTTCTGATTATGCGCTGTGCTTCTTTAACAGAATTGATGCACATGAACAGCACATGTTCAGTTTGAATGACAATGTTGAATTATAAATATGAAGATTATGTGCATATTGTCAGTGGGTCACTACTCAAAGACAAGACGAGTAGCTAGAAACATGTTCAAATCAATCAAAAGATACAGAAGAAACACAGAATGTGTTGAGAGAATGGGTGATGGCTCAAACTCTTAACACAAGAACTGATGCAGGATGTTCACACAGACACACACACAGAAGTTTCCACAATTTAGATCAAATTGTTTAAAATTTCGTAAAAAAAGAAATGCGTCAAATACTGCTAGACTCACACCTTCTCCACACTCATTTTCTTGGTGGCTTCTGTGTGGGTGCAGTCCACATAGTACCCTGCTCCAGCGATGATGTGAACCCCAGTGTCCTTGGCCAGCTGCCTGAGGGTGGGCAGGTCCCGGTCGATGCCCGTGGTGGTGTTCTCCACTATCGTGCCCCCTCCGGCCTTCCTGTAGGCCAGCAGCTCGTCCCGCACGGCGCTGGTCTCCTGCAGCAGCAGCAAGTTCTCATGGCAGCTGTAGGGGTTTTGTCTCAGCCAGTACATGTGCTGCATGTGGAACGGGTTCTCTGCCACCGCTTCGTCACCCGGAGGAGGAGGGAAGTAGCAGCACTCGAAGCTCATCGTCAGGTGCTCGTGGGTCATGGTGCGGCCCAGCTGGTCTGGATCCACCAGACCCAGGACAGTCTGGACCTTCCCACTCAGCTTTGACATGATGGGTGTTCAGGGTTTCCAACAGCCTGCAAGGACACAAAGTATTGATTTATTGAGAGATGAGAGAAAAGTAAGAGCAGGGAAACCTTTTGCATGTTGGTGCAACTTTTTCTGCAGAATAGATTGGAGGAAGGGAAGGAGGGATCCTGACAAGTCATTAACTAGGTTGACCAGGCAGTGCATGCAGGGGAGGGACCTTTGGACTTCAAAATGCAAGTCCTGATCACAACTGAAACTAACAATAGTGCCAGACTGAGCGTAGGTGAGGGATCTCAAAGTCCTGTTGCAAGCAGGTGGATGTTTGATCCTCGGTCAGGACACAAGACTGGGGACTGTCTTTACTGATGTGTGTGTGTGTATGTGTGTGATTCTATGGAAACAAATAAAAGAAGAAAACAATATGGAAATCAGCTTACTGATTAGTAATGACTGGCAATTTATCCAAATGACAACAAATATAACAGATATGGAGATGACATTGATATAACCAAAATGGTATCAGATAAACATTTAAATAAATATGAGTTACATTCATTGACTCTCTTTCTAGTTACTTTCTTTACTTTCCAAAGAACTCCGAGTATTTTCTGCTGCAGCATGGTGGTCGTCCAATAAGTGTTTTGTGCAAGGGCAACGTGGAAATCGATTAAATCAAGCGAAAACAGCGTGCAATAAACTCAGAGCTGCAGCAGGATGTAGACGGATACTAAAGTTTCATCGACTTTAAATCCTGAAATTTGTGGAAACTGTTGAAACACGTTGCTGACCTTGTTTCTGCTTTAAGTCGGGTCTGCTTCCACCACCAGCCGAGTATACACAGCCGGTCCGCTGTGAGATTAGCACAGCGTCACGTCGCGGGAATTGAGAACCATCGCGATAGATTACGAGACTTCAGTACTTGCAAATCAATTACATTTACAGCGAGGAACTAGTTTATTACATTATTATAAAAATAAAATGGTTATTTCTTAATATACAGTATGTTTGGGAATTCTTTACTTATTTTTGTTCTTTTAATTTACATAATATTTACAGCTAAAAGATTATAAATATAGATTGATAAATAAATGAAAGTAATAAATAGACTTCACTCATAAAGGCTACAAGCTGTAACTAATGGCTATACTATTGTTTAATAAATAATTTACTAATGCTAATCATTAATAAGCCATAAGAACAACTTTCGGGTTGCCAAGCTGTGAAAAATTTCTCTGGCTGTTGAGTTATTAATAGTCAAGGTGTTAATGAGGTCATAAGTGAGTTTCTCACTTTCTAATGAGCTGACAGCAAAAGTCATTATAATTCTTAAGTCATTAATGAAGGGTTGTTACAATAACATATCAAGTCTGCAGTTGCACATTTTGATAAGTCAAACAAATATTTTTAATTTTTTGAGAAAAGTTGGGGTTTTTCTGATGAAATATCATGCTGAATGCCACAACCTGTATACATATTTTCATTAATGACCTTTAACTGGTCTATATAGCAGTGATACTGATTTATTAACCCTTAATAGAACCATCCGTGGTACCAAACAGGGTAACTTGAAACCACAAATAATGATTCAGTAGATTTACTCACATAACAGTCATACTGACTATGAGCACAAATCAAGTTTTATTATAGAAATTACAAATAAGTTTTGTAACATCACATTATAAACTATAATATAATATCACTGTTACTGTATTTGGCTAATATCCTAGTTTTGGTCATTTGAGCAGAACATGTGAAGATGATGCAGAGTTTGAGAGACAGACTGTGACTCTTTCTGTGATCTAAACTCAGCAGATGGTCTCCACAGCAGCATTTGGTCTGCTGTTGCAGGGATTGCCCTGTGAACAGTCACCATTGCACTGACCATGCTGGCAAATGACTGAGCAAATGACCATCCATGTACTGCAGGGCCTTCGCCATCCGTTTGTCAACCAGCTCACCAGTCTGTGGATTGGAACAGAGCAACAGCCAGCAAACATATGGGACTTTTGTGCTTCATTTGGATTAACCTGCTGGGTAGCTTTAGGGCAAAAAAAAGAACAGAGGATCCTGTGTTTCAAACTGTAATGGAGATGATTATCCATGTTTTTATATCATCTGGTTGAGATTTCTTTTCATCTTTTCGTTATTTATGAGTGGTCCAGAAGCTTTAGGCTATGTCCTCTAGTCTAAAAAGTCTCTGATCCTTTTTTTTTTTTTTTTACACTTGGCTTTCCATTAAATTCAGAATCCAATTCAAGGTTCTTGTGATCACTTTTAAGGCTCTGTTCTACTGTATCAGGGTTTGTTGGCTGTTCCTTGCTCCAGCCTTAAAACTAAAAGGAGACTGCAAAGCTTTGGCTCTTAAACTGTGAACACTGTGGAGACACCTTTACTTAAAAGCAGCTCAAGACCCACCAGTTTAGACCTGCCTTTGTTTAATTTTATATATTTTTGTCTTGTTTTTATGCGCTTTCAATGCGAGTGATAGGGGCCAAAATCCACAGTGTGTCCACACACTCATTTTGTGCAAAAATGCATTTAAAAACTTATCTGAGGCTCTTATATGAGGCTTCAGTAGTCTGAGAGTTTCCCTGTTGAGCTGCCGTTATTTTGGTTCTGTTTGCCGTCTGACTCTGTGTCCCTAGCTGCCATTCTCCACCAGTCCTCCAGAGGCCCTCAGACTTTTTCCCCTGTTTGTCATACTGGACTGACTGGGAGAGGGCCCTTGTACAGGACACTGAAGTTTGCTTTCACACTAATGGTGAAATGCGACTAGAGGTTTAACATTTGTTTTTGTAGACTGATTTGCATTCACTGCTTCATCATTAAATTGTAAATAAGAGAATTTGCAGGTTATAGTGCACCTGTGCATTTAAGTTATATTCATGTATATTCTTAGATGGGTTTAGGTATGTTGGTTAATTACGAAAATGATTGTGTTTTCTGGGTTTTCCCTCTTGTGTCTGTTCTGCCTTTCCCTCCACACTTTCCCTCCACACCTCCCCAGCACACCTGTTCAGTGTTAAGTCTCGTTAGCCTTGCCCTGTTTGTTGCCTGCCACACCCTCGTTGTCTTCATTGTTAACCAATCCTTGTGTTCCCCTCGTTTTCCAGTGCCTGCTGCCCTCCATCTGTGTCTTGTTCTATGATTAGTTCCTTGCGTATTTATACCGGTCTGTTCTTTGAGTTCTTTGTCAGTTTGTGATCAGTGTATCCTGGTGTTTGCAGTTGTTTTCGTTCCTTGCGTTTCAAGTGTTTCAAGTCAGCCTGTTCTGTTGCCTTCGTCTGCTTACAACCTGAATCTGGTAATAAATAGTTATTATTTCTTCAGTTCCTGTTGCCTGCCTGTTGCTTCTGCACTTGGGTCCATCTGCCTGCATAACCATGACAGCTGTGGAAGGACACGAACAAATACAGGGACTTTGGCACTAAAAAGACTGTAATGTTTAAAGATATCCGCTTGATTCGACTAAATTGGATGCCAGAAGTTTCATATTAGCTTCAGATAAACTATTAAATACATTTTTGCACAGAGGGAAGACTGTGGATTTTTGGCCCCCATCACTTATATTGTAAGTGCATCATGAAGGGATCTTCTAATAGTCTGAATGAACAGGAGGAATGGTTATGGTAACAACAACAAAAAAACCTGTTTCAGTGTTCATTTGGGCATCTGACTGTTTTAAGATAGATGTGAAAAATTGTGAAGCAGATTTACTGTGCATCTGTGCAGTTCATAGTAATTTTATTAAACAAAAATTTAAGAATGTGCTGTAAGCAGAATACAAAATGAAGCTACAATTAGCGCTCCTCCACAAAACAAGGCCTCGAGATTAGATGAAACAAAGGTCAACCACAGTTCACAAAAGTGAATGTAAAACACCACTAATACTACAGTAATACAACTTGCCAACACTACAGATAATAAGATCAAAGTAATTCATTCAGCTACTGCCATAGCACAAATAGAAGAAATGTTAAAAAGAATATACAAGGCAACAGGGATGGTGCAAAATAAGGACCATGTCTAAATTTTTCTTTTTTTTTTTTGGTAAATGAGTTTTTGGAGTGCTGTTACTCATCTGCCTAATATACCATCCCACTGCAGGGTTCCTCATTACTGACAAAAGAAGATTGTCACTCCCATTCATCTGCATGGCTGACATGTTTCAGACAGACCTGACCACAGGGAATTTTCCAGCAGGGGGAATGACTAAAACCATCCTCTCACATGTAGACAGGCCTCCTGAGACACAGGTCAAACATTAACCAGAATTTGAGTGTGATGCAGATCTTTTAAGGCCTCTGAATTGATAGGTAGATGTAATAAAAGCAAGGCCTATATGCCTTAATCTCACAGTAAAACAGCTTTTAAACTCTGAATTTTCTTTGTTGTTCTCTGCATTTATATTTAGCTATGTAGCATTTCCTTGTAATTTACATCTCCATCAAACCAGACAATAAAGACAAAGAGTGGGGGTATGTCTCTGACTGCAAGAGGCCAATCAGGATTTGCTAGGCCTGGCTCCTGGCTGCAAGTAGAGGAGGAAGTCTGTGAAGTGTTGTGGTCTGGTGCCCTCTGCAGATAGAGAGGAGGCACACATTTGCCCTGAAAGAAAGAAAAATGCTCATAGTTCTCTTGCCTGAGGGGAGACATGGTTTTGTGTTTAAGCTTTCATCCAATTTAAACAGCATGAATGACAATAAGAGTCAGTGGTTTCAGTGATGTTCTGTTTGTTGTTTCTGGTCTTAATAATTTTCACGCTGGTTAGGGCGCTTTGAGCCTCAGGGATTGTTGAATCAATAGGCATGTTTGTTTCAAGAAATAAGATAATGAATTATGACAACAATGAAACCGTGATGAATTGCAAACCTCGCCCTGGACAACTATAGTGTTTGATCAGAGGCACGTGTTTACAAAGATGATACAAAGGCAGGAAAAATGTGATTAACATTACGCTTTAACCCAGGGCAGCATTTAGAGCAACTATACTGTAACGTCTTCCTTGTAGTTCTCCTTGTGAACTACCTTGGGGGGGAAAATCACAACAATGTTAATGACAAAGAACCAACAAACACTAAAGTTAAAAAAAAATGTTTCAGCCATTTCTGCTGACAGTTATATAAAATTACATAGTGAGTCAGTTAAAAATTAGAAAAAAAACAACTCAATGTGATATAATAAAAGCAGCAGATATCAAATACCTGCTACAATGATGGGGCAAAAAAATTCAGTTTCAGGCCAAAATTGTGTGTACACCTGAAAATCATACTCATATGTGACTGTTGAACATCTCATGCCAAAACTGTGGGCATTAATATAAAGGCTCCACTCTTCTGGGAAGGTTTTCCACGAGATTTTGGATCCTGGCTGCAGGGATTCGCTCCCATTCAGCCATTAGAAAACCTACTATCTCCTAGAAATTACTTTTATATATCACTAGAGGACATTAGCGAGGTCGGTCACTGATGTTGGCCAATAAGATCTCGCTCAGTCTTTGTTCCTGTTAATCCCAAAGGTGGTAGATGAGGTTGAAGTCGAGGCTCTGTGCAGGCACATTCGTGACTTCATCAGTCTGTCTATTTTAAAGACGTTCATCAAAACTCACCTTTTTAGAATTGCTTTTAATGTGAGATGTATGTCCCATGAGTATCTTGAAAAAGTGCTCTATAAATAAAGTGTATTATAATTAAGTTCTTCCTCACTAAACTGTATACTTAACTTTGTGCAGCAGCCACAAACTTTGAAGCACACTGTTGTCTAAAATAAAATTGTTTGATGCATTGACATTTATTTTATGTAACTGAAAGTGTGGAGCCCAAACCGAAGTTGAAGAGCTTTTACTGCAAATCACTCCACATTGCTTTTTTTTCATTGTAAGTGCTTTGACAGACTATAGTTGTTGCATACAGAGCCAGTCGAAGAAACATCCTTTTGGTTAGGATATGATCACAGAAAGAGCCGTAATAATCTACACTACAGTTTTACTGCTACCACGATATTTTTCAAATTGTTGAAGTCTTTAGATTTAACACCAGAGGCAAAATATAAAATGACAATTTCTTTTATATTTAAAAATATATAATAATTTTCATTATTATGTTATTATTACTATTTATATTATTGTTTCTATTTGGAGTAGTAGTAATAGTATATGCAGAAAGATTACAAGATTGATCAGTTGGATCCAATTAAAGGAAAAATTAAGCGAATGAACAGAGCTGAATTAATGACTCGATCAACAGAAAATTAATTGGCAACTTTTCTGATTATACTTGTTTAAAGCATTTTTCCAGTAGCTTGTTGTAGTTGTAGCTTCTCAAATATGTGGAGTAGCTGCTTCTTTGTCAGTAAACTGAATATCTTTCTATTTTTAACTGTTGGTTGGACAAAATAAGAAATTTGAAGATGTCTCCTTGGGCTTGGGAAATAAGTGAATGGCTTTTTTTTCCCCAAACAATTTTATCCAAACAGTTAATCGATTATTAAAGAAAATACTTGTTAGATTAATTTATAATGATAATCAGTTGCAGCCCTACAAATGAATGACGACATAAAATCATGTCGGGTGCATATATACATTTCTGAAAGTACAGTCATCTGGTGTTTTTTTCCCCTTTTAAAAGCAGAGACCTCTGTTGAATTCAGGCTGGTGAATCCAGCTCTGCTGGTGTGAAAGATGCCATGCAGTTCATGCTAAGTGTCATGCAAATCACTTTTGCACGGGTCCACATGACAAGCCAATGGTCTTCAAGTTGTTCCTTTCCATGCAATACTCTATATAAACTCTAATCCTAGAAGCGTCATCTCATTCCTGTGAGAACACTGCACTTGGAACAAACAAACAAGATATAATCATCATGGCTGTGAAGACTTTGGTTGTGGCCTGCGCTCTCTTTTTGGGAATGTGCATTATTACAAATGGCAAACCTACCGAAACAACACACGCCTTCTGCAAGATTGTCTGGTAAGACTTCATCTACTATATTTGTGAGTTTTAGTTTGATATTTCCTTTAGGTAATGTTTCATTCAGTGTGAATGTGGGTGGAATAAAATGAGAGGCAGATAGATTGATAGACAATGATTACTTTAACTCTTTTTGTCCCCAGGTTGCTCGGTATTCCGTGTGATGAAGTACACGTCGCCATCGTGACTCAGATTAAAGCCATGGGCTCATACAAGGTAAGAAAGTGGTTGAGGAGGAAGTTTAGATTCACATAGACGGATTTGTTTTTGTGACAGTTTGTAACACAAAATTCTTTTTCTGTGGTTTCAATCCAGCTCGGCCCAGTGACTTCAGGCCTAATTCAGGCCAGTCACACTTCAGCGGTCGACCAGATCGAGAGTGTTAACTTCACCATGGTTTCCACGTCTATGGGCATGGGCTGCCATGCAGAGGTATGTCAGATTTTCTTTTTTTTTTTCATTTTGCATCCAATTAATCTCACAGTAATCAGAAACAGAACAATGATATCCACTTTACAAGAGGACTTTAAGGATGACTCCTAAATCTTCATCACAAAATCTCATGTACATGTTTCATTTGGTTGCTGTTCAGGGTTCATCCGTGTCTGCATTCTGGTACAGCCTGTTTGATAATGGCACCAACTACTGTAATCTCCACAATGTCATAGAAGGTAAGTTTTCTTTTTTTTTTTTAAAGGTAAATTTTATTTAAATGGCGGCAATATATGTTAGACTTCTAACATATCCAATCTTGAAATGTGGAAATCAATCACCATTATTGACTTCTGTTTCCTGTTTGTACAGGAAGTGGACTCAGTAAAGCTCCAGGCTTCGTAGAGTTCACCAACGAGTGGCTCTGCCTTGGATTTGGACTTTCTGCCTGCAAATGATTGTGAAATCAAAAATGTGTGTCATATCATATTTGAAATTTCTGCCCTGCTATAAGAACAAAGACAATGAACTCACTCAATGAAAGCTTTATTGGAAAATGTTTTAATATGTTTACGCTGTAGCACAAGAACTTGATATTTTGCTCTGTTCTGTGTATGTTTTTATTGTTTGCCTTTTGTTTAGTTTCTTATCTAAGTTATTGTGACTGCTGCATTATTCAAATGAGAAAAAACTCAATAAAATTATTATTCACAAAAAAAGATTCTTTTCTGCGTTCGAATAATAAACCTGTATTACTGTTTTTAAAGGATCAGTTTGCTCTGAGAGGAAACATTTCCAAATTTTAATTAACAGATTAAATATTAATTAGCCCGCTGATAATATCAAGGTTCATTTTAATTGTCATTATGCAAGGCAGGATTGCACAGTGAGATTCAGTTGTAGCCCCCTCCATGCTACACATGATGTCTTTACAAATATTAAAATATTTTAAATTACAAAACAATACAACAACCAACTTGACAATAAAATAGAACAAAGTATATAAAGAAGAAATTAAAAAGGAAAAACTATATTATATATACAAGGAATATACAGTTACATATATACATACAAATAATATATATATATACAGTACTGTGCAAACATTTTAGGCACTTTAGATTTTTTAGATTTGTATCCATAATGTAATATCATCAGTGAGGCATCTGATTGGCCCCAAATTCATTCTGCATCATGACAAAGACCCCAAACATACAGCCAGAGTCATAAAGAATTATTTTCAGTGACAAGAAGAACAAGGAGTCCTGTAACAGGAGGTTTGGCCCCCACAGAGCCCCAATCAACAAAATCCACTGAACAACTGTAACTTCTCCAAGATGCAGGAAAAACCAACCTGCCAAATACCTTGAAAAACTGTGTGCAGGTACCGAGGAGAACTGCTGCTGTTTTAAAGGCAAAACATGTCACACCAAATGTTGATTTCATTTAGGTTTCTTCTGTTTATTCCACTTTGTTTGAAGTTAAGTGATAAATAGAAATCTATTTATAGCATCATATTTTAAAGCATCCTCACTTTACTTTTTGTTCCCTAAAACTTTTGCAAAGTCCCGAACATCCACATGTTTTTACAATATGTGCAAAATAAATTAAATATGAGATGATGGCAACAATGGTCAAAAACAGCTGATTGCATGTCTGAACTGTGGACATAATTCATAATTGGCTGTTTTAACTGATAATTTCACAACTGCTACATATGACATCAAATGCTGCCAGTTACGACAAATCTAGAAAAGAAGGAAGAACTCACACAGGCTGTGATTGAAGTTACTGTAAAAGTAGGTTGACAATTAAACTATAAAGCATGCAGACAGGAAAAGTTACTGTTTGACCGAACGTTGGACTTTGATACTGTTGTTGTTGCCAGACATGCAAGCATCTCTGAGACTGACGTTGCCGGTGCAACTTTGCAGAGAATAGTGCTAGAGACTAAATGAAAAGGATCCAGATGTGTGACCTGAACTACTCCTCCTTGATCCTCAAGATTTGGTGCAAAATTTAAAAAAAAAAAAAGTTTTGTCATGAGAATGGACAGACCTACAAATGTATTGCATACAAATTATATTTAGAATACATTTTTTTTCAACTGAATAAATCTTAAACAAATATCATTATATCTTCTTCTATATCTTCTAATCATGGCGTTAAGTGTGTTCATTGATTTATTTTTTATTTTTCTCTAGAGTGTTAAACAGAGTTGGAACAAATGTCACCCTGAGAATGACTATTGAGTGATTATTCATTCAAAAACATGATGAACACCTCGTGTCACGCTATCCACAAGACTCTTGAACACTAAAGCAGTTATTCATGCTCTATTTTCATTGTTTACCTTCTTCTAAAAAAAAAACCTGTCATGTAAAAGCCTCGTTGAGCTTGTTGACTGCCTCAAAATCTGAAGGAAGCTGGTCAACGTCATGGGTATAGTACAAGACGTAATACATATTTTACTCCATTTAAACATAGAACAGAGAAAGACATCTTCAATATGACAATACATTCTATTATTTGCACATTTTTATATATCTTGGGTGTCGGTAATATTACATTATGTCATATCTTTGATGACAGAAGTGTATATGACTGAGCTTTAGCTTAATTTACAGACATATAGCGGTGATTGGAGAATGCAGTCATCACACACTTTGGAAGGAGAAACACTGCAATATAACAAGTTATCCAGACTACATTTTAGTGTCTCTGATCTCAGTTTAAACAGTGAAACTCTTCTTGTTAGACATTTAAATGTTGGACAAGATGCCATTTCGCTGCCATTTTCAGCAGGAAAATCTACTCCTGCTTTACTTTACAATACCACGATGTGATATGACCTACTAGGGCTCGTTGGATGTATGAAAAACTCTACAGTATATGATCAAATAAAACAGGTATGTTGTCAGTTTTGCAGTTGATTTTATTGTTTTTTTATGCACACTTGTTCATTTATTTAGGCTATACACAGAAAGGAAAATGTTAAACCAGAGTTCACTGTTTTATAGTTTCAACAGAGACGATAATATGTCAAATGGTTTATTCAATCAGAAATTTAAAATAGATAAAGGCTGATACTCACATTTTACAACAATGCAGAAAATCAGTCATGTGATGCCACATTTGTGTTGCTGTGACTCTGTTGGTTGTGTGTGTGTGTGTGTGTGTGTGTTGGGGGAGGGAAGGTGGGTGAGGAGCTCAACGCTAGTTAACATAACATTGGTTATGTTTACTACCGATTAGCATTGCATTCCTCTGTGCGCGCACGCGCGTGTGTGTGTGTGTGTGTGTGTGTGTGTGGGCTTTGAAGTGCATGTTTCCTGTTTGTCTGTTTTTACTATTTCAACATCACACAGACTGACGTAAAATATCATTCTGTTGTCCAGCCGCCCGGGTTTCATGCCTGTTGGTGAGTCTATGGTCCTAATGTGGTTTAAGGAGGACAAAGAAATCATTGAGTGTCAGAGGTCACATGCTTTCCTTTTGCTGTGGAACATTTTTTATACTATATATGTAAACATCCACTGCTGTCTTCTATCTACTGATAGAGACTTGAGTAAACTGACAGTCAAGCCTCCTGGTTCTCTGATGTTCTACTTCAAGTATGTCCAGCCAATGAAGAAAAAGTCATCTGACCTCTGAATGAGCATCATGCATTGATGTAAATCAAGCATATAGCGATTTCACAGAATATGAAAGCAGGATGTAAAAATTCAGTGAATACATTTGATGATGATGATGATGACTGTTTTTGTCTTTAAAAATGGCATGAAACAGCGCACGCACTGCTAACAGACAATTTTACAGTTATACATGTACACATTCACTTTTATATCTGACTTTTTATTTGTGTATTTACACATTGAGCAATATTTTTTCATAAATTGTTTTATATTAACAAAAGCAGATCGGATATGAATTGCATTTTAGTATAAAGTTACATCTTCATCTCACATGAATCAACGACCAAAAACTGTATCAGGTAATCAGAGCTCACATTAGCGTAGATAGAAATGTTTATATATAAAAAAGCTCAAATCTTTATGCAACAAATGCAACATAATGTGCATAAGCTTCTTATTTTCTACAGGTGGCAAATTCGTAGCCAAGACATGCCCATTCGCTGGTCATCTCCACGAATCCCGGCGATGAGTTTAGGCCACTCGCTAGAATGAAAACATTCATTCAGAAACACACATTGAAAATGAAATCAGTCCACATTCAGGTATAATATTTGTTTTCATTTTCACTCGTTATATGATATATTACATGAGTGAAAGTAAATAAGCATGGATGACATCTCTATAAACAACAAAAACATGACGCTGGCTCTCTGGACTCACCTCTCAGCAGGTCGTAGAGGTTGCAGTAGTTGAGGCCACCATCAAGGAGGCTGGTGTAGGCCAGAGAAGCAGACTGAGCCTGTTGCAAAACAAACAAAAAATATGAATTCATATGTGTTATTCTGCTGATTAAGGGAAGTAATTTATATTAAGGACTGAACATCAGTGTGACTCACAGCCACGCGGCAGCTGCCGGTCAGGATGGTGGTGTGTAGGGTGAACTCTATGCTCTCAATGTGCAGGTTGTCTGGGGATGTGTGGTGGGCCTGGATGGACGTGTTGGTGGCTGAAACGAGCTGGAACAGGGACAATCAATAGGCTGAATATATATGACCCTCAAAAAATGTTTTAACTGTTTATAGACATTGGACAAAAGTATGTAGACACCAAGACTTTACACACAGATGTGATGGTTGAGCATCTCATTCCAAAACCATCTGCATTAATATGCTGCTATAAGAGCTTCCACTCTTCTGAAAAGGTTTTCACAAGATTTTAGAATCTGGTTGCAGGAATTTGCTCCCATTTAGCCACAAGAGCATTAATGAGGTCAATAAGGGTTTGCCAGTCCAGTCAAGTTTTGCAACACCAAACTGGAACAAATCATTTCCTGGTGGAGATGGCAAATGTACAAATAGCATTGTTGTCATGCTGGAACAGGAAAGGACCTTCCTAAAGCTGTTAACACAAAATTGGAAGAAAGCAATTATCCAAAACAGTGGTCTGGAGGTCAGGATGCCCTCAAGGGGTTGCAAGATGAATCTAAAGGGGTGAATTAACTGCTCACAACTCAGACACATGCAAGTAGCTTTGTATTAAAGGGTTCACAAGCCAAAAAAGTTTTTTATTTGATACCACTTTTTGCTGTAGTATTACACTTTCCCTAAACTGGAAAGCTGAGGAGACAAACATGAAAAACAGCCCCAGACCGAAAGTCCACAAAAGTATGTGGAAACACATACTTTTGTGTACTTTATAGTGTATGTTATGACTGGATATATTAAAGACAATGTCTGGATAACACTAATCTTTAGAAGGAGCAAAATAATGAAAATGAAGACTCAAATTTGAATTCAGATTTATAGAGATGATTTTAAAAGACTCCTGCTATTAACAGCTTTGACAGCTATCTTAAAAACAGAATCCAAAATCCAAATGTTAACAAAAGGACACAAACTTGACTTGGTTATTAATAACAAATGTATAACGAGTTTTTTCAACCTGAATCAAGTATCTATAAGGATTGAGGGTGTTATATGTCGTACACACTGTAAAGCCCTTTAAGACATATTTATAATTTGTGATTTTGAGCGATACAATCAAAAAGGACTTGACTTAATGTTTTGATCAATAATGTTTGCAAACATAAACTAGTATTTTGAATTATGAGCGGTGGAGAAACACAAAAATGATCATGTCTCAGTGTCTTCATATGTTAATCAAACTAATTGTAAATACCTTTACAGTCTGTTTTCAAAAATGTCCACCACCAACAAAGAAGTAAAACATCAAATCTTACTATATAGTGACATTTTTCGCAGCCATTCAGAGGACTGAAGTCTCTAATCTGGCGCACCAGTTTGGTACCGACGTCATCACAAGGCAGCCCAAACAGCCTGAAGGAAGAAAGCAATTATCACAGTGTGGACACATTATTCTCAAAGTGACAAAAAGCTGCAGCAATTTACTTCCAGCTGATATTTTCATAGTATCTAATGTTTGCCAGTCCTATGACACAAGACCTTTCTGAGCTCAAATACAGCGAGACAAAGAGACTCGGGATGAAAACAAATGAACAAGCCTTACCAGAGTGTTCTGCAGAAAGCGTGGTAAGGAACAGGTACAGGGCTGGCAGCTGGAGAGCCAAACAGTCCTGCAATGAGAGCAGAGGCCAACAACAGAGCCCTCATGGTCACAGTGAAGCAGGTTTCAGGAGTGTGCTGGGTGCTCGCTCTGTCGAGTGTGAAGTATGACTGCAAAATCTGAGCTTGTGACTGGGTGACTGAATACATTTCCAAAGAAAAGATCTAAAAGGCTCGTCACGAGGAACAGTACGGCCAGTTGAAATTGATCAGGTCAAGGATGTGATCCATTGGTCTTGTAGCGATTAGGCTTGGCTCTTGCCTTCAGTCACAGCTGTTAATGCCAGGTTATGTCTGTATGTTTGTTTGTGTTTCATTATAGTTTATTTACACAGATCTTGGTAGTATAGGCCATGTGTCTGGTGTGAAGCGCTAATATAGGCCTGGTATTATAGCTTTTATACCAAGGTTAAAGCACTTAAAAGGCTGGTTTCAAGTCTTTAATCTAAAATATTAAAATATGCGTGACTTAAAGAGGAAAAAGCTAAGTTAACGTTAGAAAAAAACATTACTATTTATAAATGAATAGTAGTAAAAGCAAAGCACCCTTCAAACTGATGAGAAAAGCACAGACAAAACACAAATAAGACACCAGTCAAGACAACTAGCTCCCTAGTTTCCAAAAAGAGTGACTTTTATGATCATTAGCATGTTATCAGTTTAGTTTTGTCTTCTTAAAATGTCACTGACCTGGAAAAGACCGCCCTGTTGATTACATTACAGCGTGTCATTTTGATTCTGCTCCTCAGTGAGGACAAAGGGAAGAGTTGTCAGAGGCTCGTCTGCACTGCCCCACTTTAACTGGATGACACACAGTGATGCCACCAGTGAATAAAAACATAGTATCTCTCCCTATCTTCAATTACCTGTACCAGTGAATACCAATGCCTAAACAAGGCCTCAATGATAATCCTGAGAATTAATTTTCTTTGGATATTTTGACTCATCCCAAGTCAAACCAGGTCCAAATCAGGAATTAAAACCCTTTGATGTTGTCATGTAAATATGATGATCAGAAGAGGGCACTAGTGCATTGACCTATCAAAACTCTGGTAAAGAAAAAAAAAGAAAGAAATGCACATATGCAGAGAGCATAATAAATTTGCAAATTTTATTGGTCTAAAAGTGGGGGCATAACATTAGTTTACCTAACAGGGAAAAAACTATGTTTCTAATTCAAATGTAACAGAATCAGGCCATTTGCTATCAAGAAGTTTCAACATAGTAGCTTTTTAGGCTTTGCAGGTTCTGAGTCCGTAGCCCAAGCAAGCCCATTCATTGGTCATCTCCATGAAGCCTGGTGATGAGGTGAGTCCACTCGCTAGACATTCAGATTCACAAACAAAAACATATGGAAATTAGATCATTATACATTAATTGCTAATACTTTCTAGTGTTCACATAAACACTGATGACTCTGAATTGTACATAGAGTGAGCTATGACCATTCATTGTGTGTCAGACATGTTTATAATGTTAATAATTAATAATTTCATTGAATTTGTATTTAATTTTATATTGACAGCATGTGTACATGGAAGGATAATACATGTTTATAGAGAAATTAAGTGATTGTGGCTCCTGAACTCACCTGACAGCAGGTTGTAGAGGTTGCAGTAGTTGAGGCCATTATCAAGAAGACTGGTGAATCCAAGAGAAGTGGACTGTGCCTGGTAAGTAATTAAATAAACAATAAATAAATAAATCAATAACAAACTAAAGGATATCTTTGCTTGCTGTTCTGTCGACCTTTTTCGTTGTATTTTTTAGTTACATCGCTAGCTCATTTGTCATAATAAAATAAAATAAAAAGACACTTTGAGCTGTTAAGTTGTGACTCCAGGTGAAAGCTCACATTTTAAATTAAGCATCTAAGCCTGCAATTATATTACTTTAATCATCAAAACAATAGTACTAGCTATTAGCCAGGATGATGTGACACCTTGTTCCACAGTGTCAGTGGCAAGGTAAAAAGAAAACACCTGTTTTGTTGGCAGAGGTCAAAAGCCAACAAGAATAATTGCTCTATTTTTGCAATAAAACAGACTATCACTGATGTGTAGAGCATCACTGACCAATAAAAATGTCTTAACTGAATGAGAGCAATTTGTGTGAAATTAACCCTTTATAAGTGAACCTTGTTGTGAAACAGTACAGTTTTATAATGGCAACTTGCTGCTGTCAGTGTATATCTATAATGGAAGTCATTGATAACAAACAAACTTCACTGATACTTACAGACACACGACAGCCACCGCTCTGTACGGTTGGAGTGAATGTGAAGGTGATGGTCTCAGCCTGGAGGCCGTCTGGGGAAGTGTGGTTGGCTTTGATAGATCGAGGGGTGGTGGATACCAGCTGGAACAGACGAGTATATGGGCAATTGTTATACTAAATATATGATTTTTTACATTGATAAAGTGTTTGTAAATATGTCTGTTCTTAATTTTTTCTGTATTCTGTATCCACATAAACAGAAGAGTGGTTTCTTACCGCATACTGACATTCCTCACAGCCAATCAGAGGGTTGTAGGCTTGAATCTGTTGAAGTAGTGTGGTGGTGACTTCAGCACAAGGTGTTGCAAAGAGCCTGGAAGAAGAGAGAGTAACACAGTTTGTACACATTCATGTTTGAAAAGTAACAATTCAGTGAAATATGTCAAGCCTTCGTTTGAAACAATAATTTATTTAGCATTCTTGATAAAAAATTTTTAAAAAAAAGCTTTCTGAACTCAAATACAGAGACACAAAGCTAACTTACCAGAGTGTTCTGCAGAAGGCATGGTAAGGGACAGGAGTAGGAACAGGGAGAGGGACAGAGGCTGAAAAGCCAAACAGTCCTGCAATGAGAGCACAGGCCAGCAGCAGAGTCCTCATGGTCACAGTGAAGCAGGTTTCTTCCTCCTGTAGTGCAGTGATGATGGTGGGAGTGTACTGGTTGTGAACCAGTGATGAGAGAACTTGATGAGTGAGTGCCTCTCTCGCAAGCCAATTTATACAAAATATCAGGCTTGTCATGAGGCGTAGTAAAGATGCTTGAAATTGATTTGGTTATGGGTATGACTCGTGGGTGCTGATTGTCTTTAATTATACAGTAAAATGCTTCTAATTTTGAATTGGAAAAATATTCAGGCAAATCACATTTTGATTCATTTATTTCATTTAATAATAAAAAATAAAAATAATGCTTCTGAACACTTAAAATCTGGATGTCAGGGAAATGAGAGATACAAACAACAATTATTAAGTTTTCCTATATAATGGGGAATTTTCTTAATTAATTTAATCACAAAAAACATTTTCTTGTGTCTTGCAGTATCTACTATATGTCGATAGTTTTGGTTTTATTTGAAGACATAAATGAGATTTATATGAGATTTTATATTTATTTGTATTTAAGACATTTAACAACAGCATCTCTTTTCAGATAAAGTGTTCTGTTATTGTGGATAATCCAGACAACATACTGTTAACAGTCTTCACTGGATTATCCAGAGTAACCAGGATATGTTGTTACTGAATTTTTATTCACTTTTCAATCTTTTGAAAAAGAAAAAAAAAATCCTTTACCAAACATAGATATCTCATACAGTGCAAAACAATACAAGAACAAAATAGTCACCTGTTTTGCAAGTGACCATACAGCATTTTAACATGCAAATTAAGAATGAAATGATTTCATGCACATTGTTATTCCTACGGTCACTGTGACCTATATCTTCTGCTAACATAGAAAAAACATTACAGTGTTCAAAAGCAGCACCACTATACACCACTAAATACATTTACTGCTGTTTCCCTCATCAACAAAAAATTTTAAATGACAAAAACAATGGAAAAGAGACCTTTTCTACTGATGTTATTGGATGAGTGCCAGGCAAGAACAATTGTATGTGTGCCTCCACCCTCTCAACAAAGAAGGTGGGGGCGCACCCTTTCAATACACGATAGCCTGAGGCAGTGCTCATGACAAGAGGTAGGGTGCACCAGGAGAGGGGTGGCTCTGGGCGTGAGCATTTAGTCAGCAAAAATAGGTCACTTATAAATATACAGTACACACTCTACATACATTTATACAGAAAAATGAGTATGGGTATGTTTAAAAAGAGAGAAGAAATAAAAAGAGAGAAATAAAGAAAAAGAATCTGTATAATAAGTCAACAAAATGACTGAAACATAAATGCATGTTATCATGTAATAATGCGTTATACAGCTTGACTAATGCTCACAATATTTCTACTATGAAATACTGTACAAGCAGACAAGTTTTTGTCCACATGATACCAAACAGAGGGGTCCCAGAAAAAAAACTGTTATTTAACTATTATATACTGTGAAACCACTGTGAAAGGACTGAGTGTTGATCATAAATCCACTGTACACTGTAAAACATAACATCTAGTGACAGAAAGAAGCACATTGAGGAGTCTTTTCATAATTAAGTATATTAATTCATTCTTTGAAGTATTCAATAAATATTTGAATGACATCCCAAATGGATCTGATTTATATCATCAGAAGACAACTGGGTCATTTTTGGAGACATCTTGAAGGAGTCATTGACCACAAACTAATCATGATAATGTGTTTTGTTTTGTGACTAAATGAAATGCATGAAAAAATAAAATAAAATGAATGTAATGTGAGAATCAAAGTCAGAAAATACTGCCACAAATGAGAAAAGGGAGTCTGTCCTGATTGCTGAATCACCAGATGTACAGCTGACAAAAGAAGTCCTCTGATTTGTGAAGGAATATTGTGTATACTACCATGTAATTGAAGAACATGGCGATTTCACACAGGACGCCCATGATCAGCCATGGCCATTGAATCCACACACACATGCATTAAGATTCAAGAACATTAAAAAAATAACACACAAAGGCATGTGAAACCCCAGCTCATCTTTATGTCAGGAAGTTAAAACCATGACATTTTCACACCTCTGCACAACTGGCCCATCGTGTTGTGAATGCCGGATTGTCTGTTTTGAAGAGTTACAGAAATGTCTAAATGTCCCTGCACAACCCCCCACCCCCCAATCCTAATGGCTGGAAGGTGGTCTCTAAAGCTATTCGACCATCTGACAAGCCCGTCTACCCCTTTACCTCGGAGGGGTTTGTGTGTCCTTGAGAGCTGTATCGTTGGGGGTTTCTTATATAGTCAGAGTAAAAGGCAACATTAAGAGCAATTCAAGAACCCTAAAAAATCAGCTTAAAATGGATGAAGCACTCTTGTAGGTAGGGAAACCAGGGCCTGAAAAGAAAACACAGTTCACCACTATGTGGGCTCACCACCCACAGTGAGGGACCCAAGGGCTCGGTGCCTTGCCAGCCAGGTGGTGAGGGAAGGCAGATGCTTTGTTGACCCCCAGTAATGAAAACTGGCTTATTTATTCAATTACTTTTTTAATACCCAACCAGTTGGGCTCACTGGGGAGTCTGTGCATATGTATTAGTCAACAACAAAGGGGCCATCTTGGAGTCCTTAGGTGGAGTCCTGGAGATGATGCCACTTTCAGACTTTATAGTTCTGCTAGACTTCAATGAGGAACCTCGAGGGGGGTCAATTGAAGGAACTGTCTGTACTATTCATGGACTGTCAATAACAAGGTAATGTAGTTCATGAGTCTGCTTGGAACACTTTAGGCCAAAGACTGATGATCAAGTTTGTAGTTTGTATTTGTGTTTCATCACATCTGCATTCACATGTCTTGGACACTCAGGTCTAGAGAGGTGCAGCAGCATCAACTGATCACCACCTGCTGTGTGGAATCTGAGTGAGACATGTTCAAAGCCTCCATTGTGGAGATAGCTGCTCAGTTGTGAACAAAGGATCTTTGGTGCCTCTCGTGATGGTACCCTGTTAATGAAAGAAGTCACCAATCTGAAGACGGAGGCTTTTCGGGCTTAGATAGCCAGGGGAACTCCTGAATCAGCAGACAGGTATTGTGAGATCAAAAGATTTCAACTTCTGAGATAGTGGAGGCAAAAACTTGGGCATGGAAGGAGTTTCAGTAGGCCTCAAAGAGCTTTTGACAAACCATCAGGTTACTGAGGAAGGGAGGGCAAGGCCTTGCCCAGGCAATGTTCAGCAGGGGAGGGCCGCTACTGATTTTTATTTGAGAAATATTTGGGCAGGGATGGAAGTGACCAAAATGACTTTCTTTTGCATTGTGTCTGGGCTTAAGCAGGGAGATGAACTTGGACTTGGACAATGAAACTTACTTGGGTACTGTGTGACAACATTTAGCTTGCTTTAAGCAGCGCAGGTGGTGACTGATACATGTTTGTCCCTGGGGATTTACCATAGCTGTATGTGCCCACCTCGCTGCTGTCTGAGACCGTTCAGTACTAAAAACCCATAAACTCAACTCAACTGCTGCTGTGCTGAGACCCTTCAATATTAAAAACCTGTATACTAGACTCGATTCAACTGCTGATACTTATACCAGCTCTTGTACAGACTCGCTGCCCTCGACACATCCGTAAATGCTGATATACTGCCCATATGCCGAAAAATACCAAACACCACCTGAGGCTCAGGGGTTCGCTAGATTTGTTTATGTTTACACACAGTCAGACACAGTTTGTTAGCCTGTAGACAATAGACTCAGTGCTTGTTAGCCTATGGATACTTTGCTGCTTGCGGACTTTGGAGATACTTCCTGCAGTTTTGTATGGTATATTGGTTGTATGTATGGGTGGATGTTTGCTTGTTCCAAATTGAAGTTGGCCTCTAAATGAAGCTGCGGGTGTAGAGATGGAAGACAATAATATGGTAGTATGGCTTCTCATGCTAGTTGGACTAATGATGGACTGATGACTGACTGCATCATGTTACTGATAGAGATACTGTTTACAATCAGAAAACACCATCAATCACTGCACGAGTGAGATCATGAATACCATGTCTATTCACAGCTCTTTAAAATGTGATCTGCTAGTCAGGGCTTTCACGTTTCACATGACTTGCCTGTCTCTGGTGTTTGGTCAGTCAGTTCTCTACGCATATTGATATCATGTGATTAGCCTATTGTTGGGAAGACTCTTGAACTGTTAAGGATCCTGTGAATGCAGCTCTATAATGTACTGTGCTCCTCACGATCAACTCACCACTTCTCATAGAAAAGGAAAGGGAGACAAAACTCACCAAAAGTGTAGAACTTTCTATGAGAAGTGGCTGTCAAGTTTTGTATGAGAAGTAGAAAATCAATGACAGGAGTGCAAAGTTCAGATAAATGAACAGTGACCTGGGAGGGGTGGCGAAATTGACTGTGGTTACCAATTACACCAGCTTACCAATGTAAATTTCAGCTTATCAATTACTCATGTGAACATACACAGTAACAACAACTTGTTTTATATGCCCACATGCAACAACATGGGAGGTATTGGTAGTTACTGGATTCTGTGTCCAACCAATACAGTCATCACAAATGTTTGTGATTTATATCCTATTATATCAAACTTTTCTCCATAAACTAATAACATGTTGGTTTACACCTCCATAAATTCAATCCCAAACTGTCCATAGAACCTTTAAAGGTCCCATGAAATAATAGCACTCAGTAGTTTAAGGGCAATATTAAAGAGCAGAAAGGGAACCAGGGGAGAGAAATGTGGGGAATAACATGTTACAAAGCACATTAAGCCCCTATTCCATCAGGGCGCCACAAGATGGGATCAATCCTAAGTGTAAACCAATGGGCCAGTGGTTATGAAGAGATAGCCAGACTATGGGTTGCACTACTTAGTTACACTAGTGATACATTAGGAAGCCACCGAAGACAAAGTTTTTTCTAGAAATAACCCCTTTCATGTAATCTTTAAAAATCATTACAGTGAGGGGCTCAACACTCAAGAGGACACCGCCTCCAGCTAAGATCATAATGAGTGTCAAAGCTCTGCTAGCTACCTCTGACTTGTTCCTACAACTGATGCTTGCTGCCTCCTCAGCTGTACACCCGTAAACATGCAGACCAATATGGTAAAGTATTATTAAGAGATTTATGGATCACCTTCTTTGACAGTTGCTATTTGCTGTTCTTTTAATTTATTTTTGTGACCTTCAGTTTTATTTCTGCAACTGCTGCTAGCTTCCACCTCAGTTGTAGACTAGTCAACATGTACGGCAATAGGGTAGAGTATATAAAGTATTTATGGATCACATTCTTTGAAGGTTGCTATTTGCTTTGAATTTTATTTTTATTCTTTTGTTCTTTTTTGTAAAATACAAAAATAAAGGTATTCTTCTTCCTCACAGGCTTTTTCATCTGCCCTGCACTGAACTGCTCAGTGCTCTTGTGAACCACGTAAAGGCTTGGAGCACACAAGAGTGTCATGAGCGCCAGGAAAAGTGCATGTATGAGGTAATTAAAGCATCTTCATGTTTGTTTCTGTGCAGCTAAAATGGTACTGTCAAGGAGAATTGTACCTTTACAACTGTGTCATTAAATAATACATACAACTTTATCTTTGTAAGTAAGAGGTGTTAGAAATTTGAATCCTGGGAGGTTTTTGATGTAAATAAAAGCCTGACAAATAATAATCATATTTTGATAAAGGTTTACTAAAGGTTTTGTAGCTTAACATTTCTAAGTGCTCTATTTTTCCTTTTAGATAGTAAAGGAGCTCCTAACATACCTTGAAATCAAGCACATATCCTTTAGCACCTACAAAACCACTGAAATTTCTTTTGAGTTTAAACCCCCAGCAGCGCCCTTCTTCTGCAAAATGAGGGTAAGTTTGACAAACAAAGATCGCAATGCATGCTGTATCAATTTGTGTCTTACATTCTGATGCTCCTGTATTGTAATATAATAGTGTATGTTATTTCTTCACAGGCCCTTTCCACTACATCTCAGATTGTCACCAGTCCAAATGACTACTGTCTCCTCTACAATCTAATTCATGGTTTGAGATTCATTTTGCATTGATTGTTACAGCAGTGTTTAAGAAAAAAAACAATAAAAGAAAAAATCCAAATAATCTGAAAGGTTTTATGAGCTTAATGACTTTTTTCCTATCTGTTTGTACACATAAAGGGAGTGGACTGACACAGATGGAAAGCTACAAAGAGATCTGCAATGAGGTAATACGCCCCTCAAAGAAATCAGCAAAATGCAACAACAAAGAATGAATCCTGCACACTGAGTTGTCTATCACATATGTATCAAAATAAAAGACTTATTTCTAGTTGCCCTACAATATGAACATTTCCTGTTGAACTAAGATCAATGACTACAAAAGATGATTCAACTTTTTGTGTTTCTTGATTTCTGTGTCAATGCTCATGTACATTCTGTTTCCTTCTTGTATCATGCTGAACTTCAATGTATTAATGTAAAAAGGGCTGTTTATTCATATCTTTACCTATCCACATACTATAACTACAGAATAACTTACGTTTGAAATGATACAAAATACTTTTTAACATTTTCATATATGATGTAGTGTTTTTAAAGGTCTTTGTTCAAGGAAAATGTAGTTAAATATGTCTTGTGTATGAATTAATTTGTATTTCCTAACCACCATGTCCTAGATAAATTGTTACTGCATCTTAAACCTAATGCAGGCTGCATTAACTGGTTGTTTTGGCCGCTTGGGGGCAGTGGAGACAAGTTGTGAACACAACATTGGCATACGGTATCGTAACAATTTAATTATGTTTAACATATTAGCAAACAGTTGCTTATTTACACATCCAGCAGTTACGCAATGTGATGGCCCCTGTGGTGTCATCTTGGAGTTTGTATCTGTTTCTAATCTGTGTCTCTCCCCTGTAGGTGACTAATTGCAGTAACTCAGAGCACCTGGGCCCAGTGTCCTGAAGTTATTTAAACCACAGCTGTAGTCATTCACTCTCTTTGTTCTCCCTTGCAAACACCTGCTTTTGGTTTGGTTTGTTATGCCATTTAGTTAGTTATTTTACTTTCCGCACCCATACATTTACACGCACACATCAATAAAACCTCACATACAGTATTGATTTCACTGACATCCACACACCATACTTTTAATTAATTATCACCTCTTTAATTCAGTTTAAATGGAACCTCTAATCTGATTTAATTTGGTCTAATTTGGTTGTTTTGTGTAATAAAGTTTCTTTGTTTAAATGTTTGCTATGGTGTGCTCTCCCTTTTTGTTGTGACTTCCTGAGCCGGGTCACGACACGGAGCAACATTATCATTCATTTGAAGTCGTGTTTCTGTCCACTTGATGAATGTAAATGAAATATTCACTCTCCTTTAGCTCTGTTTTAGATTTCTACCAACCCCTGAGGGAAATATCTGTCTCTTTAACTGCTTAATGCTCCACTATGTTCACCAGCTAGTCGCTGACTGTGTCTGTTTGTAATTTGGTGCTGAGCTGGTTGTGTGCAGTGGGTTTTTTTTTTAATAGCTTTTTCAGTGAAAACAGCTGCCTACTGCAGCTGAACACAACGATATGAGAGTGAATCAAAACAGTGGAGTTGCAGCTGGACAGCTAAACAGTAAGCTGAAACTCACTATAAAGCTCCTTAAAGTCGAGGCCCCCCTCTGCTCACAATACTGCAGAGTCCTCATCACTACGAGCAATGCGTCTGACGTTACATTGTCATTTGATTCATTGTTGTGACAAATGGCGATTAATTGCTGTTGGAAAGTTTTTCCTCTACTGCTGTACTTGGATACATTGTTGGAAACAAGCCCAGTTTTAGGAATAGACGACAGTTTGCAGAACAACAGTAACTGCATGAACAGAACTTTTCTCAAAACTCTTCATACAAACAAGAAAATCACATAATAGTGTTTAAAAAGAAATGCTGTCATATCATAATCACATCTGCAATTATTACAAAAAAACATTTGTTTTTTATTTACTACATATATTTTCTGTCATTTCCATTAGGGTTACATTTTCCATCCATATAGTGTAATATTCTGCCTGTTCAGACTCCTTGTATAAACAAAAAATAAAAAAAAATAGAGCTTTGTAACAAACAGGCAATGTCCTCAGTGAGTGTGACCAGGAAATTAGATTTGGGTAAATAATAATATGAATGCTGAGTATGTTGGACTATAGACTTGATATTCTTAAATAGGCTGACTGTAGTACTAGCCCAGAGAATGAACTCTACTGGAAATGTTTCATATCAGGCCATGATTTATCAGTGTGCACCAGTCTAAATCTAAATGTAGTGTTGACATGTTTATTTTGCATGCTGTGACAGTCTTGACCACATGTCTGACTCCTTTGCTTCTCTGTTGTTTCTAGAAGTGTCCAAACATCCCAAAACACAAATATTCCTGATTGTCTGTTTGGAACAGTCCATTCAGACAAAACTGGGACAGGATGACACGATGGGGAAATAAGGGCATGGGGAAAATAGGAGGATTATGTGGGTCAGATTAAAGTCTTTTCCAAGTAATGGCTTGCAGAGTGTAAAAATACACATGTACACACGCAGAGAGCATAATGAAATTGCAACTTTTATTGGTATTTCTTTCAATCTCTAACACAGTATCTTTTAGTCTGTTGTACACTTATGTATTAGTATTAAAAGTATCAGATATAGCTATGCCTAGGGGAAGAAAACATTTTTAATTCAAACCAAATCATGTCATGATTTACTTTAGTAATTTCAACACTGAAGCTTGTTAGGCTTTGCAGGTGGCGAGTCTGTAGCCCAGACAAGCCCACTCACTGGTCATCTCCATGAAGCCCGGTGACGATGTGAGGCCACTCGCTAGAATCAGAACATGTAAAATGAAAATTAGATCATTCCACATTCATGAGTTATGCTCATATAAACACAGGTGGTACTGAATTTAATATTTTAAGTAAATAAAACCGGAGCACAGCGACACATAATGTGAGCCCTGATCATTAAAAATAGTGTCAGACTCTTAGGCCGTGTTTACACTGCCTGGTACATATGACCCAATTTCCTTTTTTTTGCTCACATGTGGCACAGATGGGATATGTATTATGAACGTGTAAACAGAAAAAAAGCACATGGAATTGGATATTCTCAGATCTGTTTTGGGCCTCAATCATATGCAGAAATAAATCTGATAGTAATTGGATATCTGCCAATGTAACTGTCATCTAAACGGACGGATAGGATATTCCCTGTCATTGCAATTCACACGTCATTGAAAATGCGACCATTCGCATTTTAATGACGTATAATGTTATTTTCACGTGCACAGCTGGCACAACTACTGTCCGCTGAAAGAAACAAAAACAAATTGTTTATTTCTGTTTCGGTAACCAAACTGCATGCGGGTTGTTTCAAGTGTTAAGCAAGTGTAAACAAAGGTATCAGATATTGGTCACTTGTAAAAGTAGATGTAAACAGGCGGTCAGAAAAATCTGATATAGGCAGAAAATCGGAACTGGGCATCAAAACATGCAGTGTAAATTTGGCCTTAGTCATAGCACAGAGCAGCATGCATGTCCAGATAATTCATGTTCAGAAAAAAATTTAATTTATAAAAAATATAAATGATTGTGGCTTCTGAACTCACCTGACAGCAGGCTGTAGAGGTTGCAGTAGTTGAGGCCATTATCAAGAAGGCTGGTGAATTCAAGAGAAGTGGACTGCGCCTGGCAAGTAAGTAGATAAATGAATACATAACTTACAATTTATAGGGTTTATATACTGTTATTAATAAATTTGCGTGGTTACCTACACGTGTATACAGAACAGCAATGATTTTCAGTTGCCAATTGTGAGCCCACATTTAACTAAACAAACTCTCTGGTTCTGTCCATCCTCTGTCAACCCATTTCTTTATCTGTTTTTAGTTAGACCAGCAGCTCATCCATCGCCGGATTAATCTGATAAGGGTCCTGGGCAAAATGTGCAATTTGTAATCTGGTCCCAGGTTTGCCATTGTAGTGATTTGATTAAACATAAATTAATTTAAGGATACACAACATGTAAGAACAAAACTGAATTATTTAAAAGCCTCATCATTAAATTCTGACATACTCTGATCAAGACATGGCCTCAGGATTAGGATATAAATCAGGACCAATTTAAGACCCTCATTATATAATGTTGATATTGTGTTTTAACAGTGCATATTCCTAAACAAGTTTTCAATTAAATTAGCACAAACCAGTAGACACACAGTAATGGTGGAGCATTCAGGGCCACCGGGAGTTTTGAGCATCCAGGACAATTGCCAGTTTTACAAAAAATGTATCATTATGCATAAATACAAAGAAATTCTGCGATATTGTAAGCCCACTGCAAGTGGAAGCCCCAAATAAGCCATCAAACCTGCAATTATTTTAAATATTAATAATAATAATACACAAACATAATATACAAACCACTAACCAAAGAAATTTTAATTTATTTACCACTTTTTCAGTTTATATTTTCCTTGTACTACTTGATTTATGGACATCAGTGTTGTTTTAAAAGGAGCATTATTGGTACTTACAGACACACGGCAGCCACCGGTCATAATGGGATTGAAGGTAAAGGCTATCTTTTCAGTCGGGAGGCCACCGAGGGAAGTGTGGGTGGCTTTGATAGATAGAGGGGTGGCTGACACAAGCTGGAACAGAAATCAACATAATGATGATAAATATTCCCAAATAAAATCATGATCTAATATCTTGAGTTTCTACACATCCCAGCAGCATTTTTACACAAACAGGAAAAGTGGTTTCTTACCATATACTGACATTCCTCACAGCCGGTCTGAGGGCTGAATGCTTGAATCTGCTGAAGTAGTTGGATACTGACTTCAGCACAAGGCGATGCAAAGAGCCTGGAAGAAGAGACACAGTTTGTAAGACAATCATGCTTAAAATCAAAAAGTACCAACAGTTATAACACTGACAGGAAATAACCCTCCTGAACTCACATTCAAATACAGAACTACAAAACTCTGAAGCAGATCAGCAAGTCAAACTTACCACAGTGTTCTGCAGAAGGCATGATAAGGAGCAGGAGCAGGAGCAGGAGGAGGAGGAGGAAGAACAGGGACGGCAGCTAAAGAGCCAAACAGTCCTGCAATGAGAGCCGAGGCCAACAGCAGAGTCTTCATGGTTGCAATGAAGTAGGTTCCTTTCTCCTTTCTGGTGAGAGTACACTGGTTGCTCACGCAGTAAATCTGGATCGGCTGACTGAACAGTTCCCTTTATACAAAAAGGAGAAAAGTCTTGTCATGAGGGGCAGCAATGATGCTTACATTAATTCGGAATGAGGTATGACTTATGGGGTCTTGTGGTGACCATTATGCTCATCTGCCTCTGGCGGTGTTACTCCGAGGACCCTGTGATCACTCATTCAGGATAGCAGACTCCAATGCTAACACTGACTTATCTCTCATTTATACAAAAATAAGAAAACTCTAAACACTTGTAGTGTAGCACTGAACAAGCTTTTGATTGGGAGGCCTGAACTTCTGATTTTTCCCGTGGAGTTTGAATGCTTTGGTCAAAAGGGTCTGCCAAACAAATAATATGTCATGTAATGTCACTGGAATGTGGGAAACAACAAGATTTGCTAAAGGGTCAGTTCATCTAAATTACATTACTACTTTTTTCAAATGTCTAGTGGTATCTAGTTTTCATGGGAACTATTTCTTTGATAGAAAGTAGTTCCAAGAAAAGCTGTTCACACTGAATAACCAGGAGGCTGTTTCTGGAAAGACACATTGCTGTTGATTTTTTAACATGCCATTCAATAAAGAATGACAAATGAATTTCAATTCAGAAATTCAGAGACAGATAACTAAAAACTTGGATAAATAAAACAAAAACTAACTGCAAAAACTAAGACTTATGAGATTTTTAAAATGTTTTATTTGGGTGAACCAAACCTATAATGGATTATTTCTGCTCTTCTCTTCAATCTGTGATTTCACAGATTTACATACATAATTAACGGAACAATGAGATAAATTGTCACCTGTTTTGTGAATGACCATCTGGCCTCCATCATGTTAATGTCGAATGAAGTGAATTTCACACATCGTCATTTGTTATTCATGTGGTCTCTGTGGTGAGGTGGTGCTCAGATGGAGAGCCACTAAATTTATTTTGTTTTAATCATTTTTTGTTTCTTCTTTTATGTTCGTAGTTTTTATATAATAATATATATATAACTTTTTTAAATCATCTTTGAGTGTTACATTATACTGCCTGACTAATGTTCATGTGTCTATTTCTAGTATTGTCAGCCCAGGTGAGTCTGCCCACAAAGATTTTAAAGAACACTGAAAGTTTGTTCTTGAGCCGAAACATACTGTGTGTGTGAAATTATACACTGTGAAACAACGTCAAGAGGCTTGAATGTTTATCATAAACATAACATAGCAGTGAACATCTCACAGCAAACAGAAGTACATTGAGAAGAATCAGAGTCGGAAACCAAGCAAACACACACAAGGACATTAAACATGTGAAACACTGGTTCATCTTTGTTATTCTCCTCTGTGTGAGTTACTTTTGAAGCAAAGGCAATATCAGCAGCGTTGACTACATTACTGTACTCTAATTTCAAAACAGGGATGATTCACTTTTGTTCTGTGTTCTGCAATTTAAAAAATTCCACTGATTAGACTTAATAGGGACTAATTGATTACTGAAGCTCAAAATCGACATTATAAACAGCAATATCTGCTATACTACTGGCATGCAATTTGAAATAAAAATAATGTATACTTTCTACTTTTCCTGTGTGTATTTGCTTTTTTTTAGAATGTACCCAACTGTTGATTTTGGTAAACCAACTACAACTGATGTCTGATTTTTGCTGATTTTTTCAGCCTTATTAGTATCTTCTTCACTTGTAAGGTCACCTCTTTACTCCTCATATTGACAGACAACTCCGAAACTACACTCAGCCACCCAAGAAACATCTAATAGCCAAGTGTCCAATTACATTTGAAACCCCTAAACTTTTGGCACTAAAGTTATTTCTATATAAATGTAAACCCACTCAAGCTGAGACTAATGTAGTATCCATTTATTTCAAACTGAATGTGCTGAACCACAGAGCCTGAAGAACAAAACTGTGTAACTGCCCCAATATTTACTGTCTAGACTATACGTCTTGTGAAAGAATGCATTTATGATTCCTTAACACAAGTTTCCTAAATACAGTAATTTATTCTTTACTGCAATGTTGCATATAAATGTATAGTAACACTCAATCAAAGTCAAACAACTGCTGCCCCTGCACAGGTTTTTCTGACCTTAAACTTACACACCTCTGCATCCCACAGCTGTATTTCTTACTCTTTTTGCTCGGTTTATGTTTACTTTTAGTAGATTTCCCACCTGTCGTGTTCCTTTATACTGATTATGGAGTCAAATGGTTTGTATGTCTGCATATTCTCACACCATGAATAGTCCAACACAGCAGAAACAGACTTTTCTTCATTGTGAGAAAGCTTGAGGATATTGTGAGCAGAAGACTCAGTTGGATTTTCTTATTTGTTTATTTAATTAATATTGACATTTTAACAACATCATTGTAAATGTTCTGGGGTTCGTTCAACAGCTGATTTGCACCCGTAGTCCCAACACGAAGAGCCTGTAGTTGTGTGAAAAGTTTTGTGAATTATACATTGTATGTAATATTTGTGTGAAAAGAAGAGAGAACTGTGTGGAGAGAACCAGAAAATAGAGAACCAATAAAAGTTAAGTGAATGCATTTGCAGTCTTAGACAACAGTTGGTAGAGAAGTGTTTGCATGTGTGAATTTCCACATCTACATGCAAGCTGCCCCAATTCAATCCAGGTCATGATTCATCAGTTTACCAGTGTCTGGCATGAAAACCCTGCCTTCTAATTATGGATGTTGTATAGATAAGGAGAGGGCAGCAGTACAGCGACTTGTCTTGTCCAAACTACAAACAACAAAATTTGGAAATTTTGAAAAAAGGAGAAGAGGAGGTGATGCAGAAACCAGAGCATGGGAAAAATAAGAGAGACCTACATGGATGATGGGAAAATACACAAGCACACACAAGACAGCATAATGAAACTGCAACTTTTTATTGGTATCTTTTTTTTTCATCTTTAGACAAGGATATATCCAGATACTAATATCTATTTATTAGTATAAATTATCAGAGATAGCTAGACCTAAGGGGAAAAAAAGATGTTTCTAATTCAAATGTAACAAAATCATGCCATCATGAAGTTTCAACATTGAAGCTTTTTAGGCTTTACAGGTGGCGAGGCCGTAGCCCAGACAAGCCCATTCATTGGTCATCTCCATGAAGCCCAGTGATGATGTGAGGCCACTCGCTAGAATCAAAAGATTCATTCACAAACACAAACAGATAGAAATTAGATCAATCCACATTCATGGCTAATATTCCATAGTCCTCTGGAAGGTACTGAATTTTATATTGACAGCATACATGGAAAGATAATAAATGTTTATAAGGAAATTAAGTGATCGTGGCTCCTGAACTCACCTGACAGCAGGTTGTAGAGGTTACAGTAGTTGAGGCCATTATCAAGAAGACTGGTGAATCCAAGAGAAGTGGACTGTGCCTGATAAGTTAAGAAAAGCCAGAAAAAGAAAAAGTACAAATATTAGTAATTTTACTAGTTATGACTTAATTTCCAACAGACTTGTGAAGACTTTACAAACTGAGTATACGGTATATCATCTGTCAACCAATGTATTTGTTTTTTTTAAAGCTAGATCAGTAGCAAATCTGTCATGTTGCATTAAACTAAATCATGAGCGTCACTGATACTCACAGATACACGACAGCCACCGGTCAGTACGGTTGGAGTAAATGTGAAGGTGATGCTCTCAGCCTGGAGGCCGTCTGGGGAAGTGTGGTTGGCTTTGATAAATAGAGGGGTGGCGGAGACCAGCTGGAACAGAAAACAGTACATATATATATATGTATATGTATATATATATGTATGTATGTATATTTTTTACACTGATAATAGATGTTGGTACATAAAACTTTTTTGTGTCTTTGAAACTGATATTCTTGAAATTCTATCCATCTAAAACACTGTTTACATAAACAGAAAAGTGGTTTCTTACCATATACTGACATTCCTCACAGCCAGTCAGAGGGTTGTAGGCTTGAATCTGTTGAAGTAGTGTGGTGGTGACTTCAGCACAAGGTGTTGCAAAGAGCCTGGAAGACATACATGTTTGAAATATGAAACTTTCTGAAGTTGCATTCAAATGCGGAGACACAAAATGACAAACTCTAAACTACATCAGCAATCCAGACTCACCAGAGTGTCCTGCAGAAGGCATGGTAAGGAACAGGAACAGGGACAGTGACAGGCACAGAGGCTGAAGAGCCAAACAGTGCTGCAATGAGAGCAGAAGCCAACAGCAGAGTCCTCATGGTGATGATGAAGCAAGGTTCTTCCTCCTGTAGTGCAGCTCACGAGAGTGTGCTGACTGATTCCTCTGCAAGTCAATTTATACAAAATATCAGGCTTGTCATGAGGGCCTTGTGATGATGCTTGAAATTAATTTAAGAGTATGACTTGTGGGTCTTGTGGTGATTGTCTTTAATTACACAAGACAATGCTTCTCATTTTGCGGTGGACAAACACTCAAGAAAATCATATTTTGGCTCCCTATAAGGTAATTGCGGACAATTATTTGATAGAGTTTGATGATAAAATTCATCTGAAAGTATATTAGACTTTAGTCTTTTTATAAAAGGGCTCTTGGTTTTATATTGAAGGATTTGTAACCCTAACAGTAACCCAAATTAGAGATCTGCAACAGCACAAATTCAGAGACAAATATCTCAAAACAAATAAAACCAATACTATCTGCATAGCTTAAAACCACTTGAAGTTCTTTGTTTGTTTGTTTTTGTTTAATTATCTTTGGGAATTTAGGTGATCCTCCTCCTCTCTCCAGTCTGGCCTCACTGATCTACATATCCAACTCATTGGTCAGCTGATTTGTGAATGACCATCAGGCTGTCAACCATATCAATGAAAAACGATTAAATGATTTCATGCACATCATTTGTTATTCATGTGGTCACAGTGACCTATATGCATAGACACAGAAAAACACACACACATACAACATGATAAGAATGATAATCAGTATCAGAACAAACTTAATATTATTTATTATAACTGGTAAGATGATATGAACCATCACAATGAAGTATATTTTGTGTGACTACTGATTCTTTGTTGTAGAATCTGTAATTTCATGACAAATAATGTTTTATTATTTTTTCCATTCACCCTAAATAGGACAAGTTGAGCTCTAACAACAATTTCTTCTTTTTTCCCCCTTAAAACCAGTGAAAACTGTTCATGTGTAGAAGCTTTGTTTGTTAAGAATTAGTTATTTGTATCAATACAGTATGAAAAATCAATTTAATCTCAATTTAATCTCCTAGTATATTTAATCAATTTAAAAATACTATATATATATATATATATTAAGTAAATTATAATATACCCATATGAATGAATAAGAAATACACAAATATATAATGACAAATAAATATAGCACATTTTACAAAGGAGAGATGGGGCAAATATTTTGTGTACTAAATCAATAAAATCACTTAGAGATAGCCGTAAAATAAATGCATGTTATCATATAATATCACATTATATTGCTTGATGAATGCTGACATATGATTATTTCTAGAAATAACACACCAGACAAGTCTATGCCTCCATAATACCAAACAACAGTCCCAAAAAGTGTTTCCAGATATATAGATTATCAGTTTGCTCTTGAACAAATGCAATGAAATACAGTACATAAAAATGAAATACATGTAATGTGAGATTCATACTCAGAACTGAAATGTACCTTTTACTGCCAAAAATTTAGAAAAAGGTGTCAGTCCAGACTGCTGAATCACCACAGCTAAAAAAAGTCGTCTGATTTGTGGATGACTATTATGTTTCCTACCATGTAATTGAAGAATCCTGTGATTTCACGCAGGACAGCCACAGTTACTGAAACCACACACACACACACACACACACACACACAGGAAACACATGAACAATCACACAGAGACATGTGAAGCCCCAGTTTAACAGCTTTAATCTTCCAAGCAAACCTCATTTTTTCACCTTAAACCTATAGAGTATTGCTCATTTTGTCCAAGCTCCTCTTTAAAAAAAAAAAAAGTCAGGAATAATGCAATTCAGTGTGACTCAATATAACATTAAAATCCACAACAACAGTTGATCATCATTTCAAAAATGATTAAAATATATTATTCAAACCTTTTTCCCTTTCAAACAAGTTTGAGGATAATATGATATATTTTAGTTCTTTCCTTGAAAAGATTATGAAATGTAATTAGTTACTGACTGTTACTGATTACTATGATCATATATCACATGGACAGTATCTGTAGAAGTTACCTTTGGAGCAGGAGTATTATATGCAGACACATATAATCCAGAAAGTGATGCTCGCACTGTTTTCTTCAGTTTACAAAATTAGACTTCATGCGGACTCTATGATTTAGTTCAAAATGTGCATTAATAAACAGACATTATATCTCCTGTATCTATATTACTGACAGCCCCAAAATTGACAAAACCTAGAGAGGTGCTGCATCTTGTTACTGATTGGATAATGTGACACCTTTGCCATGTTCAGAGCTTCCACTATGGAGGCATCTACTGTGAGTCTGAATTTTTATTCATAAATACCTCATCAGTCATTAATAAATGGCTAATTAATCCATAATTAAGCTTTCAGAGAGTAGAGAGTGTGTATTCTTTAGGTTTTATGCTATTTCTTTATGGAAAAAAAAAAATCACAATCACACTATGTTATGGTCCTATAAAACAGGAGAAGATAACAGCTAATTTCAATGAATGTTATAGAGACATTTTTGAAAAGTTTTTTCTGTAAACATAGGTAATATTGACAAGGAGGATTGGACTGTGTTAAATAAGATTTTTCTTTTTTCTGAACAATTTTTTGGGTTGTTTTGTTGTAAACAAACACCTCACAAATAATAATGACTCTGCTGCAGGGTCCATTCGTTTTGGCAAAGTCATTGACATTTGCTTTGAGTTTGTTCCTCCTGCTGCAGCCTTCTGCAAACTGAGGGTAGGTTTGCTTTTTGACAACCAAAGACCACTATTTGTGTTACGCAAGTAATAATGTCACAGCATATATTTTACATTTTGATGCTCCTTTAATGTCGTACTTACTATCTGTTACTCCTACACGTCTCAAAATGCATCGAGGGCTGCTGCCTCCTCTACAGTCTAACTGATTGTATGAGATTCACTTTGCATACGTACTTACAGCAGCATCTCAGACAATATCTACCTGATCCCTTTTTGTGCTGCTTTCTATCTGTTGTTTCTTCAAAGAGGAAGAGAGAGAGATCAGCAACGAGGCCCTCAAAACAATCAGTGACATGAAACAGTGAAGAATGAGCTGTACATGCTGAGTTGTTAATTGTAAAGGCACCAATATTAAGAACATCAAAGCCTACAAAAAAGTATTCAAGATTCTTCTGCCACTGCTCATAGAAATCTGGCTTCTTTTATGCATTTTGTAGTGTTTTTATTTTGCTGAACTTTAATATATATTATGGTGTTCTCCATTGTTCTTTGCTTTGTTGAGAATTAAATGTATCCTGAACAAGAGTTATTCCAAGTTTCATAAATAAATTTCTCTTTAATGTTGCATCTAAATCGTCACTTTGTTGCAGAAGTTTATTCAGGTTGACTATGAAACTTTTCACTAGTGTCTGGTTTGAATGTTTGTGTGAGACCATGATACGAGGACGCACTCATTATGCACTTGTTTTATTTACAACACACAGCATTTCTTTATCCATGGAATGGATGGATTGAAAACAAAAATTCTCCCAAGCAGACAGTATACACTCTGCCTTTATGTACATATGCAATACGTTTAGTTCTCATACATTATGCCTTGGACTATATAATGAATGTATCGGTGTATAAAATCTCCACTGCGGTCTCTACCACACCCACACTCTCCGGTGTATCGACTGCTGTCTAATCGGCCCCATCTACTTCCTTTAATGACATACCAAATTAGCCCTAATGCTTTGCAGCGTGTGTCAAGGCAGACAAAAAAAAAAAAAAAAAAGCACTCCAGAGATAAACAGGGACAGGTCGAAGCACAGACACTTCCTGCTTGCACTTAGTCCACATCTAAAATGTCAGGTATTTCAAGTGATTTAAAAAGACAGCTGTCAATGTGCAACCTTTTTACCTCTCTAAGATGGAAAACAAAATTCACACCAGATGAATTGTTTGTTGTTGAGGCAATAACAGGAGGAGGAGGATTACATGGTAACAGTGAGACTAGAAAAAAAATAAAAACATTGCATTTCAAACCCACTTTATTGACAGCTTCTTGCCCTCAGTATGATGCAAAGCAAGATTTGAGGTGCTGAGCACAGAGGAATAAATACAGCAATAAATACAGTACCGACTCTCCTCACTGGCTGTCTTGAATTCACACTCACTGGAGCCATCAGACCCTCACCACAAACACACAAACTGATAAGACATCACACACAACACTGAGCTGAAGGTTTTTGCGTCCACCTTAAATTACAGTGGTCACGGAATCGACATGGACTGATGTGCGCAGCCATTCGGCGCTGCCTTGGGAAAGCAAAGATGTTTTCTTTCTTTAAAATGCGTACGTTTTCTTTCATCAGTTTGACAAGTTATCATCTTCTCGTCTGAAGATCGGAGCGGGGAGGACAGACTGGAAGCTAGTAATTTCAAATGGTTTATAAAAGATGACAGTTGGATCTGTCAATGCAATGATCCGTCCCTTCATCTGACCATAATAATAGCATTGAATAGCACAATGTCAGAGTGATCCATGGTCAACAGCTATGAAAGACATCTTAGCTTGACAATGGCATGCATTGCCCCTTATGTTAAGTTTTTAACGGTCACAAATGATGATGGGATAAACCAACATTTACCGAAGGTTAAGCCCATCCGTCACAGTTCAATTGTTTT
Source organism: Thunnus albacares (assembly GCF_914725855.1). Classification (NCBI taxonomy): domain Eukaryota; kingdom Metazoa; phylum Chordata; class Actinopteri; order Scombriformes; family Scombridae; genus Thunnus; species Thunnus albacares. Next base: position 19,194,942 of record NC_058117.1, on the reverse strand, counting down.
ACTCTTCTTTAGAGAATTCATAGAAACGTACATTTCAAGATGTCAAATTCCTTCTCTGATATGCTATAAAACAGCATTGCCTTCACATCAATGAAAGATTACGTCTTGTACAGTTAATGTTTGACTTGATCATTTCAAGTAAAAGAGTAACAAAAACAAGGAGCACAAATATATATATATTAAAAAAAATTACATCATGAATGCTCACAGACAGGTCATCTGGATAACTCTGAGAAACACCACATGACCACATCATTATATGTATGGCAGGCAACCAAAGGCAATTACGAGACAATAGGATCCGGGCTGCGTATTGCATGAAAAATGCATTTATAATGCAATACACACGGATAGAAAAAGCTCCTGCTCAGCTTAACTCTATCTCACCTCAGATCGTAAGAGTCTGTCCTTTTTTTATATGCTTTATTTCACTTAGTTGTTTCTCATACTTTGCTGATTTGACAGTGTTGATCATATGTTGTATGCATGATGTTATATATATGTAATATCATAGATCATGATATATATGTTAGGTATGTTAAGACTTAATTTTGCTTGTTTTGGTTTTTCCAATATGCCTGTTAATTTCAACAATGTGAGTGTAGTTCTATAAATATTTGTTAGTCATTAATCTAATGAAATATATGTGTAGTTTTTATATAATGGTTATTACAGTGTGTAAAATAACCTGGTTCCATTATTATTGAACTTTTTTTTCTTGAAATCCTTAATTTTTGCTTATTAGTTCATGTTATTGTTTCCTTTTTATAACAACGGTATCACTTTGCATTTCTTCAACAGCTATTTGCAACAACTCGGTGAAAAGATGGAGCAATCTGGGCAATAGCACAAGGTTGATGGGGTTTTTTTTTTTCTTGAGAAATATGTCTCATGGTAGTTTTTATATCCTCCTTTCACTTTTCTCCCACCCTTCTCTGTGTGACTGTGCTATGTGAAATATTATGTAAACTTACAAACCTTGTACAAAACAGAAGATGGATTAGTAAAGCTGTTTCAAATATATGGACTGACACAGTTTGGAGTATTAGTGTCCAAACTTGGCAAGGGGAAAAAAGGGAGCTGTTCAATAACTGACAGTAGAGTACAGTACAGTACATATATTGTGTGGGTAATTACTCTCACTCTCTCTCTTTCACACACACACACACACACACCCAACTAACCTTCTCTCTCATACCCTCCGGTGAGGCAGTAAATGAAAGATGATAGCCTACTTGCCATCAGGTGTTAGCACAGTTTAGCACATTTTCAAGAGCAATGAACCCATTGTGGATCAAACTGTCCTCAACTACTGGTTTTGAAGTTGCGTTACGGGCAGTAATTAATGCCTTCATACGCTGTTTGTATCCCTACTGTGTCAGAGACACATAGAGAGAAAGAGAAGGGGGAGTATAAGCAATCAGTGATTAAGGCAGTCTCATAACTATTGCAGAGAGGTTTTTGGCCCCTGTTTTGGAGACAGACTGCCACAACAGTCTTCAGTTCCGAGCTCTTACTGCTGCTTCCCATCCCCACAGATTACAGAGCAGACGGGTGGATATGAATAGAAATGGCAAAAGAAAAATCTGAGTATGATGCCACAATGTTCGATCCGCAGAGGAGGAACATCCCATCAAAAACAACATCCAGCAGTAATCCTCTTTGGAAGATAAGGTCATATTTGGTCTGTGTATCAGTCCTCCACACAATGAATCATCTTTTACAGGGACCCTAAATGTAAAAAAAAAAAAAAAAAAAAAAAGCATAGCTCAGGGGCGATTTCATTAAGAAACGAAAGTAAAGTAGAAGCCTATATCTAATTTGTCCACTGAAGTTAGTGCTAGGGGCTTTTTAAGTGGCGTGCAGAGACGAGGATAGACAAAGGTCCCACTTACAGTAGCTTAACTCTGTCTCACTTAATTGAGTTCATTCCAGGATACAGAAAAAAGTCAAAGCAGATACATACATATTAGTTAGACATAGGAGATGTGGCTCCCGCACTTTCTTCAGTCGAGTTCTGCTGATCATTTTGCTCCCTTGCAGCTTGCACGTTAAGAGTTCAAGCAGTTTTAAAATCTGCCAACATGGCAATCTTTCTGTACTGGACCCTTTACAGTGCTTCCAATTACTGTACTTAGGGTTTCAAGCAATAACTAGACCTTTATCAGAGCTTCACACCTCTCTTTATACAGTACAGTAACAATCCCCTCAGACCCACTCCTGCATGGAGCGCTTGCAGTACAGTATGTGGCGCTGCGTGCTCTTCCTCCTGAACTGGAAAACAGTGTAGAGAAGGACCATCATGCACAGCGCCAGCACACAGGGGATAGCAATGGCCACCGCTTTCTCCGTTCCCCCCGCGCTGTCCAGTTTGATGACAACGTCCACATCGCCATTGTCATAGTGGCGCTCCTCCGCCACCGGGGGGCTCCAGTCCCAGTCGGGGTCCGCAGGTAGACCGTCGCATCCCATGAAGTCCCTCAGAATGGATCTTGGGTAGCTGGGCTCCACACGAAGCAGCTGGTTGTTGAACTTCCAGTATTCCTTTCCCTTGTAAAAGTAGGTAAAGCCTGGACAGAGGGATTGTGAGAAAGTTACTTATCAGTTTTATGAACAAAGACACCAACTATTCTTCATTTGCTTGCACCATTTTATAGCACAGCAAAGTAGTCAAATCAGCATGTTACTGTCTTTCAATCTTTGAAATAAAGGTTCTGTCACTGCCGTATGCTTTTGGTTGCATATAGATAAGGAGCACCAATTTCCGTTTTCACAGCTCTTTACCGAAGCATACCCTGGTTTTTTGAACGGTGCAGTCCAGTTTGTGACAAGAACAGTAAATCTTCTGCAAATATAAAATTAATAGAAAAATAGGGCGAAAACACAGATTTACTGCTGACTGCAGCAGAGGCACTAATGAGTCTTTAGAAGGACAAATTCTTACCAAAATTAGGCCGTGCAAAACCATTATACTTTGCTAATAACTGGCTGGAGTGTAGTGTATTGCAACAGCATTGTATGCATTGAGTTTCTGTTTTCAATTGTTTATCACTCTCCTTTTACACCTGCTACTGTATGCTGACCTCTAAGAAAATGAAACCAGAAGGTTGCAGCACAAGTTGTTGCAAATGCTGTTCTGTCATCTTGTATTCCTTCTGTCACGTTGTTGCATTCAAGACTTAAACAATACCGACACATGCTTGACAACAAAATTACATCTCTCTGGCAAAGAGCCTTGCCCAATTTGAAGGTCTTGCTCTTGAAATGAGATTGATCTCTTATAAGTATCTAGTATCACATATCTTTGTCTGTGAAACTACTTGGCAGCTGGTTTTACAGTCAGTGAAGTTGGCATACCATTGGCCTTATCCACAAAAGCTCCCTGTGGAGAGTCGGGGATGCCCTTCCAGATGGTGATGGGTTTGGGATAACCTGGGTCCATGGTCCTCATGTCCTCATTATACCTCCAGTATCTACAACATGACAGACAGAAATACTACAGTCAATACAGATCAAAGGTTTATGAACACAAGTAGTGACATGTGCCACCTCCGAGGCCAACCCATGCATGCAGGCATACACAAATCTACACACACAATCACAAATCAGAGTTTAATGACATTTTTTATCCAACAATTGGACAAAGTCACCGTAACCAAATCTGTTAACTTTATAGCACAAGACATATTTGTCATTCTTCTATACAAAGGCAATTTTAACTTCCCTGTACTATCTCATTCAACCATCACCAGCATCAAAATGATTCCTCAGACCTGAAACTAGCGCTGAGGGACAGTGCCAAAATCAAATATCTTCCATTATCTTTTATACAGCTCTTCAGCGCAAGACAATTTTGAGTCAGATTTACCAGGTGGATTCTTTTATTGTTCATGTTACTCGCCTAGAAAAGTCACCTAAGCTCAGAGGACTTTATTTTCAGACTAGGAGACCAGGACAAATATAAAAGATGTCAAAATCTGACATTGAACTAGACATCTATACTATGTGTTTACAGTGACAGCCTATACCTCGCGGCTAGACAGTCTTCCCTCTCAGTCTGACCGTGTAATTATCAGCAAATGACTTCATTCACATGACCAAAGAAAGCGGTCAATCAATCATCCATACTGTGTTTATCTGCAGCACAGATCTGTTGTTGTGATTGATCTGCTTTTCATACACTGGTGCTCACACACATAAATCATGCTACATAGTGTCATTTCTTTAGATTAGAACAAACACCACCTTGTCACACAGAGGAGGAGAGATAAAATCATGCTTCAGACGATGGACAGAGTGTCCCGTTTGTCATGATGTGCAGCAGCAGGTTGAGGGATGACAGTATCATGACAAAGCATTTTGTCAGCTCTCTCCACAGGGTCCCCTGACCTCTTAGGGTATGATTTATCATGACAGCTGAACAAACATGTGAGTCACACTGGCATAGTCTCAAACTTTAAGACCCCAGCAACACACATAGATGCATAAACAACAGACACTCTGATGTAGTTGTTTTGGAAAGAGTTTAAGTTTCAGTTCACTTCCAACTACAGGTAACAGGTAATCATCGTACAACCTTCGATAACGCCAAAGATTTATCCAACGTAATGTAAATACTTGATAGAAAAGCACTTAAACTTTAAAGTTATGTAATCACCATTACAAACATTGCTCTAATTTTGGATCATATTGGGTTGAATGCCAATAAGCAGCATTCGTCAGCTGTTAAAGAGGCACTCGTCATTTTCAAAACAACATGCGACAGCTTATAGAGCGTCAAGGATGCCAAAGAATCTATGCCAAACTTAAAGAGGCATTGATCAACAAATCTGTGAAATTATTTAATATCTCAAAAGGGAACAGTCCTAAAGCAATGTTAAAGAAAAGAATTACATTGACGGAGAGGAACAGATGAGAATGAGCCTCTAGGAACACTACTCAACATACTGTATTAGAAAGCTAAAACATGTAATGACTACATTTGGTAAAAAGGACTCAATTTGTCAGCAAAACAAAATTAAATAGAGATTTAAGGCATCTGAGGTTTTCAGAGTACTTGTTTCTGCTCTGAGAGATTCTAGTTCTGCCCAACTGTTTGTTATTAACTTCATAACAGATAAAGTACTAATAATCATTCCACAGAGACCTGTCTCCTTTGAAGAAGTAGGTTTTAGCGACATCCTCCCACCAGACAGCTGTCTCGATACTCTGAGTGGGCATGCCGCTCCCGAACAGTGAGATATCCTGAGGGTACGAAGGCTGCAGAGTTGTGTCCTTGAAGACCCAGAAACGGTTTCCTAAAATACATACACAAAGTTAGGCGGCTCTGGGACAAAGACATTATCATAAATATGACCTCAAAAATAGGGCTAGATGAAACACCGCTGGCTCTCTGCTCATTCCAGCTTTCTGTGTGGGTTTTTTTTTGCCAGTGAGTCTATTTATTTCTCTTCATGTGATATCAAAGGTCAGATGTATCACCTCATTTACAAAATATCTGCACAACAGAAAATCTATGCAGTGTTATCTATAATACAATAAGCAGCAAGATGATGCTCTGAAGGCAACTCCGCTGAGACTTGTTTTGAGTTTTATTGAAGCTATTGTTGCATTTGATTCAGTTTGATCATGAGTGCCTCAGGCAGAGTGAGGAGAGCTGGTGTGGTGGTGTGCTTGCAGTAAGTAGCTAGAAACACACATACACACACATGCACTCACACACTTACACACAAACACACACAAACACACACACAAACACACACAAACACAAACACACACACACACACACACACACACACACACACACACACACAGTTAAGTCCCCCTGAGTGAATAAATAAAGCATGAGGCACTCTGATCCTACTGGGTGACAGATGTCATGTTAATCTGCCTGATGGACGGATGGCTGTACCGGACCTGCACTTGTTCTGTTACCATACAGAACACAAAAACAACCTCACAGTCACCCAGTCTATTACAGTATGATAAAAGATCATACACGTGTAGTAGTGGTATGCAATAAAATATAATTTTTTTATTAATAAATAAAAGAAAATATTTTTGGTCACTTGTAGTTTAGCATAAAAATATTACAAATGCTGCAGTAACTGAAGGTAAAGGGTTAAAAGGTCGTTTGTGTGATCTGTTTCAATTTTGTTCAAGACTTTTTCTCATTTTTTTTAATTAACTTGATTCATTTTATATTTTTAAATTGAAACTTGGAAGAATAATCTAATAAAAATTTCAAATTTAAAGGTGCCGTATGAAATTTGCTTTTGAACAAACAAAAGTAATGTTTATATTGTTTTTCACCAAAACACATTGTGTATAGGTTGAATGCTTTTCCTTCCTCAAAAAACCTTTGCAAAGCCAATTTTTAATAATATTTTGAATCTTGCATCATTTACCTCCATGTTTTCTAGCTTGCAGTCTTCTTCCTTTGCCTTTGTTGGCACATTGTTACATTTCTCAGAATGTTACTGCCACAAATTACCAATCAGCAGAATAGAGTGAAGCAAGTGGCAGGCATAAAAACATTGCTCTACAGTGCTACTAGTAGCCAAAAACTCCACAGGGTACCTTAAATAAATAAACAAAAAATCAAAAAAAGGGAAGCAAATCTCTTGTTTTTATTACCTTTGAAAAACACAAACTTCCCTTCGCTGTTTTCGTAGACGGCATCAATTTTGGGAGGCAAGCCTTTCCAGAAGTAGTTGATCTGCATGGGGTAGCCAGGGACTACTGAGTTGTCACGTACCCTCCAGAACCACTGGTCCTGTAGAAATGGACAATCATCATCACGCTCATCAACATCAACATCACAAACTGCTTTGAAACCTGAATCCATGTTCACTGCTACTTTATGTTACTTTACCTTAAACACAAAAAGCTCCTGTCGGAGGATGGCCAGGGTGTTGAAGCCTCCGTCACAGATGTTGGGTTTGGAGTTGGGGTTGGAGGGCTTGGCCCCCTGTGGAGGGCGGTGAGGCCTGGCATGGCGGTCATGCTTGCGGGGGTCTGAGGGAAGGTGGAAGCGAGGAGGAGGGGCTGTAGGTGGGGGCCTGGTAGGCTGCGGGGCTCTATCTGGTGGACCTAAAGAGAAAAAAACATAAAAGTACTTCTTCTTCCTTCCATTGTCTCTATTTTTATCAAGGCACCTTTCATTTTGGCACAGATGATTTGGCCTATTTGGAGCTCTGTTAGCTGACTCATGCATGCGATTGCCAGGCCTATTTAACAGCTGAAAAATGCTGCTTATTGGCATTCAACCCAGTATGATATTGTACTGTTGCAGGATTTGTAATAGAGATTAAGTTACTTCAGGGCTCAAGTCATTTTTTTAAAGTACAAATTTGTGATATAGCTTCAAAAAACTGTTGGATCAATAGAATAAGTATATGGCATTGCTGTAAAGTGTTTTTCTAAGTACTGTCTACTGTTAAATTGTTCAACCTCCACATCCTCTTGGATATAAAGACTAAAGTGAGAGACTAATGTGTGATCGAGGGTTACCATAGATTTTCTGGATGCCCTGTAGGTCATCATGAGGTAGTTTGAAGTTCTCTGTGTCCATGTACTGGTAGAAAGGAGCCATGATAGCAGTGGGGTCGTTGGAGTGCTCCAGACCGAGGGCATGACCCAGCTCATGAACGGCAACCAAGAACAGGTCGTTACCTGAAGAGGAGATGAGGACAGCAAACACAATCAATCATATATGTCTTGTATTTTTTTCCACTTTTCTCAGTTTTATGACAATGCACTCTCAGAATTGTCCTTTTTTCTCCTTTCTTTCCTTAATAATTAACAAATGATCAGCAGATTAATCAACGATGAAAACAATCATTGGTGACAGTGTTCTGGTCCAGAGCAAACTAAATCCATGAAGCTATTCTTGTGCAATGCTATGCAAGTAAAGATTACTAGGGGTAAATTGCCAAGCGTGAGCACTTTTTCTCTTTTGCTCCATAACAGACGATAAGCCTCATGTTAGCCACAGAGAGCAGAGATACACATTCACATTTCTGCCCAAGGCAACAGAGAAAACACACGTTCATACAAAGCACCTGAATGCATACAAATGTCAGCCTTGCACAAGCAAACATTGTGGTTCTAGTTCGTATCACATTCAAACACATGCACAAATGAAAAAGAAAAATGTCACGGTCAGTGTCCATGGTCAGCACTCAGCTCATAGTGTCAACCTGATTTAGAAAGAAGTACAGCATTTACATACAGCTTGTGACTGAAGCTGTCCCCAGGAGATTGTTGCCCTTTAAAACATGATATCCACTCCTGCCAGCAGCACAGTACAGAACAACCACTGACCCTCAGCCAGCAGCTAAAAGGTTACACCTCCCCCTCCTCCATTTATCTAACACACCCAGCCTCTTCCACCAAACCAAAAAAGTCCCATAAGGACTCCCAGGAGACAGACCAGAGCTACCATTAGCGCATATGTCAACATGCAACATTTATAATTACACCGCTGTGAAAGCCCATCGAAGGTTGCACAGCTTTCCAGACACATAAGCTGAGACAGGAGCTTTTCAGAAACAGCCTCAGCAGTCCACATGGATAACTATGGGACACCTCACAAGGGTGAACATGAATTTGACTTGCAGTCTGAGACAATTACCATTGGAGGATGAGAACAAAAGAGAGAAAGGGTAGGGAGCTGATGGGTGGCAAGTAGCTTCCAAGAACAAACACAATGTGAGCTATAACCCTCCTCTCCCACTAATGGGTGGATAGAAAGTTAGAGTATGGCACATGGGTATTAGCGAAGCAGCCTGATGGTGCTCTGACAAGCCTGGCGCCCTGTAGGTAGCATAATTAAAGTGTGTTTGGATGCACGCTGAAGAAAGGCAGATCTAATCTCCCTCTCTGGGCGGCTGCAGTGCCCTGCCAGAATCTACACTGGCTGTGTGACCCACATTACATGCTATGTGGGCCACTGTTACGTATTAAAATATAACTTAGGATGACCCACCTAACCTGTTATAACGATATCCAAAATAACATAACATATAACGACATGACATAACCCATAATAACCGAAACTTTACCTTATATACCCATAACAACATAACATAACTTAACTGAATATACACATAACATAACATAACATAACATAACATAACATAACATAACATAACATAACATAACATAACATAACATAACATAACATAACATAACATAATAACCTGATCTAACTTAACCTTAACCCTAACCCTAACCTAACCTAACCTAACCTAACCTAACCTAACCTAACCTAACCTAACCTAACCTAACCTAACCTAACCTAACCTAACCTAACATAACATAACATACATCAAACTCACAGAAAAACAGAATAGCCATAATCATGTGATGGCAACCAATGTCTTAAAATAGCAGGGCTTTCTATCCTGTCATCTGAAGAGCTTATTATGCAGAAAAAAACATCAAAATCCTGACAGATGGGGTGATGCGTCTTTACAGAGCACAGCCCGATCAAAGACATTTCTGCATTCTTTGTCTTTGGTTAAGCATCCCTCATGCCCTGCCCTGTGATACCATCTCTGTCATATCGCCCTCCTGCCTAGCCGTCCGTATATCCATTATTTGCTTTCCATCAGTCCTTATCTTCCTCTACCAATGACCGCCCTTTTTTCTGTTCTCTATGCTTTCCTCACTCCTTCCACACCCGTTACTTGTTTACTTACCTCAATGTTTCTTTTTTCCATTTCTTTCCTTTCTCCCCTATTTTCTTAATCTCTTTCTTTAATAGTTTTCTTTCCACTCTGCTGCTCTAGCTTTTCCCTTTTTATGCTTTCCTCACTCCTTTATTCATGGCACTTTGTCACCTATTATTACTCCTTACGTTCACCACTTTCTCTATCCACGGATTCAGGTTTACGCCCATTTACTCATCCACTTACCATCATGGTTGGGGTTCCCCAGGGTCCAGGGCTCATCTGAGTCAAAGTGCGTGTCCCCTCCTATGCCCGGGCCTGGGAAATAGGCATGGGCGAGGAATCCCCCCTCCCCGTCGAAGGGTGAGCTGTCTCCGTGAAAACCCGAAGCGAAGATGATGGTGATGTCCACGTCACGCCTGCCAGTCTCCAGGGCACTGTACGGAACGGCCTCAAAGCGTAAGGGAGTCACACCCTGCCACACGTCAAACGCCCGCCGAATGGCATCATGAGTCTCCCGGGCGCCCACCTTCGGCGTGACATTTTTTATGCTGTAGAAAGAAAATAAGTGATTGAGATAGACATTATCAGGCTGAGAAAATGCTCCGCAGGTTGTAGTAAAATAAATTGTGGATGTAAATAGTGCAGCACACATACACATAATTTGAAACTGATGTGAACAAAATAAAATAGACAAGCCCATGCCTCGTTATCCCATTAATTTCGAGTGAACATTTTTACTTCTCAAAATGAGGAGACACTGAAAAGAAGTTCTACTTGACACAACTATTTCAAGCCCGGCAGCTTTCACTGAACTTTTAACACAGCAGTCGTTATCAGTCCCTGGCAGGCAGAGAGGAAAGGGAAATCTTCTCTCTCTCTTGCCACTCATTTTCATGAATAAAGTGCAGTCAGCAGCAGCACTGGCTCAGCACTGATTGACATTCCATTAGGAGAGGTGGCTCATCAATTCAAATTCGGGGAGGAAGGAAGGATTTGAATAAATTGACAGTGTTATCGTCAATTACTGCTGTAACCTGTCAATTTGCAGTTGTGCTGGGGACCCGTTTATCGGTCCTCCTCAGAACCCATTAAAAACTGGAGCTTAATCAGGAAAGATAAGATGAGAGTTTGAATATTTCTGCTGAGATTAGGGACAATTTACTCTCAGGATTTTTAAACAGTTTTATAGGAGCGAGAGGAAAGCCTTCAATCTTCATGCTACTCAGCTAAAACTGTTTGTTTTGCTTTATGAAAAGCAAAGAATAAATGAGAAAAATTGGAAGAGGGTTTAAAAAAAACCTTCCTGATCCCATTTTTCATTTTGCCAGCAAGCTATTTATGCACTGTAAAGTAAACATACTCACAGCACACATGGGCGAATGTATGTGTTAATTTATGTGTTTCTGGATGTGCCAACATGTTTTTGCATGTGTGTGTGTGTATGTGTGTGCCCCCTCATATGTGACGTATATGTGCAGTCTCTATGACAACACAGCGCATGTGATCCCAGGTGGTGAAAGAGGAGGGGATGAGAGACAGAGGAGAGCTGAGAAAATTATCCCTGGCACATCTGAACTCTACAATAAGTGCCGCTAAACTCAATGGTCGCCATGACAACTGCTTCCACCGTCTCTCACCTGTAGGTGATGTGCGTACGCTGCCACTTCTGTCCTGTCAGAGCATATCTCCGCTTCCGTGACCTCGACGCACTTTTGAATTTGTCCGGAACTCCACAGCGAGGTTTTTGCATCCAACTTAAAACAGTTAAGAAGAGGAAGAGGAAGAGGAAGAGGAAGTGGAGGAGAAGAGAAGAGAAGAGAAGAGAAGAGAAGAGAAGAGAAGAGAAGAGAAGAGAAGAGAAGAGAAGAGAAGAGAAGAGAAGAGAAGAGAATTTGACTCAACTTTGCTGACTCAAATTTGGGAGGCAAACACCTTCACAAAACAACATAAAGCACTGAAGTGAACTCAGTAGTTCTCTTCCTGACGGGTGCCAAAGTATCACAGCAGAAAAATGAGGGAGTGTTGTGCAGACTACAACTAAACTACAGTCACTATCAGATGAAGTGTAAGAGCGGCACCTGAATGAGGGTTAAATCAAAAGTTTCTCATTCATACCACATCAGAGTATCACAAATACAAAAACACACACACACACACACACAATACAAAGGCAAAACATTAATTCTCACCTCAGCGTGATATCACTGCATCATCATGCAAAATGAGAAGAAGGAAAAGTGTTAAAACCTTCACCTGAGGTTGTTTCAGGCGAGGTGACGGCGGGAGAAGTTAACATCTTCTATTTCTGTCCTTCACTAATAATTTGAAATATTAATATCCATCTCTTCCGCATTTTAAATAAATCAGTTTGCATTCGTACTGTATGAGGTCAACGGCTTAATGAAAGTGCGTGTGCACCTCAGCAAGTCCGCAGCACATGTGTGTGTGTATGTGTGTGTGTGTGTGTGTGTATACTCACTCCTTGGTTCTGTCATCCAGTGTCCCTGTGACATTGAGACCATAGACACGCTGCATGGCAGCAATGGCTGAGTGCATGGTTTGGGCTGAGCGCAGGACGGACATTCCCGGTTCTGTGCGGGGAAGGTAGCCATACCTCTGTAGCCATCCCTAGCAGGAAGAAAGAAAGAGAAAGATTTGGAGTTTTGTGACCTTTTTAAGACTTGGGTTAGGGTTTCGGTTTAGGGGGTTAGGGTTAGGGTTAGACTTGTTTTGGACTGTTTGCCTTTATTAGAAAACTCAGAGGAAAGAGAAAGAACCAAACTGTCCCCCTAACCACAAGGATGCACTTACTTGTTCATGACAAATTAAAAGTCAAAATGTAAAGGTATAATTAATTAGTTAATCACTATTAAAATGCACATGTATCACCCAAGCTGCTGTATTATGTTGTATTATTTCAAAAACGAAATTCAGTTCCCTTTGTGTCTTTCCATTATCTGTAATTATCACAGTATATTCAGCATTTATATTTCACTTAATGCGAGTAGGTTGTCTAGTAAAAACACAGACATTCCTCCACTGCATTGGTTAAGGGTGCCTTGCTCAAGGGCACCACAACAGTAACTGTTTGATGAGTTACTCTATCCAGTTCAAACTGGCAAGTGTCCAGACACCAACTTCCTTCTTCAACCTCTCATCCACTGCCAGTCCCATAGTAAAAAAGCAATAGGAATACGGCCATGCATCATTTATTCTGCATCTCACAAGAGGATGAGCAGTCAACTAACAATCGCTATTATCAGCAGAAAAAACAACTATACAGAGAATGAGCCGCTGTGGATGCATTTATATTTAACATCACTGTGCAGTTGGAATGTTTAGAAGCTTTAATTTAGTGCTTAATAGACTGTCAATTGTTTGCTTTAATTGTCTATCCAGCAGTGGTTCAGGTTTAAATATATCTGTGTTTGTTTGCTCAGAGGCTCTCCGGACATGAGTACAGCTGTTTGCATTTGAATTCCTACTAGTGACCTTAGTCAGTGTTTGTGTCTTGCGGCTGCCGGCCAGTGAACATGTGCAGGACTGTGGCCCTGCCTCTGCTTGCCCTACAAAGCGCGAGAGTGATACAGGGGAGAGAGGTGAGACTGAGCATCATCCAGGGGTCACTGCCAGACTCAATCCTGACGCTGAGGGCCACGAGGTGCCCACGCTATCCACAGCTGTCCACACGCCAGCCAACTGCCTCTCCATCACCGCAACACAGCCTATGAGATATGCTCCAGCTAGCTAATCTGTCCATCCCTCCCCCTTCTGACTCTATCCCTCTTTCTGCTGAGCTAAACGCCTTGTTTATCCCTTTTTTTCCCTCCCTCCTCTCTCTCCTGTGGATGTGTTTCCTGTGTGTGTTGTGTTTGTTCAAAGGCACAGATCTCTCAGAGAGATATCAGGCCGATTTCAGTGAGCCATAAAATTGAATAATGATGTGTGTGTGTGTGACTGTCAGCCTCAGCATTTAATTTCTTCAGAGTGGTGGGAGGGGAGCCTGTGGTGAGGATGAAAATGACATCAATTAATAAGGTACAAAAAAGCAAATCCTATTATGCAACTTGTGTCTGTAAATGTTTAATCTCCTCCAACACCATGATGCTGCCAAAGCATGTCTGACTTCACGCTGGCCTGTCACAAAACTATATCTAGCAATGAAAACATTGTGCTGTAAGGCATCTCTGCCTGCTGAAATAGACCTCTAAGTGCAATCATATCTGGGTTGCACATTTAGGATCAGTGGGCTGGATCACCTCAGCTCATGGACCGCAGTGTAATAACCTCAAATGAGCATCCTTCTGTTTCATTGCACCTTACAAATGAGGAATGCGCGATATTTTCGCCGTTCAGTGCGTGGGCCGTCCTGATAGGCTTACAATGTCTCCATGTTATGCATTATGGTAATTGTGCCCACGGACAGCGTGGGGAGTCAATATATATGTTTTTCACGCTGAGGCAGATGATGTGGAGGAGAGAGCACGGTCATTTATGACAGCCAGGGAGGGAAGGCCATTTATCTTACCTCAACGCTGAACTGATGATCCTCCTCTCCGGACACGGCACACGAAATCCAAAGCAAAAAATGCAAGCAGAAAGCTGCCGCGTAAAAGCAATCCGATGGTTTTCTTTTACTGGAGGATACTAAGGTCATAATGACCTGTTTTTCCCGAGTGTTTATTAGAAGAAGCCGCCCGTCTGCTTTGGCTCTTGTGTCAAATGAAAACCATCAGGTGAGCTGTCAAGGCAGATTCAGATGAAAACGAGAAAAAGACCCCGCGTTTTTATAAAATCCCGATGGTGGCATAAAATGTTCCGATGTCAAGCAGAGATAACGCGGCATGTTAGACCCGCTGCCCTCGCCATTCTTATTTACATCAGGGGCTACATCTATCCAGCAGCATCAATGGCCATGTACAGTACCCAGTCTGCGCAAGATAGGCTCCCTCCCGACTCGACGCCTGCGCTTTGATTTCTCACACAGCGCAGCGCTGCTTGGCAGCATCATGAGAGCTGCCCTACAGAGTGCATGAGAGATGAAATACAATTCGTAAGAACTGCCTGTACGTTTGACTTTAACATCGCAGAGGCCACGGCTCTGTGCAATTTGACGCGCAGAAAGCTTGATCTTAAATTCCTGATAGTAAACAAAGGCCTAGGTTGAATCCAGATTATGGACTGATGTAGCCTACATTCCCCTGCTGATGCTTTGATAAACCAAATGACCTCAATGCACTGTAAAAAAAACAACAACAACAAAAAAACCCAAAACAAAACAAAACTGCGTAATTGTGCTATAATAAACAAAATATAGCCTCCACCTTGCCAATAACAGATAAATCAGTCATCCAATCTTCATCATCATTGTATCATGCACCATTAGACATCAGAGTATCAGAACTAAATCTTCCCATTAGCCCAAGTCTAACAGCTTATCTTAAAATATCTGTCCCACAGTTTACCCCTGTGTTGATCTGTGGCCTGAAGACCCAGAACAGACGACCTGACAGCAAGACATTTATAGCTCCTATAGCACTTTATAATCGCTCAGATATGAGCTGCAACATCCTGCCTCAAGCAAATGAGCCACAAGATGGCGGTGTTTCACTGAGGAATCTGGCCGCCAGCTATTTGCTTGCAAATCTCAGTGGACACAGGACACACTGAGGAACCTGAATCCACCCCACTAATGAGTCGAGAAACTGATTTGATATGACAAGCAGAAAGGGCATATGGTAAGGCGTAGAGATGAGGCTCATCACAGAATCTTCATATCACTGAGGGGGTTTTTTATGTTTACAGTAATATAGCCAGTGCAGGTGTTTGGGTTTATGCTTTTTCTCCGTGTATGTATTTGTGGCACTAATATGCCAAATAAATCAGGATAACATAACATAGAAACAGTTCTAGCTATTTATCTGTTTGTGTTGAGCTGGCATCAAGGAGAACTGAGTAGCCTGGTGAAGATTTAAACCCTCCAAGGTGTCCAACGGTCTTTTGTCAATGGACTTTCCAAAAGGAGTTACTCATTACAGGCATCATAAGTGCCACAGTGATCTCCTTAAGGGGCAGTGGCATGACATGACGTGAAATCTCCTCGGACTGTTGGGCTCCTCATCTTGTGACAGAGTGCGACTACCTGTAGAAGAAAATTGAGCTGATTACATCCATGATCTCATTCTATCAATCACTTGTGCTACAAGAAAGGAGTAAAATGAATATCATCTGCCAAGCTGACAGATTTCTGGCTACGTGCAATTTCTGCACTTCCAGCCAGCATGTCCAACAGTCAATTTTTTGATCCCTTTTATTCCCATTTGTGAATGACTCAGAGATTCCTGTAGTTGGGGCCACTTTCTCATCACTGATTTGAATGGGACACGCCATGTTTTTACTGTAAGGGAGCCATGGCACCAGCTCTGGGAATGCAGACCCTCAACCAAATCAAATAAGTGCACACTGGTATAGTCAAAGCCCCATGAACCATGAGGACAGCGTGAAAGGGTAGAGATGACACCTTCACAATATCAAACTGAACACTCTGCTGGCCTCGACAGTGGATTGTTATCCTGTCCAAGACCATCACAAAAGGAACATTTTTGCCTGCGCGTATTTTCTCTAAATGTCCAGGGATCAAATGGGTTGCAGCACCAGCAGCCCTGGCAGCTATAATAACTGAAGGAAAATCCATAATGGGCCTTTTAAAAATCCTCAAAACACATGAAGAAAGGTTGGATAAACCATCATGACTGCTCTTTTGTCTGTAATATTCATAATAATAACTGTGGTATGATCAAATCAGACTTTTAAATTGCTTCCAAAGACCCAATGTGATCATGAGCCATTCTTATCATTAAATTTTAAGTGGCTAACATGTGCATTGTATATGCTAATGAGTATGTGTGTGTATAAATAGTATATTGGAATGCTATTAGTTCTTTTTTCATGTTTTGTTCTTGCAATTAGATTTAACTGTAATGGTCAAATTTGACCTATTTTTTACATTTGAGATCAGTGAAAACACCTTAAATACCACTTTAAGCCTGACATTTTCTGATATTTCCTAAAGTGACCTAGAATATAAAAATAAATAAATAAATAAAATTTGTGCGCCTGATATACATTTTTGTACATAGAGGGTGTTCAAGATTCCACTTAATTTGACCCATATTTATTCAAAAGCTGAAAAATCATTCAAAAATGTTTCACATTGATTGAAATCATTATTGCTATTATAGGACCATAATATAGTGTGATTGTTTTATCTCCATAAACACATAGCATTAAATCTAAATAATACCACTCCCTCTGCTCTCTGAAAGACTAATTAAGAGTTCATCATCCATTTATTAGTGACTGAGAAGCTATTTATGAATGAAAAATATATTTGTGTTTCAGAAATTTGGAATATATACTAAATATGGGGGGATACTGTGAATGGTCAGAACATAAGGGTTACATTTTTACTGTTCACTTGATGTTTCTTATTGTTTTATTGCTTTATATTTGGCTTTTGTAAAGAACTCACTGATTTTAGATAAGCGCCATATAAATAAACATGTTTGATATTGATATGTTGACATTACCTTTGAAACCTGTGCTCACAGAACCTTCTGGAAATCATTGACATTACTCAAACTGTGAAAAAGGTGTTCCATGTTTTGAAACAGGATGTGACTGGTTGAGACGTTGAGAAAGGTATACCTATTGGATTAAAACAGGTTCATTCATTTACTTTGAGGTGTTTACTGTAACCCAATGGGCTGCCATGGAGACCACATGCTCTGGCAAGTGAACATGGCTCAGAGCCAAAGAGCAGGGGCCTCATCAGGAAACGGTAAAACACAGCGCAATAAGACATGGTTTATCGTTCTTGAGAAAACAAAGAGCGCACATGTGTGTACTCACGATTTAAAAACAACAATGCATTCAAATATTTAAGTTTAGCTGAAGGATAATTTCCTTTCAGTGGGGCAGATGGTGAGATACAAGGTAATCTCACTGGCTCCTTTAATTAAACCTAATTAATTAGTACTTGACAGTTTGTTTTAAACGCCTGAGGCCTTTCAACATACTGCTGAAAACAGGATTTAGAAAGCTATTATTAAAGCTTTCATGGATTCAGTCACATCTAATCCAAGTCTTATCTCACATGTCCGTGATACGGCAGCAATGACAAGTGCCCCAAATAGTGCAGAGACTCAAAACAACCACTCGGTAATCAGAAATTGAAGACTTAATTTTATGAATACATTTAGGAAATGTAATATATCTAATGGATTTGCTCTGTGGAGGTGTTTTCAGTCTGAGAAACCAGATCTAAGCATAATTTCCTGTTATTTTGTATCATTTGTGCACATTGCCAATAAATTCATATTGTTGCTTATCAACTTCCTAGAGAATTATAATGTAATGAATTAACAAAAATGAAATATAATGCAATATGATTCTGATTTCAAATAATCTCTAACACAATATAAATTCAGCCTAAAGTTAGAGTTTTTTCACAGAAGTTCAGCTCTATTTGTTCTCATCATAGCTAATGTCTCCTTTTGAAATGAGGCTTCTTCATTGCTTCACATCTTCACAGCTGTTGGTTATGATCATATTCACGCTCTGAAACATCACCAGTGTGACGTCTGTTTGGGTGGATGCAGCAGATGTTGCGCCTCCGAGTGACAGCCGATCCTATATGATCCCGTATGTTGTGCTCGTCCTGCCTGTCTCATCATTACACCGTGCACAGTATGACACGCTCCGTGTGATGGGAGAGAGAATAATGGCAGCAGCAGCGGCGGCGGTGGTGGTGCTGGTGGTGTCGGAGGGGGGGTTGGCACTTTCCTGTGCAGGTCTTCCAAAATATACTCAGATGTTGCTGGTCTATATGGGCCCTGTCATGCAGATCAGAGATCAGGCGTTCAGGATAACGAGTCTCCCTTCACAATACGGTCACATAACCTTTCTGCTTCGCTGAACCACTTAATAAGACTCCCTCACATTAGTTAATAAAATGCTCTTAGAAGTAATATTACATGGTTAGGCTTTTACTGTACTTGAAAGAACTCAAGCCTCAAAAATGTGCCTGTGTTAATTAACACATACTAATCCATAATGTGTCTCCAGGTACTGAATACCAGGACACAACAACTCTCCCTGTCTTTTGAATCCCCAGTGGTATGACCATTATTCAGTGTTTGTTTGGTGTTTCTGCTTGGCTGACAAGCAACTGTGCTGTTAGGCTCCGAGTAGGCCTGTGTAAAACGCATAGAGCCTCAGGACAGTGATGGGTGGTGATATGAAAGACTGTAACAACTGGGACTTCTTTCTTTCTTTCTGTGGAACATTTCATAATTGAGACATTGGCTAGTGGTGTAGAAATCATGCGCTGGTGAGAAGCCAAGGTGATCTCTTTCTTTTTCCTTTCTTTTAATGAGCCTCCATTGTGGCTTGGTATGTGGCAAACCATAGTTTCTAAACATTTAAAACCAACCACCGAGTTAGATTCAATTATTTAACACTGAATGACGATGAAATTTGATTCTCACTAAAAAAAAAAAAAAAAAACATATTTGACCTCTCTTGATCCTCTTTATGAGCGTTGGACCATTTAAAGTGTATGACCTTGAGAAGCAAATAACGTTCTCACTTAATGGTGCGCCTTCAGTTAACATTTCCTTCCCCTTACTGATAATATGACAGAGAACAGGGATTTTTCTTCTGTTTCTCAAGCTAACAGTCAAACTGACAATTGCATCAAATCCACAGCACATTCAGAATAGCTCGCTGTGCCTTCTCATGTGAAACGTTAGCCTCACATTAAGTAATTTCTCCTGGAGGAGAATGGTCATAATTTCACCCAACACAATAACCTCTTCCTCCAACAGTAAAACCAAAGACGATTTGCTGAGCCATTAGGCTGCGGTAATGAAATAAACACCAGTGTGAAAAATGATTTCTATCACTCCTGTCCCCATAGAGTCTGATCTGTGTACAACAACAAACACATTTAAGCAGCTTGACATCCAATCAGACTCGGCTCCAATAAGACAGACACTCTGTCAACAGTCTAGACATTTTGTCCATTCAACCCCTGTATGACACTGATACTGAGGACTGTTTTTCATTCACTCACATCAACAAATACATGAAATAATGATGAGAAAATTACTGTGGAGCTTTGCTGTTATGAGTCAAATTCAATGAGAACTTTAGAATTTAGGTTTGAAATCTCAGGTGAATCATCTTCACCTTTTATATCTTCATCTAAAAAAGCTCCGGAAACAGTTGCATCTGATTCTGTGTCTTATTAAAGTAAGTGATAAAAATGTAACTGAAAGTAGATATTTGTCTGTAAGATGACCCCACGGTTACTTTTCTAGATTAATGTGATCGTTTATTACATTCATGTTGGTCACTGAAAATTAATTAAAACATTTTATATTTTCCTTTTTACATGAATACTAAAACAGTGTAGTCACATCAAAGGCATAATTCCTTATTGAAATTTCATCAGAGCTTTATGCTAGCTAGGGGCAACTACAGACATATCTAATCTCACGCTTACATTTAAGTACTGAGTACCACAGCTGCATGCAAGAGAAAAAGGAGAGGACAAGCCAGCTAAATGCATTTTATCCAACTTTTTAACTGCAGAAAAAAAGTATTTTTTTGATATTTATTTGAATTTACTGGTGAACAAGTGCACAAAGATGTGAATATCAAGTTTATCTGCACTTAAAAGTTGGAAAAAGTGGGTTTAGCTGGATTAAATTGCCCTTTCTTGTGCTTTTATGCGGTGCTGAAATTATCACTGGATTAACTGATTAGTTGTTCGACTGAAAATTAATCAACACCAAATTTTGATAATTGATTAATTGTTAAAGCTATTAAATGTCTACAGGATTTGCTGCTTTTCACAGTTTCATGTAATTGTAAATTGAATATATTTGAGGTGTGAACTGTTTGCCAGACAAAACAAACAGTTTGAACACTTAACCTTTGACTCTGGACTTAAATGATGGACATTTTTCTATATCTTTTGGCATTGTATAGACCAAACAGTTACTTGCTTAATTGTTGGTTTTTGTTTTTTAAATCACTGGCTGCAGTCCTGCTTTTACAGAAGAAGATAGTAGATTTGTAGTTTTCTGCAAGTACTATTTGTTTTTGTCCACTGTTGCCAAAATATGCTCATTGACAGGAAGTTTATCCAGCGTTTTATTTATCATTGCATCACTCAGAGAAACTGGTTTGGTCTCAGTGATGCAGAAAAAAAACAAAAAAAAAACATCAGTGTAGTGTTTTTCCATTATATTACAAATTATACGTCCTTCACCATACTGCAGACCACTTCCGGAAAATAGTAGATTTTTTTTTTTTTTGGGGGGGGGGGGGGGGGGGGGTGTTTCTTTTAAAACGCATCCACTCTGTCTCTACCTGAGCTGTTGAGAGTCGCATCTATCCTCCCTCTTGCTGACGTCAGAGCCAGTGGTTTGTCCTCACTGCCGGAGCACGGACTGCTGGAGATATCTGCGAGGAGGAGGAGCTGTCAAAGTTTGAGTTTCCTAGAGAAGGAAAAGTCTTTCACTTAACGAGGGAAAACCTCAAAGATTGTTAGGTTTCTATAGAGCGGAATATCGCGTTTTGTTGGTATGGAATGACACCTTCTCACCGGGGGCTTCAAAAACACGATGGCAACGCATTTTCTGAGGTGGATCACTCTCACCTCTTTGCTCTGCTTGGGCTCTTCTGTTCTGGCGGAAAAGAAAGGTATGTCAGGGAGCTGGTAGACTACGCGTAACGTGGCTATGTTGTAATGGTTTTTATAAAAAAGGGCTTTCGCTTTCCTCTCTGCCCGTCCGGCATTTACGTGAATCTCACAGAAATCACAGTCGTGCTCAGAAAGCCGCGGAGAAACTTGATCTAGCGTGGGAGAAAAGTTTCTCTCACAGTCTCGGTGTGTTCAGTCTGTGTGACCTGGGAAAAGCTATAAAGAGGCTTCAGTAAAGTTTAACGTTCAGTTTCAGTGCGCGATATAGTTATTGATAATCACGGTGGAATCGCGTGCGTGTTGCGCTAAAGTTGGGATTGATTAGCCAATTAGTGAACTGCGCAAATTACGCATCTTTGCCACATCCCATGAGAAATGACTATGACCCAAGTATTTGGTGATGATGCTGCAGGGAGGGGATGTGGATTGTGCAATTTACTGGCATACTTTATTTTCTAGTCCCGTAATGTTTCTTTTTTTATTTTTTAGAAAACTGTATCTTTTTTCTAAGCAGGGTGTGAACATTTTTTCTTTTCTTTATAGGCTAAATTTAAATTGAAATTGGGACATACTGCTGATATATTTTCTAACCTTTTCTTATACTATAGATTATACTTATAAATCTTGTACTAGATTTGCCTCTGATGCCTTTTCAGCTGGTCACATTTGTTTATTTATACATATATATATATTTCTATTTGAGCATCCTCTTGAGTGACAAGGCTCTGGTGCATGAGCACAGTTTGCATCTGGTTCTCAGAGGAGATTAGATCAAAATGTGAAGACAGTCACTTACTTGCAGAAATAACATAAAACAGAGAGCCTGGAGGCTGATGAAAATATGAGAACTAGCACTGAAGTGGCAGGTCTCTTGAATTCTCTTGCTCTGCTTATTTTAAGGCTTTCTTTTGGCCCTGAAGTAAAGGTCGCACAAACCTTTTTTATTATTTTTATAAACAGCACTGTTTTGACTGTTGCTTCAGTACTTTTTTTTCCATTTTCCACAAAATGACATCTTTATTTTAAATACTCCAAGTGTGAAGTCTAAACGGACACATCTTCTAAATGTTAGTGTGAGATGAAGCACTTTAAAAATATTCAAATTTATTCCACGTGTAATTCAAGTGACTCAGACCTTATACAGGCCAGATGTGAGGAGAGAAAGTGACCAGAAGTATCACTTTGCTCTCTAATGTCTTCCTATTCTCATGAATCATCATTGTATGCATGCTCATTGCACTGTTGTTCCTGCTTATAAGCAGATAAGCACAGTGTGTTCAGTGCCAGCAGCACACAGGCAAGTTGCATCTTTCCTGTCTACTCCAACAAGTAACAACCAGTGCCGGTTTCAAGAAAACCATAACAAATCAAAAGTGTTTGTCAGCCAAAAAGACAGAGTTCCTAAATATTTCTGGGCTTCTAAACAAACTACACAGCACACGTTTCATGCAGCAGCAAGTCTCCCACAGTAAATAAGGATTTTGGTATTTTATTAAGACCAGAGAAGATTAGAAATGAGCAGCTGTAATGATCGCCATGGTATTTGGTACAGTTTTAGTTGTTGTTGTTCCTGTTGGTTTCTGTTTTTGGCCAGTGGCTAAGACGGATGTTTCCATGTGGCACACCGTGTTTTCCAAGAACACAGTGTCCAAACCTGATTTGAACAAGATGTCAAACGCCAATTATGTCCCTATGACATCAAAACTCATAAATGAAAAACAAAAGCTCAAATATGTGGATTGTTTTTCCATCCTGATGAACACAACACACACATAAATCGTTGTTATTGATTAAAGAAATAGAACCTGGAGGGTAGCACAGTTCATTTGAGGTTGGTTTATCCATTAACTCCATGGATAAATAAAACCATAGATGGCGGAGTTTTTTCTTAAATAATTGCATGCTGACTACTTGAAATATTGTGTTACAAAGCCACTGTGTAATGACTGGATTATGACACGGTTGCCCAAACAGACATCATATAGCTTTTGTTTTGATAGTCAGAGGTGTATGTTTTCCTGGCACGCTGCGCTACTGTGATATGAGACGCAATCTCCAGTGGAAAACAAGTATCTCCAAAATATCAAAACAAAAAGAGAGATAAATAGTCTTGCTGTAAGCTTAGTGACAAAGCATTTCTGAGATAATCCAGTGGGGTTTGAAAGGGGTTTATAAACCTTAAGAAGAAGGATAATTTTTTTCAACCTACAAAGGAGCATAATAATCCTTCGACTTATCACCAAAGCAGGAGATACATGGTTTTCAGCGATGGTTAACTATTGGGTCTAATTTAGAGTCTGTTTGACCTGAAAGTGTTTGTGTTGCTAAGAAACAAGAGAGAACATCTGGTCAGCTGTTTACACTTGGAAGTGGCAAAAGATTTTCAAGTTGAGGAAAAAAAACGTCAAATTAATGGAGATCATGGATGAAAAATGGACCATCGGTGCACATTGTTCTGTATTCGGGTGTTCTCTAACAGAAGGTTTCTGAAAAATACAAACCTTTGTATAGATCAATGAGCTGGAGAGAGAACACCTTACATTAACATCATTAACATTAGTCATGTTACAGTGTTTGCTTAATCACAGACACAGTTGCATTCGAAATGTGTACACACAGACAATTACTTTTCAATCGACCGTCGCTAAAGCCCTTTTCTAAAACCCGTATCTAGGCACAGCAGGCATTAAAAGAGTTTGGAGGGGTTTTTTTTAGTCTTTCCAAAACCAAAAATGCAGGTGTTAACATGTAAGGAATGGATTAAACTGTGTGTATATCTGTTTCAACCTAACATGCAATTGTTAGCATGTCAGCTCATTTACCTACAGTGGCAACCAAGATTACAGAGAAGCGCTGTTCATGAGTAGCACATCCACTGTTTAGTATTTCCACACCGTGTGGAAGCCAGTGGCTGCTGTCAGAGTTTGGAGTTAACGTTAGCAACTCAGCTCTACTCTTAATTGGATTTGTCAAAGTTGACACTCCAGCTACCCAACTTACTCAAGTTGGCTTTATGTTTGCCAAATAATACTGTTTGAAAATATGAACAGTAACCAGGGTTTTGTTTCAAAGAAATAACATGCTGATCTTTTGTTTTACCTCCTAACACTGCTCTGCTGCACTACAATACAAGAACAATGCCGTTTCCTTATTTCGTCATTTTCTAGATTGGTCATCAGCTGGAAAGGATGCTGACTTTTAGAACGTCATGTATGCAGCCAGTGCATATTTAAGACCCCTTTTACTAGATTATTGTTTTAAAAGAGTCAGCTGGAATTATTTTACATGATGCTGGAAACAACATTTTCAGTCATGGGGTTTAGCACAGTACAGCTGATAACATCTGCAACTGTTGTCATTTCAGCCAGCATAGTCTGAGAGACTATGAAAGTCTTTTTTCTACCTCTGCCTGAAATCAAGGGCCCATTGTTTAAACAATGACCAAGTATTTTGAGTGGTATATCTACTGCTATTATCACTGTAAACGACATTTGTGCCATACAAAATTAGAAAGCTTGTCAGCCTTCTCAATGGCAACTAGTGAATGGTGAATTTGTTAATGATGTGCCTTATAACAGTTTAAGTATTTAAATAAAAGTCCTGTACACAATGAAATCAAATGAAAAGAAAAAAAATCCTTTCTCTAATCAAAGATGGATACCCAAAGTTATTAAATGATAATCAGAATCTTAACAGAATCTTAACCAGGTGGTCTTTTAGCCCGGTCTGTCAGCCCACCTCATGTTGAAGTCCTGTTAATGGTGAAGACATTTGGGCCTCATGGAATTGAATTTGAGATCTGTTAATGCACCTGGCAGTGAGCAGCTTCTCCCTCAGGAAGCCCACCTGTCAGTCCTCCGCTCAGTGACATCCTGGCAGGGCGTGATGGCTTCTGTGGGAGTCAGACAGGGACTTGCTGAATAATAGAAAAGCTCCTCGTCCCGCGCTGCTGGCATGCTCGGTTATTAACTGTCATCATCTGTGGGAAGGTTGTAAATAATGCCCACGGCTTTACCCAGCAGCCAACCACAAGTAATAACTGTGATGATTTATTTCCATATGAAATGCTAAATGGTCTCGGAATCAATTGGACTCCTGTTTGTGACTGGAGCTGTACTGTAGAGGAGATGATTGAATTTTTTTTATTGTACACTTAAATATTTTCTAACCTCTTCTACTTTTCATTGTTAAATGTCACTTTCCCAAGTGCAGATATGAGGTGAACCTCTCTGAGAGTTCTTCTAAATGGTCTATATGAGAAAACCTGTGAAAGATCAAACTAATCTCAGGGGCATGTCGGTGGCTAAATCCTTAATCTCTACAGCAAGGCTCCCGGTTCGCTTTGGGCACAGGATAACCCGCTTATATCAATATGTTTTTTCAGTGTTAATGGATTATTCAAGTTCTCACCAGAATGAGATTGGAAGATAATATATGGGTTCAGCTCAATCATTTATACATTTAAATGTGCCTGCTCAGTGCACACCTGCCACAGTTAAGCTGAATCACGACAAAATTTCAGTCCTGCGGCGCATTTCAGCATCCTGAGTAAGTGCTTTTCCTTCTGCATTGTGTTGGGATCTAACAAGCCAGCTTCTCTCATCAGTCACCTATTTTTTTCCCCATAACTTTCAGAAACCATGCCTTTTCTTTTCATTAAAGCCCACTCTCTTGGACTAGATGCATGTCAGTAGTGAAATATAGGTTATGATACTGTGTAATCCTAGAATCTCTAGTCTGCTTTTTAGAGTCCAGAGTGGCCCTAGTGCTACTACTTGTGCTGCTGTGTTTTGCTGGTCCACTGACGACCTTCCCAGACTTCCATCTGCTGCAGCCATTGTTGCAAATATGGCTTTTGGGTTTTGGGCCGTGGGAGCTGGAGGATCATTTCTCGCCTCCCTCCCTCCCAGCTTTGATAAACTGCATCATGTCTGAGCGGTAGAGATTTTAGAGAGCTGCTGGCGAGGTGCAGGATTTTGGTTTCACTCAGAGACAATAGTGCCTCTGTAGAGGGCAGGTTATCTGGCAGCGCTGATACTTTTGTAGAGCAGCCGAGAACTATGCCGTGCAGCAGACGCACCCGAGGCTAGACATGTATGTCATCAAGAGAGAAGTGAAGCAGCTTTTGTTCTTACTTCGGCACCTCTAAATACAGTAAATCTATTGTGTAGCAAAAAAAATCAAGAAGTGCTGCTGTTCTATAATTGTTTTCTCCGCCAAGCGTAAGCCTGATTGAGATCATGTGCTTGGTCGTGTGTGTCCATGTGTGTGTCTGTCCGCAGCTAATCTTGCATACTACTGGACCCATCAGCCTAACGTTTTTTGTTCACATTTATGGCTGTATGGTCAAGGATCTGTCATGGTTGCAGTGATCCACAATTGACAAAAAACCTTTTTTATAATGCGTTTTATACCGCCATTGACTGCTGCTTCCTCTCTCCCCTTAACCAGCAGATAGGGGCTGCAAGTCATCAACAACTGCAGCAAAAGGCATTTCCAGCAATTGGCTAGGCTACAAACAAGTCTGTTGCAGGCTACATTTTGGCCTTTGTCGTGGCTCAAAAACTGACATCCATAGAAAAGTTGGGTCTTATCTTAAACCTGAGCATCTGCAGATTAATTTCATACCCAATATGTCATGATCCACTAAAGTTAGGCATGATAGGAGATGAATAAATCCCTGTATTTGTTAGCTTCACCGCCATCTTGACTGTAAGGGAGCCGGGAGGGACAATTGAGTGAGATTCAACTCTTCTTTGTTTGGGAGGGTAGAGGGAGGAAAAGAGGGGTTTCATTTTGTGTGGTGTGTTACAACAAAATATTCTAAATAAATAACAAGGTTTAAATTGAGAAGTTTGGACTTATTGTTACGTTTATTGTTTCCTTATTAAGTTTATACGGTGAGGCAAACCCAGAACGCTTGGTTACAATACCATCATACTATATTATGCATCTGATAGAAAAATGAGACTATACATGCCTCCAGACACACCTGGTGGAGATCTGCACTCTACTGAGTTCACTGCTGTAATTATGTGTCTGGGTCCAATGTTTTTCAGTCTAAACAAACCACAAACAATAAAGTTTTATGTATTGTTTTCGTGTCTGACATCAATATTTAATGAGTTAAGAAATGCTGCCTGCTACACCAGTGATTTTAATTATTAAAAGATCTTCTTTTGACTTCTCATTCAAAGTAATCCACCATGTGTTGCATGGAATCCTGCAAATACTTCAACTCATAGACGTTCTTTAGTTTGTATACATCCACTGAGAGCACAGCATGAATAAGTGAGTGAATGTGGTTACTCATTGAACTGATTTGCGTCCTTTGTTTGTACATGGTAACAAAGTCATCCGCTGCATTTATGGCCTTTCCATGATCCAGTGGCTGTGCTCAGTGTCTCCAGTGGAAAGAGACCAAGGAATTCAGGTTGGAAAAAAGGGCTTCTGCTATCTTCCCATCTCATCAGGTGCAGTGTCGTGTTAAAAGGGAAAAGAGGCCTCAGCTCCATTTGAGTTATTTAGCCTGTGTGTTTCTATCTCTTACAACACATCTTTAGGAGTGGTCATAATTTCATATGATTTCATCTTTTTGCCTCTTGGGGCGATGCTAAGCCTTTGTTTTTGGGAAAAGTGACCTTATCTTTGGAAAACATGACTCACTGGTCATTCTCAGTTTGTTTGGGATTCATAATATATCTACAGATATAAATAAATAAATAACAATAGAGTTGAAATGGTTAGTCGATCAACAGAAATTTAATCAGCAACCTTTTTGGTAATCAATTAAAAGGTTAAGTAATTTTTCAAACCAAATTACTAAACAACCTCTCAGCTGTGATGATTTCTTGTCTTATGTGATAGTAAAAATGAATATCTTTGGGTTTTGGAAAGAACACAAAACAAGCTATTAAAAGACATCATGCTGGGCTTTGGGAAATGGCAATTGGTCATTTTCACTATTTACTACAGCAAATGATTCATTGAGAAATCAATCAATAAAATAATCAGTATTGAAGACATAAATAATACTTCTTTTAAGATACATATGACAGAAATTTCGACCTGTTTTGCATCTGTATTTTTTACCAAGATTGTAACAAAAATGCACGTCAGTATTGGAATTTGTTAGATGAAAAAGTAGTGGACACAGTATAACAAGCATCCTCAAAACCACATATTGGTGCATTCCTTCATTTCATGGGTTATCTGTATTTAAATATACATACATGTACATCTGTATAGTATATTTTTTAAAGACTAGTAGAGAGTTCCAAGATAAAAAAAAATGTGTTGGAAAAATTGCATGACTGACTTAGTCATGCATTAGTCATGCATTTATTTTATTTTTTTTTAGATATGAGTTAAAGAAATTAGTATTCTCTTTTGGTTGGTTAGTATATGTTTGCCAGTGCACTAACTGTATACACCCCTTACGTTTATACTAGTTGCAGCACTTCCTCCAGATTTCTCCAATTCATTTCTGTTGTGGGTGAATTCCATTTTTTCATTTGTTTGACGAAGCATTTTGTGAATGTCTTGTAAGACTGAAACTGCTGAAACAGTAACTGCAAGTAGAAAGAGTGAAGATGGAAAGTGGGCACTGAACATGTTTCCATCCTGGCGGCTTTCATCTCGGATGAAAACCATGGCTCTAACACACTGCAAGCCCTGCTAAAGAGAATTTTGCAGTTCGGGATGGTGAACAGACGCACTGTAGTCTGAGTCTGAGGCCTTTTTTTCCTTACAGACAAATAACATTTGTGCATTTGTATTCAGTGCTTAGCTCTATGGATCTGTCACAACGCAAATGCAAGAGAAGTCAATAGAGATGGACAAGGGTGGCGTACAGATCAAAAGATGGATCACAGCATGGAAGAAAAACAGGAAAGTCGAGGATAGACAAACAAACATCAGAAAGACAGGGTGAGATTTTTGGTATTTTTGCCAGCTGAATCATTAATCAGAGAGGCCTCAATCTGTTCTTTCTTGTTTCTGTTGCTTCACTTTAGAGTCCGAATTTGAGATGAGAGTCTTTCACCATTATCCTTAAGACATGTAGGTGTGGCATCTTCTCTAGCGACCTACAGGCCATTCTGAGGAGCAATGCTTCAAACACTGCTTGTCCAAAAGAGGAATTGCCCATTGGGAGGAGAACAATAGCTTCACAAACAAATCCCCATCTCAAAATATTTCAGAAGAAAGAGCTAGTTCGAGGGTGGCGGCTGATCTCTGAAACTTGCTTCCCTAATAGCATTTAGCCTCTTCCTGTGTGGTCTATTAGACTAGTAAACTAAATGGTGTGTTTTAAACTCTGACTCACTCTTAGTGAGTTTAGACCTTTTGGTACATTATTGTTAATTTATCCGATTTTGTAAATGAATTCCAGCATTTGTCAAAAGCTATTGGGATTTAGATCCAGGATGTTTAATTTGTTATCCACATTTGCAGTGTAAAGAGGGGGGCTTCCTGTCTCACATCCTGATTAAAAGGATGTTGGAGCTCTCCAGCAGCTTTAACCTGAACCATTAGGGTATTTCCCATTGGTTTGCATTGGCTCTGGTCTGCAGTCAGTTGATAGTAAAGGTTTTACTTTTTCCATGCTCACACCTGTAAACAATGGAGAATGTAACAGACATTGACGTTAAATTATTCAGCTTGACTTTACAGCAACTGACCACTTCACTCAGGATGAGGGTGATTATATCAAACTGCATCTGCTTAATTTATATAATACATAATTATTTATGCCTCTCAAGGGAATCTTGATCAGGCTTGTCTGATAGTTTTCATCGCTCGACTACCTCTGAAAAGAGTGGGGTTTTTTTGCTTGTGTTATTAAGGCATTATACGCTTCATTGCAAAGGTGTGGTACAGTGTCAATCAAGACATACAGTATGTAACTTTCCACTATTTGTTAATGATGAGTAATAACTAGTCAAATACAAACAGAAGGGGTTTTGCCATGTTTGGTCTTTGTAGACTGCTATACACTTTCAGTAATCTCTTCAAGGAAAATAAATAAAACCCCAGTGATGTTATAACCTTTTTTATCTTGCATTCAGTAGCACTTAGATGCCAGCATGAAGAGAAATAAGGCTTATTACCTTGGTGAATTATTTTGCATGTGCACAGGAAAGTCGGAAACTTACTTTTACAGAGCAGAGTTTCTAATGAGCTCAGGAAACATCTACATTTGTTAACTGATACCTGTATTGCCCCGGGTTTCTTCTAGTCTAGACCCCCTGTCACATCTTTGAAAAGGCCTGTTATTGACAATCTGCAGATTGTGAGACTTGATTTCTCAAATTACAGTGTGCCTGTTGTGGTCTGCTTCCCCAGGCTTCCTGACAGGATTGTTTCCTACAGAAAATTAGCCTATATACATAGTGGGCGGGTGGCTGGGTACTAAGTAAGATAATGAGAGAGCATGCATAAATGAGAAACATACACAAAGAAAAAGGAACATGTATGAGACAAATGCATTCAGCCCCTGTGCCTCGTGTAGACCAAACTTGAATATGCATCTCCTTTTCTGCAGAAACCCCAAGTCAAGGACAAAAGGTTCTTTATTCGGGACTTTGTTTTCTTCTTTGACACAGGCTTATCTGTCTTCCTTGACCTTAACTTGCCCTGTAGACACGACTTTACAGCCCTGTGTCAACAGCGAGGAGAAAGGCATCCCTGTTGACTAAAAGTTATGAAGGCTATAGTAAGAGAAGCCATTTAAGCTGTATTGAAGCGTTATATTGAATCTAATTCAACATATAAATATTAGTAGAGAAAAAAATGCAATGAAGTGGCAACAAGACCAAGCCATGCTAGTGGCTTTGTGAGGCTGCCTCAGCAGTGCTTTGAACTAAATGCTAGTGTTATGCTGAAATTATATTTTCTGCATCCACGAGGGTCCGCATGACGTAAATTTTGTCATCAGACGGTGTATGTGTTGGCCCTTTGCGGACATCCAATTTGTAATGACCATGTGGACTTGTCCACACAGGTCTGCATGGTCACATCACCGTTTTCCAGTAGACGCCGATCTACTGCACTTGTGTGGAAGGTGTCCTCCAAGCGGACTCCAGAAACAGAACTACCATGCATCTCTGGTGACTGCAGCTATCTGTATATGTGTCCGCTTTGGGCTATATCTGTGGCTTCAGCATGCTCATGCTCAGCAGGTATAATGTTTAGCATGTTCACTCTTTGTTTAGCATGTTAGCATGCTAACATTTGTCCATTAGTGCAGACCAAAGTGGTAGAACAACCAACCGGCAATCCCTAGAGCCACCTTGTTAGCATGGCTAAAAAAAGTATTTTAGACCAGGGAGTAGATGCCTAAATACAGTAAAGAACTCAGCAACAAGAAGGACCTAGACAGGTTATCTCATAGACTAGTAAACTATAATTCTGGCAAGCAAATAACAGACGTTCCTCCTCGTGACAAAGCTCAGTCTGAATTACGACAATGATGATAGGGCTGCTGGCAGTGTATAGCGACGGGGTGTGTTGGATGAGAAAAAGAAGATGTCAGCCCTTCTTCTCACCATGGTTCCAGCATTTTACAGGCCAGCATCACCTCTCAGGGATTTCATCGGCATCATAAAATGTATTTCACCCCAGCCATTTCTAGATGAGCTGACAACATTGCTCATAATAGTGTAGCAGTGGCAAGACTGGGCTACGGAGTTGATCTGTGATATGTTTAACTCCCGGAGCACCAAAATGTAATATGCTCTAAACACAACACACTTTCCGTAGTACCTTTTCTAATTTCCTAGTAAGTTTCAACAGCACCAATGCTTCGTTGAGCTTAGAATTAATTTCCTGGTGGGACTTAAAGCGGAACATCTTCATTACCACATGTTTTCATAATTGAAGCCAGAGGCCTGTAAAAATAAAAAGAAGGAATTCAGTTTGCTCCACTTGCAATGTTTCCCTCCATAAAAAAGGTGGAATTGACCCTCTCATTGCATGATTGCACAATAAACCATTAGTGAAGGCCATATATTATAAACATATACCCATGCACTGTGTCATATTGCAGCCCCATGATACTTAAAGCATCACCGATAAATGATCGATATCTTCTACTCTCTCCTTTTATTTTCATAAGAAGCCACTTCAGCTTGATAGCTATGTGGAGAATGGGTTCTCTGATAGAAATACCCTGGAGTGCATAGTTGGACTAGTTCCAGGCAGTAAGGATTAGCCCTCTTACTGTATAATACATCCATGCTGTGGACCTGCACTATATCCGCCACATCAACAACCTTTTCCTGAGCTGATTAGAAGGTAGTCTGAGATTTTTTAATATGAATCCACTTGTTTAGTTTTTATCCAAGCATTATTCCAATAATCAGGCACGCAGAAGATTTCCAAGAGATTAAAAATACTTAAAACCTAATTGGGTTTTCGGGTCAAAGGACATGTAAACAACCCAATGAATGATTGCTTTCTTTATAAAAGTCAAGCAGGAGGAATTTGTTAGACTGGTAGGGGAAATTGCCTTTTCCTTTTCTTCTTGTTGTTATTCTACCATTGTATGGCAGCATTTTAGATACTTTTATGCACTGACGTCTAATGCTTCCAAGAAGGAGATCTGAACAGTCCAAGATTTCTCTTGGACAGTTATGAATGCCATTGGAAAAACATCCAAAATGAGAGCCAGAATTCAGAGCTAGAAACAACATTGCATCCCTTGAGCTATTTATTCAAAGCTGATATTTGACAGCAGTAACACAGGGATGACATGAGGCATTTCTATCATGTCTAAAATTGAGAAAACAATCTCACCACAAATTCCATTTAGTCGCTGTGCCGGAGCTTTTGATCGTATGACACAGTCTTTCTCAGCAGATAGAGTTTGCCCAATTGTTATGGAATTGTAGATGTTCGAACTTTCATTTTTTAAGTGCACATTAAGGACTTTCTCACTCATATTTGTTTGAAAGTTATGGAGGATTGTGTAATATGGTTGAGAGCTCCAGACCAACTACAGTGCCACATGGCCCTTGTGGTGAGATTGTTGTGTCAACTACTGTTTCCAAGGTCAAGAATGATCCGTCTCACCATAATTGTAATGGTTGTATAATATGAGTCAAAATGTTTAACCCCAATATTGAGGTAATTATTGTCTTAAAGTTGAAATTTCTCTGTCTATAATACAACAAAGATGAAATGAAGCCAATTTCTCTCTTTTCTGTGGGTTCTTACTAAGATTCTCCCTGGTTTAGATGTTGGATAACATGGGAGAGGTTTTATACACTGATCATCCACTCTTTGGAGTAGTACTGAGAGTTCGTAGTGTGTGTTTCATACACAGGGATTCTGAGCCAGGATCCTCGTGTTCAGCAGTGTAGCTGATAGCGAGAAAAGGGTCTAGTCTGCCAAGTCTGATGCCTTTGATGACTGACACAAAGCAGCCAGGCCGTAGGTTGTGCAAAAGCCCCTCTGTGTTTCTGGAGTGAGGGGGCGGCCTTGAAACAACCACCCTACTCAGTCATAATCATCTTAAACAAGCTAACGCATTGTTTTGGAGCTTGTTAACCATGTGTGATGTGCTTTTTTTGTCAGGAACAGGATAACGCCCAGCATGTTAACAATAGATGAAATGCGAGTCGTGGGCTTGATGAAAAACTAGCACCATTTTCTGTCAGTTGTTGCTGTTCACACTACTATGTTGGAGATGTTTTGAAAATACTCTGA
The DNA here is from genome assembly GCF_914725855.1 of Thunnus albacares. Classification (NCBI taxonomy): domain Eukaryota; kingdom Metazoa; phylum Chordata; class Actinopteri; order Scombriformes; family Scombridae; genus Thunnus; species Thunnus albacares. The sequence goes on along the minus strand of NC_058117.1, from coordinate 19,160,784 downwards.
AGATTACTGAGCACTCCGGGACCCCAAGTGCTTGGCAGTGGCACTCCTTTACATTTCAAGGATTTCAGTTTGATGTGTCATCAGGAAGACATTGCTAAAAATTCTTCCGAGCTTCCTTGTGCAAATTAAATTGGTCACGCTTTTGGCGAGTACAACGCAAAACGTAACAGAATACCCTTTCACAGTGTTGAACATTATGAGAGCTCCTCGGCTGTACAAACTAATTCCCTGAGCTCCATTTGTCCCTGACTCTTGCCCTCTGCCAATGTGCATGAGGAAGAAACTACTCATCGGTGGATTTAACGGCTTGCTGATGTGTAAAGCAGAGGTTGAGATGGTGAGTAAGGGCTGAGCAACAGAGTAAATCTTACTAACGCAAACCCCGGGGCTTTTGTAGAATATTCCTTTTATGGGGTCTCTCTCTGTGAAAACTCCAGTGGGGCAGAGTTGTTGGAGACATGACTAAGGCAGTAACAGAGTTGTTGGCAGGCAACGCTGCGAAACAGCGGTTAGACCTACACAGAAACGAGCCTGTCAGCGATCGGTCTAAAAATAAGAAACCCTTAAGTAGAAAGGCTGTGAGGAGTCCAGTGAATGAGAGTTATCTGTCCTCTCTGTTGATGTGCTCCAACCTGAGCCTGCTGTTCTGTTCTGGGAATGCTTAAACCAATAGGGGATTCCCGAATCACAGCTGCTTTCTCCTGCTGGAATGATGTGTGAAATGTGTGGGTTTCTTTGCTTGTGGTTGTTGTTTTTCTTTCTCTCTCTCCCTCTCTGCCTCTCGTCCTCAGCTCTTCTTTTCCAGGCATGGCTCAGTGACGGCCGGTGGAGGGGGGAGAAACAGACATTGAGCAGTGAGTTAGCGGCAATGCGTTCGCCGCCCACTCCCTCTCCAGTCTTCCTCTCGTGCTTCCTGTGGGATTGAAGAGGAGTATGGTTTTAACAGGGAAGGAGAAAGAAAGAAAAAAAAAAGGGGGTGGGGGGTTGTCTTGGCTAGAATGGTCTTCAATAGGGAGAATGTCTGGACTTTAAAGAGGAAGTGGGTTGAATGTTGGAACATTTCAGGAGAATGGTGGGTGCATTATTGGAATTTAAATGTGGGCTAGCAGTGGTTGTGTGAGTTTTGGGTAACAGGAGTGGGATTGTTTGGTGCCTTTATGGAGGAATAATGGACTTTCCAACAGGGCATGTGCATGGGAGAATTATCTGACTAATTATATGTATTGCTTGATTATTTGGGCCATCATGCTGGGCCCCTCATGTGTTGGTCACAGCTGGAGAGTAATAAGGGTGCAGCTGTGTTTACCGAACTCCAATACATCAACTTGGTACTCAGTAATTTATGCCTTTTTAACTCATCTCCTATCATGTATGGTGTATTTATCTCTTCCGTAATGGATATTGCTATTGAGTAATGAAGGCATCACTGACTATTGAGATAAATGTACAGCATGCTGATTATTCACAGCAGCAGCTCAAAGGATAACCAGCATGAATGCAATAAAAGATCCTCTTGTAAGTCAGTAACTACCTAATAAATTAATATTTTTACTAAATTAAAGGGTTGTTTCATCCGAATTATGAAAAAAAACATATTTTCTCATTTACCTCTTGTACTTTCTAGCCACAGCTTTTTATTATGGAGGGGAATTGAATTTTGTTTGTGTTGCCCACAGCTTTGAAAACCTGAATTAACAGATGTTTTTCTCTTTTTTTCCATTTAGTGGCACAGCAACAGGCGTTAAACACAACATTAAGATATTATCACTTTATAAAGTTGTTATGGGCGAATGTGTTAGCAAAGAGTTGCCTATTTAGGCAGACACAGAGCAACATTAGCATTTATTGGAGTTGTTTTCTGTGACCTGCAGGTGAATAAAAATCTGATATTTCCTCCCTTTAGCTCTGTTCTGTGCTCTCTCAATGCTTGAGGGAAATACTTGGCTCTTTAGCTGCTACAGTAAATTCTCCACTCCACTAACTTTGTCTGTGTGCTGTGTGGTGCTTGGCAGGTAGAGTACCGTTGGTTTATCTGAGCTTTTTTACAAAAAAAAAAAAAAATCCAGCTGCCTGCTGCAGCTAGAAATGAAACTGATAAAAAAGGGGTTTCAAAATAGTAAAAGTTGCAGGTTGTAAAACTAAAATGATGAACTGAAAGATGCTAGAGCCAAGAGGAACTGTAGAATTCGTGATAATTCGCTGTGGGTTTGTCATCACGAGTTTGTCATCACATAACAGATAATAGTTTGTCTTATTGTTGATTTATAAAAACAATGATGCCAGCAACTTTAAGATATTCTCCAGAAATTGTGTAACTGTTACTCTGGATAATCCACAGACTTACTGGAAACAGGTTTCATTGGAACTACTTTCTTCCAAAGAACTGGTTCCTATGAAATCTGTTGACATCGAACTCTGGGTATTACTGAGAGTGATAAAGACACAGTTTCTGGTTGAATTTCTTTTATTACTATGAACATTTAAAAAACCCATTCAGCTTGAATTTATTGTGGTGGCAGTAGAAATGGTAACAAATATCCCAAAACAAATAAATCCAAGACTTTCAACATGGCTACATACCCTTTGAAGAAATTGAGAAAATTAGTCCTTTTTTGGGGGAGTTAGTATAGTTTAGTATATTCATCTTCAATCTATGTGCTGAAAACACACACAGCTTCCTTGTCTGGATGCTGAGTCAAAAAAAATATAGGTGATTTCTGCTTCCCAAGGACTAGCACACTGAATGTTTGTATATTCATTTACACCCAAGAATTAAACAATTAATTGCGCTAAAAGTCAGTTCTGGTTCTGGTTCTCAGATGTGACATTATTAGGGAGACATTTGTGTGCCACAAGGTCTAAGAAATGGCGATCACATTATGCAGAAGTGTGAGTATACATGCTGTATTCCTGTGTTTGTGCGGAACCTAAATCCACCGTTTCCTCACACTGAGGTAGAGAGTAAACATTATGATGGTCCCAGCCACAGGTATCTGGAGTGTCTCACTCACTGCTAGAGAGCACTCTTCAGGAGCTGAGAGTAAACATAAGCCTTTTTGGTCTTTATTTGGTCACTTTGCTGAGCTTTTAGTAGACCAAACTCCACTGACATTCGCTCAAACTTGAGGCAGGGCCAGTCGCAGGGGTTGAACTCTGAGGAGGACATGACGTATTCAGTGGAACGCTTCATTTGCTTGTGTGCTACAGCTGGGCGCTGAAAAAGTTTTTTCCCCCTTTGTAAGCCTTAAGAGAAAGGTCAGTAATGTTCGTACATCAAGTGTGAGGCTTTACACGCCCTCTCCGCAGTTTGACCCCACAGCCAGCCGCTACATCCCATCTACATGTCGGTTAGCTAAACCACAAACCACTCCTGACTCTCCCTTTTCTATTTTTTCTCACTTCCTTTCCCTCACGTTCCTTTCTCCAATAGTACATTCAGTTAGTGTTAGGCTGTCCTCCTATCCTCCTCCCCTGGAGATGACAATCAGCTACCATCTGTTTCAGCATCGCGGGGTGGCTGTCTGGAACTGACCCTGTGGAAGATCAACTTCCTGAGATGTCAGAGGGGCTTGTGTTGTTGCATTCAATAGGGATGGGGAGGGAGGTGGTGGGGGTATCCTCTAGTCTTCACTGGCCCCCTTTTTTCTTTTTAGACGCCCCAAGATGTTTTCTCTAAGGGATTGATGCATCTCCCACGCAAAGGAAGATTGCGTTTCCCCTGTACAGAGGGCAGGATATCATGAATTTATAAGTCCAACTACAAAGTATGTTTTTTTACAAATATAGTACACCATCATAGAATCCACATGCCTTCTTGTTCCAATGGTTTTTTCTTTATATGACATTTGATACATCATCTCCTCCTGAATCTCAGCCAGTTGGAAAATATAAGAGGAGGAGCTGAATGCATAGAAGGAATTGAGGAAGTGTGTTTTTTTCCCCCTCCTCTTCATTCACTGATAGTGGGCTTTAGGAGATTTATGCTCCCCCTGAAATGTGAAGGTCTTGAAATCTGAGCCAATGCAACTCAACGTAACCCAGACTGTGGCCAATAAAAGCAGAACGTGCATTTATTTCCTCTTATCAACATCCTCTTAATATACATCTGCCGAGAAATATTAGGGGGTTAACCATTATTTGCACCTAAATAAGGGAATTAATCCTGGCATTGATTTGTTATCAGCGGAGGAACACTGCTGATTGAGTTACATAAGATACTTTGCTGTAATGCTGTTGACTCAGAGAGAGAAATAAACAAGAATGTCAGTTAGCATTGTTCCTTCCCTTTAATTATGTATAAGTTTTCAGATAATGTGATTATTGGACTCTGGATACAGGGTAATTGAATTGCAGGTAACGAATGAGAGGAAGAAAATGCGGCAGGGCCATTTCTGTTGTCTGTAGTAAAGTCTAAAGCAGGATGATTTAAATGTATAGTAGATGGCTCAGTGTGCCAAAGGAAACCATTAGATAGGTTTTGGAAGTTATTGTCCCAGGAAAGTTTGGTTTGCATTTGTGGACTTTCATTTTTTCTTCCCATGGCAAGAAAAATACGAAGTTTCACCCAAACATGTAAATGAGACCTCAAAATGTGAATTTATGACAGATTTTGACCATTTTCTTGAATGGTTATTGTTCATTTGATCTTACTGTGTTTAGTTAAAGTGTCTCAAAAGTTTACTGTAACTTTCTCTGCCGTGACTTTGGTTTTTATACCCTGCTTCACTCGTACCCCCTTTTCTGTCAAATACAGTTTGATGCCAACACTGTTTATGTAATAAAGGAGATGGTAATAATTATATTAAAAAAATCTTGTAACATATATTCAATTCAATGGAACAACCCCTCAGTAAAGGCCACATTTGGAAAGCTTTCAAGTTCAAATTTTGCTGAGAGATGTTGATTCAATGCAAAAATCAGCTGGTGGTTTCTGATGTTGTTGTATTGAAAGCATTCTATTGAAATTGTGATTTTCCCTTTTACATACACAATTTTAGTTTGTAAAAGTAAATTTTAAACTTTTTAAAGCACTATATGGTAAGATTTAAGTACTTATTCCAGATTTTGCCTGCCGTCACTATAACAGTAGCACATCAGTTCTCAACTTGAGTGCGTTATTGCTTGGAAAGACAGAGAGGAATGCTTCTATTGTTCATTGTCTTTGTAAGTATACACTTCTTTTGGACCAGAACAATGAACAAATTATCTCACATAATAAGCTTAGACAGTTTCTTTTTCTGTAGTTGCTCAGATATAGCCTCAAGAAACAAATATCTACCCTGACACCCTTGACTTCCAACACTAGTCCACAAGTAAACTTAAAAACAGTGATATGCCACCGCACATTGCTGCAAGCTTAGATGACTAATGATCGGGTTTATCGAGTCTTTTGTCAAAGCTCTGACTGGGTGCTGATCAGCACAGCACAATCCAGGGAATGTTTTCTATGGCCCAGTCTCTCAGCAAGAGTGTTGCACATGCCAGAACACACACCCACCCACACACGCACACACACACACTCACACACACACTTGCAGTACTTAGGCAGAGATACACCAGAACTGCCACTCCTTGCTCCTAGAGTAACCTCCTGGACATTTTGTGACGACAATACAGCTGGAGGAAGTGAAGCAATCGGGAATTAGTCTTTGTCAGAGTATCAGTTACGTCACTGCAAGCCCCACCCTTGCATTTAAGGAGACTGCAGACAGCAAGTTGTGTTTTGAATATGTTTGATGAGTCAAAATAGATTCAGGTGCTATGGAAAAATTGAGTTTCCTGTATCTTCCAACCTGCATATTCTTGTTTTCTAGCTGTTGTCTCTTTCCACTAGCAGAAAGGTAGTTTGCAAGTTGCGCAATTTTTTATGACTGCATCTAACTCATGTATTAAAGAGTTTTCATGTATAGCGGGTTGTGTTGTTAAAAGAAAATAAAACTAGCTAAAATTATTCAGTTGGTGATCCTTACAGCTTGAAGCTACTATATCTCTCAGTTATAACTTCTATATTGATACAGTCTGACCTTGTTTCTTTATCATGTATAATCTGATGAGGAAGTCAGTTTATGGCGGTATAATATCAGGTTGTTGTACCACCTGCAATGGAGTTATTAAATCAAGAACTGGTCAAGGATTATCTTTTCTGTGTCTGCCACTTGCTTGAGCAATCAACAGTTTTGTTTCCTTTTTGTGTGCCACATAAGTCTGAGCCTCTGGTAGAGGAAGTTTGTTGAACCTTTAGTCACCTGCCTCATGTAGCCTTTACTGCTCATCATAAATGTTAACAGAGGAAAACATTCAGACAGGAAGCAGCCTGTATGCAGCTGATATACATAGTTGTACTGTATATGGTGTAACAACAAACCAATTAACCATAATCAGTATCCCTATTAGCAAACTGTCATTTGGGATGTCCAGATCAGGTTGATTAATATTCAGACCCGCAGTCATGACAACCTTTTTGTTTATTACAGTTTGGTTTCTCAGTCTGAGTAATAATAAGAGGGCTAATTACATCTCACATGGCTCCTCTAATTAAAACAGTCAGCTTGCTTTTGCTAGTCTGCCTCTGTTGCCTGGGCGTGAGACTGGTGGACTGCAGGGTTCATGTCAGGGAGATCCCTCAGGGACAAACTAATGAGGAGGAAGAAGAGGGAGGGTGGGTGACAGCTGTTTGCTCCTAATTCTCACTGATTCGGTGCCTCTCGCTGTTGGTTTGTGTGAACTCAAAATAACAACATGAGTAAAACACACTGCAGAGGAGGAAGTTCACAAAATGTTGGCTCCTTATACTAGTCTGACTGAGATGAAATATGAGATTTTGTCTTTTTCCTTTTATGTGAGGAATTGTAAAATGCCAAACTGCAACTGAGTGAACTGTTATGTACAGAGTTGTGAGGTGTGTGTAAGAATCTGGAGCACATGTTTTGGCTTTCTTTGCAGTCAAGAGCAGACAAGTTGTGGAATGTGACCCAAGAGAGATTACACCAACGCCAGCGTTTCTAATAAACAGGAGGAGGAATCTTTTGTTTTTTAGAACATATTTCACACATTGAACCCTCACCCATAAGATCCAGACTTGAAACAAAAAAAATTTATTATATTATTATAATGTATATGTGCAGAGTGTTTGTATGTGTGTGTGTGTGTGTGTGTGTGTGTGTGTGTGTGTGTGTGTGTGTGTGTGTGTGTGTGTGCGTGTTGGAGGGGTGTCACAGTGTTCAACACAGTTGACTCTTTCTACCAGTACCAGTCAGAACCTGTCTGACCAGCTCGGGGGTGACTGAACACGCAACAGAGGAAGACAAACTGTCTTTTAAGACACGCAATCTTCCTTTCAAGACTACATTCATTAAGAAAAAGCCTCTTGTGCCTTCTGTTCTTCAGTAATACTACCTTCCTTAACACTTTATTGCATAACGCTAGATAGGCTACATTATCAGCCCACTATTATAGTCCTGTGAATGTCTTTGTTGTTTTTGGAACTGAAAACTCAAGAAAGTGCACAGATCTGCATTTGATTTAAGCCTCCATTTGTTGTTTAGTCATGTCAAGAACTTGCCCTAAAATCTGATGCTTAAACTAGGCTAAAGTTATTGAGACCGTTAATTATAATAAGATTTAAAGATCTCAAGTTCCCTCAAGAAATACACTTACAAATCTCATGGAATCTGTGACACACCAAATCTTTTCTCTGAAATGACACAACAGCCTGGAACTGCTGGTCGCGGTGGTTGTTTTAACTAGCCTTCCTAGCAGTGGAAAGATCCAGGCCTTTGCCAGTATAAATACAGCCAGCTCACTTTGACTCATGAGCGTGAACTCACTCTGTCGTGGAGATTGGATTCCTATTGTAGATGCATCCCAGATTGGTTATTTTTACATAAAAGCTGGCCAAGTTATGACTGCGTCGACTGAATTCACAAACAGAGACATAGAAAGTCATAAATTGAGCCAGTGTGTTACATAAGCTGACTGATAGCACCGTTGGCGCTGGACAAAGGCAATTGCAGATGATTTACAACTTTGTCTCAAGTAACATCCAAATGAGTCTGAAAAATTCTCAATTTTTTTCTCTGTCTTTCCTTGCAGTATGTCAAGGCATCACCAACCGTTTAAACCTTCTTGGTTCCAAAGAGGACCACTACCTGAACATGGTGAAGACCTATAGCAACTGCACTGTGGTCCTGGAGAATCTAGAGGTCACCTATATGGAAGAGCACCGCGACCTGTCCTTTCTCAGGGTAAAGACTGCACTCTATTAGCGGTGGAGGCTAAACATGCACATGACATATGGGAAAAAGTCTCTTTTATCATTTTTTGTTGTCTCCTTGGTGGTCTGAAGCAATTTTGCCAGACAATCTGTTCTGGATCTTCCCAGGCTTTTCACTGTTCTTATCACTTCAGCACAGATAAGTAAAATCAGTGGAGAATGAGCCCGTATTGACGCATGATACAGAGTGTTTATAACGTTCCGGTTGAACCCCAGCTGTAACGACCAGGTGGTGAACACTGGGCAGATGTGATTACGGATCACACACACTCACAAGCCAGCAAGCACACACAAACACAGAATAGCATACAGTCAGCACATATCATGCAGTAATTCTAAGAGCGTTTCCGCTGAGGACGGGGGCGACATGTGCTCCTCATTTTTTTCAAAATCCGATTTTTGCCCCACTCACTATTACAGTTTCAATTTGATTTTACTCAATAAAACCTCTCTAATCGAACTGTCATATTTCAATTGTTACCATGCGCTCACTACAATAAGCTTTAGGAGTGGTAACAAGAACAAGAAAATTGTCTTAGGTTGAATCTAAATTTTTATTTACAGGCAACAGTGTGTATTAAGTCAGTAAAGCACAGTGATCTTTTTAGTAACAATGCAATGATGTCTATCAGTGAAACAAAATGTTATTTTAAATAGGGTTAGTGCATTACTAATACAGTAATTTACAACCAATGTCACCATATTGCATGAAAAAAATGATAAATGTACTGTATATAAATGCAGGAAATAGAATTCTATTCATTGCCAATTCATTTAGTCAGCTCAAGCACATCTGCTTCTTCAGTCATCATCACACCAGATTTTTTTTCATGTTTTTTCTCACAGTCAATTGAAGAAGTGGGAGGCTACGTCCTGATTGCCCTCAACACAGCTTCCAGGATTCCTCTGGAAAACCTGCGCATCATTCGCGGTCATTCCCTCTATGAGGGAGGGTTTGCCCTCGCTGTGCTTGCTAATAGTGACAAAGCCACAGGTCAAGGCACCAGTCAGCTTCTCCTGACCAGCCTCACAGGTCAGTGCACCTCTCCATGTTCACGTTTTCTGTGACAGGATTTCTCATAAAGTCTACTAATAAAACTCAGCTTTTATTTCTTTAATGGCAGCACAGTATTTTAATAAAAATAAATAAATATTAAAATTGGTTTGTTTTAAAATGGATTGTGTATATTTATGTGAATTCACGTAGAAGTTTTCCATTACAGAAATTCTTAAAGGAGGTGTGAAGTTTGGAACCAACCAGCTATGCAATGTGGAGACAATACAGTGGTATGATATTGTTAACATTGAAAACAAACCCAACATGGAGCTCCCTGTGGCCAGCAACAATCCACTTTGTAAGTAGCACATTTTACAGCAGACGACTGAAAGTAATTAATTATATCTGCTTATTCCAGGGGTTTTATAAAACATTTTCCCTGTTTCTTGTGATCTGCTTTTATAGGTAAAAAGTGTGACTCAAGCTGCTTCAATGGCTCATGCTGGGCACCTGGTCCTCAAAACTGTCAGACTTGTAAGCTTTGATCTGTGATCTAACTTCATAATGTGAAAACAAAAATTCAAGTACATACTGTATGCTGTATTAAAGCTGAAATCTGTAATGCTTTTTAGTTAATATATCATTGATTGTGCACTGTATACTGTATATATTATATACACTAAAAATATATCTTTGCTGTCTAACTTCATCACTTCAGGAAAACATTTATATTTGCATTACTTGGTCGATTATTAACATTTTCACTGTATACCAACAGCAAAGTGAAACAACTTGGCAAACATACTCCAAGGTGTTTGCCATAATTTGAACATAGACAATGTTATAGTTTACAGCTTTAATAAAATCCACTTGGTACTTGTCCTTCCACTAAATTTGTCTTGTTCCTATCTCCAGTAACAAAGCTGAACTGTGCACAGCAGTGCTCTAAGAGATGCAAAGGACCTTCACCCAGTGACTGCTGTAATGAACATTGTGCCGCAGGCTGCACAGGACCCAGGCCCACCGACTGTCTGGTGAGAGAAAGACACACCTTCATATGGGGGACAGGAATAATGATGATGAAGAAGGACACTGAATGTTTCTCTGTTAAATCTGTATGAGAAGCCTCTAAGAAATCAAAGCTCTCACTCAGCAGCATTTGTTTTTCACGATTAGAAGTATTGTTATTGGTTTCCATACCAATGAGACATATAAATGCTGATTAAATCTTGCATTTGGCAGTGCCTTGGGTATCAGCTTCTGTTATCCCTCTGTCTCTGTGCAAGTCTGAGGATTAAGCTGAGGCTGTGATAGAGGAATGCAGTGTTATCATTAGTGTGAGGCTCTGTTATGGTCCCAGTATACTGGATGACTGTTGTTTGTGCTGCAGGCCTGTCGGGACTTCCAGGATGACGGGGTGTGTAAGGACTCCTGCCCGGGCCTCATGCGCTACGACCCCAACCTGCACCAGCTGGTACCCAACCCACATGGAAAGTACAACTTTGGGGCCACCTGTGTCAAGAGCTGCCCACGTAAGAATGACTATAAACAGAGAAACTAATCCTCCTTTTTTTACTTTTAGTAGCCAGAGTTTTGCTTTCACACTGCTTCTAGATATTTATATTTTACTCCCATATGTCAAAAGCATGCACTGTAGTTGTTGTCTTGACAGTCAAGATAAATTAAATAAATCTGGCAGGCCTCACTTGCCAATATGAAACACATGAAGCATGAATATGAGCTTTTTCACATTGCAGTATGCTGAACAAATGCCCAGGTTGTCCTTCAGGGTTGTTAGACATTCAGTGGTTACAGTTTGTCTCAGTTTAATTATAAACTGTATAAACATGAAAAGAAAATGATTGAGTTTCAGGTCGTGTTAATGCAACAACTGCTCCTTCTCAGTTTAACTTACACAGTTCATGTCCCAGTATTACTGCATGACCTACAGTATTGCTCTGTACTTAAAAGTTATTGTTGCTGAAAAGTAAAATTAGATTGTTTTTATTGTCTTTTTGGCTTTGTGTGCCCAAATGCTTTGTAATAATTAGCCTGTAAATGTTCAATATTAAATGATTATAAAGTAAGCATCTTGTATTTTTTGCAATCATCCTAGATAACTATGTGGTGACTGATCATGGAGCCTGTGTGAGGACGTGCAGTGGTAACACATACGAGGTGGACGAGGGAGGAATCAGGAAGTGCGCTAAATGTGATGGACTGTGCCCCAAAGGTATGGTAAAGCTATTACTGTGCAACCAGGCGACATCCTTCTGACTCATACAGCGAGTTTGCAGTGGTGGAATGTCACTAAGTACATATACATACTGCACTTTTTATGCCATTATATTAATTTGACAGGTACTATAGAGTATACTGAAAGGATCTATGTGAAACAACATAAGCATAGAGGTTCATTCTTACTGTGATAAAAACACTAAATTCAAAAGTTTACCGACTAAGATATTCTTGAAACTTTCAGCCGTATGTGAACTTTCAGTTTAGAATTTTTATCACAGAATACTTCAGAATTTGAGAAATACGCTTATTTGGTTTCATGCTGAGAGTTATAGTTACAGACTGACATATATATGTCAGTTTAATATGAAGCTAACCCCCTAACCACAACTTGTCATTTTTACACTTTGGTTTTTACACGGATTAAACAAACTTTAAGATATAACATGTTTATTTGTGAGCTATAGAGGTGCAGGTAGACAGATTTTGTCAACTTTTGTACTGACCCAAACTAGCACTTTCCTCTCTGCTAGCTGTAGCTTCATCATTAGCATACAGACATGAAAGTGGTAGCAATCTTTTCATCTAACTCTTGGCAAGAAAGCAACTTTCTTTCTTTACCAGATCTGTATACATACAAACCTTATCATCAGTTTATAAAATGTAATTAATAGATGTAACTACGTAAGATAATTAGCTCCACCTCAGCCAACTGCAACAATAAAATGCTGCTTACATGTTAGTGCATCAGTAAGCCAAAGGGGACATACTGTCTGTATGACAAGTTCTGTTACATTTAAAGCACATTTTGCTGATAATGATTAGTACTCTTACTGGTATTGTGTTGTTGTTTCTAAGGGGTTTGAATACTTCCTCTATCACAGTTTGATTTCTCTAGAATGCCCTGCTCAGTTTGGTTTAGGTTTGTTCCCCAAATTAGAATAAGGCCAAGAGCTTTTAAAATTATTCCTATACTGATATTTGTTTTCTTAATTGTAAACAGTGTGTAATGGACTTGGATCGGGAGAGCTGATTCACACCCTGTCGATCAATGCCACCAACATTGCATCCTTTAAAAACTGCACGAAACTCAATGGTCACATTGCTATCATCCAAACATCATTTAAAGGGTAAGTCAAGGACATTAACAGCATTACAGCCTTCATGCCCATCTCTATCAACTATATTTGCAATTGGTTACTGAGCACCTTTACTCATAGCAGATAATATGTACATTCTTGTTATTTTTAGGGATTCATACACCAACACACCAGAGATGGATCCTTCCCAGCTTGATGTGTTTAAGACAGTTAAAGAAATTACCGGTAAGACTGTGTAAGACCTGAGTAATGCATGACACACTAAATGCACACTGAAGCATCTCACCATTAACAAAACATTTGTTGCTTTAGGGTACTTGTGGATTCAAACGTGGCCAGAGAACATGACCTCACTCAGTCCTTTTGAAAATCTGGAGATCATTCGAGGACGAACTAAACGGTATGTTCCATGTAAAGACCCCCCCGTAGATTCACAACCACTGGATCACAAGTTGAGTGTTATTCAAGGCTGTCATAAAATCTTTCCTTTTTTTCTTCTTCTCTTCCTGTTCCATCTATTCCCTTGATAGCGGAAGCCGCAGTATGGTTGTGACTCAGCTCGGTATCAACTACCTTGGCCTTCGCTCCCTCAAAGAGATCAGCGATGGAGATGTGGTCATTATTAAGAATGATAACCTCTGCTATACCAAGAAAAACCACTGGACGCGGCTCTTCAAATCAAAAAGCCAAAGTATCACTATAGACGAAATCGCTGATGCTTCCACATGTGGTAAATAGATTTAGCTCCCCATGCCAAATGCAGTCAGACCCTTTTGTTGTTTTTCAACTTCTGATTACACAATGCACAAGCCGGATTTAATTAATGATTTCTAATTTCAAAATTGGATAATTATGCGGGAAAGATCTTTCCTTGAGATTGTATGTTTGTTTTCAGCTCTGAGGAACAACACTTGTGACAGGAAGTGTACCACAATCGGCTGCTGGGGCCCTGGCCCGGACATGTGTTTCGCCTGTCGTGACTACAGCCGTGATGGGAGCTGTGTTGACTCCTGCAACATCCTGGAGGGGTAAGGGAGGAATCTTGGGTTTTTTGCCTTTTTAAGCTCTGAAATGCAGTGTTCCTTATTTTGGACAAACAAACAGTCTCAATATCAGATCTGTTTGCTTTGTAGATAACTCCTTCACAGTCTATTTTCATACAATGAGCATTTCCAGACCATGATATTAGATGAGGTTGGGGATTTGTTTTTGAAGCAATGCTAAGACCAAATACGATCCAAGGTATTTTGAAGTTAAACCTCCAGTAGATATAAGACAAACACTGTAGCTGAAATGGCACATTCACTCACATCTGTTTATCTTTGCAGATCTCTGTCAAACATTGAATCTCAACGTGCTTACAATTTAACTTCTGCCCTCGAAAAAGGGATCAAGAATTTCACTTTACTTGTAACTGTTTGAAATGAGGTGTGTCAGTGGTGAGAGTCTGTCAGCTTTTTTGTTGTTGTTTTTGCAGAGAGCCGCGGGAGGCAGTCATGAATAAAACCTGCATGGAATGTCACCCAGAGTGTCAACGCATGAATGGGACAGCAACCTGCAGTGCTCCTGTACGTGCCACCAACAACTAAACTATAATTATAAAATTAAGAATTACGCAGTGTTATGCAGCATGGAATCTGCTGCAGAAGTGTTAGCGCTACCAATTTCTCCATCAACAGCAGCCACAGAAGACCACTGTAGCGCAGCCTCAAGACATGTTTCGTTTTGAATAAGAGGTGTGGCTGTGTGATCTAGTTGGCTCACTGTCTTCTTTTATACGCTCATAATCCCATCTTTGATTGAAAACAGCAAGTTCAGGCACAATTTTTGGTGTAGTTAAATGTAACTCTGGGAAATATATGGTATCGGAAATAGAAGTAGACAGGCTGAGAAATAGGCAAATATAGAGAAAATATTAAATTACAGCACTTGATTGCAAAAAGTGTCTCAGATTACTGATTTATTTTGGCCTAAACTAAAAGCACCTGACTGTGGGTTTTCATTGCCAAATATTTCCATCTCTATAAGGAAGATGGATGCGGCTTGCTCTGAGAAATTATTACTATGAGTGCAGTTTACATAATATTTACTACTACTCTCAACAGAGTTGTAAACATAATGAGTCTCTTTTTTTTTCAGGGTTCTGGAAACTGTACCAAGTGTGCCAACTTCAGAGATGGACTGTTCTGTGTGTCTCGCTGTCCTCAAGGCGTGCCAGGGGAGGACGACACGCTTGTGTGGAAATACGCAGATGAGATGAAAGTGTGCCAGCTATGCCACAAAAACTGCACTCAAGGGTAAAAGCATTGTTCAGCCGACCTGAGAACTGGCAGTACATTTCAACTGTATAGCAAACATTTGTTTGTCGTAATGTTGATGCAGAAATGTATTCCAAGCCTGAAGGCTCTTTTATTGTTGGCTCGGATTAGAGAGTGAGGTTGGCTTTCAATAAGAGGCAATTCGTTCTCAGATTAATGATGAAATTGGACAATTTAGGAGAGATGTTGCAGACCATACTTGGGCTTTTGAATTTTTGCCTATTCACTACAGCTCAGATACGCTTTATAGTACTTCTTCTGACTGTGTTGTATTTTCATTAAATGTCATTGGTGTGCTTAAAGACAATATTAAGCTATGCAGATTGATTTTATAAGTTTATAAGCAATAAGGGCTAGTGTGATACAATTTGTATTGGTGTAGTTATAATCTCATGAACCATATTTAATCACAATGTACGTATAGAGGCATGGTAGAAGAATCATAATCATACACTGGAGAAATTTGAGTGTGTTTGTATTAAAAGGTCACTTTGCTTGGGTCTGCATTAAAGTCTTCAAAATACTCTCTGGAGGAGATCAAGAAATAAGGGTATAAAATGACTAGAATAATTTATAAAAAAAAATAAAAGGCCAGAAGACAACTTGGCAATAATGGTGTAAAATGATTCCCAATACTTATATAAAAATTGGATATAATCAGGTAGAATTGAATATGCCAGTACATATCCTCAAACAGCTCAAAACCTGTTTTGAAGAGTTTTGACCAACAACGAGTGACAGAGATAAAAGTAACAGAATAATTGGTCAAAAATTAGGGAGGGTGGATGATAGGTGTGACCTATGCCGACCCAAGGGAATAAAAACTACGCCCCGAAGGAAAAACCTTTGGAGCGATTTGGTTCGTTGTAAAAGTGCTGATTGCTCCCCTTTTTTGCCGGCATTAAAGAACACTTTGCTGCTTGGACTCCCTTTTTATTTTCAAAAGTTTTTTTGCTCTGGTACATTTTTCTGCAACAATTTGATACAACATGACCTTTCCAAAGCATACAGTATTCTAGAAAATTTCTGAATGCTTATTTTGTACCTTTGCTGTTGGTTTCCATTCATTTCAGTATTCAGCGGTAATAAGTCAGCCTTGCAGTATAGAACAAAACAATAATAACTCTGACAGAAATGAAAGCAGACCTAATATTCTCCATGATGGACTATCAACATTCAGCCATGGTGGTACACTGATGAGTGTGGAAGGAAGTGGTTCAGGGATACTAGAATGTCCTTTTAACCACTACAATCTGTCTGGTGCTATTTTTTCTGACAAAAACTAGGATTTGCATTTCCACAAATTATGTATTTTTCACTAGTTTGGTATGTTATGGCTACATTGGACTAAATGGAAATAAACAGACCCCAGTTGACCCCAGTGATTGATGCATCCATTTGAGGCATTTACTATTGTAGACTTGTAGGAAATTGCTAAGAACTTGGATGCTTTCACTTGTAGAAATCAGCTTCTCATCTATTTTGCGCACACATGATTGAACTGTTGTTCGTGAAGTCAGATATTTTGTGAAACATGAAAGTGTGGCTTTTCGTGAACACTGATTGCAAAGCATTTTTCCCTCATCATTCAGCTTTATAGGAAATCCATGGACTTATGATGGCTCTGTGAATTTGCAGTGATGGTATAGTTACATCAGATTCTTTGCACTGGTTTGTTTACAGGTGCATTGGGCATGGTCTTGAAGGCTGCCAGAGAAAAAGGTGAGTAAATAACACTGGTTGTTGATGTTGCCTCGGCCTAAGATAGAGTCATTCTAATTTCATCTCTTTGGGTTGATTTAATTCACAAATGTGCTCTGTTTTCTAACTGTATTCTTAAATCAGCTCTCTCCTGTCTTTCAGCCCTTCTGGTCTCTCCATGATTGCGGCCGGTGTAGTTGGTGGTCTGCTGGCTGTTCTTGTTGCAGGCCTGTCTGTCTTTGTGTTGCTACGCCGACGCCACATCAAGAGGAAGAGGACCATGCGCAGACTTCTCCAAGAGAGAGAGGTAAGATGAGGAAACTGTGTCACCATGTGTGTAGGGAGACATCAAGATGTAAGGATTAACTTACAGAGATACCGGTCATCTGTATGCTCAGATAACAATTTTTGGTTTTCTTGTCTCCTTCTGTATTTGGTAGTTTTGTTATAATTTGTAGTATTGATCTGCTACATTGCATTGTAAAAGAATCACTAGTGCTGTTTGGGAGGAAGAATTTGAAACAGTCAATCCTTTTTTTCCAGTTGGTTGAACCTCTGACTCCAAGCGGAGAGGCACCAAATCAGGCTCTGCTGCGAATCCTGAAGGAACCTGAATTCAAGAAAATCAAAGTGCTAGGATCAGGGGCTTTTGGTACGGTTTACAAGGTAATAAATAACACGCCTCAGGTTTTTGCCTTAAATGCCTTGTTGTCAAACTTTCTCTCCAGTGCTGAGCTTTACTGAAGCTGCAGTACTGCATGTGCCAAGTCTTTTTAACTAACACCCGTCAGTTTTTTCGCTCATCTACATCTGTTGTCAATTTTTCAATTAAAAGACACATTTCTAACTTGCCAGATCATGCATCATTGACTCCACTCTCAGTTTCAGTGCTCTCAATGTGTGTACTTGCATTAATCACATTGTGTGGACATCTGCGTACACACTGACATTATGGGGACTCGCCTCCCTTCCTCTACCCTTCTGGTAAGGTTTAGTCAGCGGTGGAAGAAAAGTATTTAGATCTTTTACTAAAGTAAAAGTAGCAATACCACACTATAAAATTACTTCATTACAAGTGAAAGTCCTGCATTCATAATTTTACTTAAGTAGAAAATAGCAGAAGCAAAATGTCCTTAAAGTATTAAAAGTAGAAGTACTCATCAGGTGTGGATTATTATTTGCACTGATGTATTAAGGTGTAAGCAGCATTTTAAAGTTTTAGCTAATTGAGTTGGAGCCAATTTTAACTACTTTATTCAATGTTGAATAGTATAACAGTACAGTAAATCATTTTCTATAAGCTCATCATATATTTTGCATCTAAAAAGTAAGAAAAAAATAAATATATCTCCCTCTGAAATGTGGTGGAGTGGAATTATAAAGTAGTACTCAAGTAAAGCACAAGTATCTCAAAATTGTACTTGACTAAATCTAATTAATTACATTCCCCCTCTGGGTTTAGGGACTATGGAGAGGTCAATGAGGATCCTCACAAATATAGAATAGAATACAGTAGAATGTGATTTGGGGTGGGCTGCACTCATGCAGTACATGAATGTCAACATTTTTATAGTATCACAAATGTTACTGTGATACTGTAACATTTGTGTGTATGTGCATGTGTTCAAGCACTAATGTTTGCAGTATTTTACCTCACTTGATGATTCAGGTGTAATTAAAGCCTATGAAACCACGTATTTGTGTCCATTTAGGGCCTGTGGGTTCCAGAGGGAGAGGATGTGAAGATCCCAGTAGCCATCAAGGTTTTGAGAGAGGCCACATCACCAAAAGCAAACAAAGAAATCTTGGACGTAAGTTCACTGATTTATGTGGTACTTTTTTGGACTTAAAGCTTACAGTAATACTGTGTCAGAAGTAAAACAGCTATTCATTTGAAATGTTACTTCTCAAGTAAAGTATGTGTTGCGGGTGTGAAAGGACTATGGCTGTACAGCAAAATATTAAAGTTAGAAAATTTATACACACATTTTATTATATTATATTTATTTTGACTTGATTTAAAAGGCTCAGATGAACCTAATCGTGTTGCACAAAGTGAGTGACAATTATTGCCCGCCAGATGTCAATTTAGCTGTAATGTATCCTGTAATTTGCAGCGCATGCAAATTTATTTCAAACTAATGACTTCTTATTTTCTTTGTAATGGAGAATGTGTCATGTTTCTACATGGTGACCCTCTCATGGGGCTGTAGGAAATAGGATTAATTCATTGGAGGGCCGTGTGTAGGCGTTGGTGTGTAATCCAAGGCTGAGGTGTTCTGGAAAGGAATGCAGCCTGTAGCCACACTGAGAAAGCAGCTTGTTAAAACTGCATTATGCAAACAGCTGAATGTGCATCTTAGATCCTGTGATTTTGTGGTTGTGTTGCTCAGTCACTGTTCATGTGGAAGTTGTGGTGGACACGAACATCCTCTGAACTTCATGGCTTAAGGACAGAGGCTCTATTTTGAAGGAAAAAAACTAAACCGAATGCGCTTTGAAACCCCATTCTCATCAGACTGTCAGAATTACACCTAGAATTTGAGTGTTTAATCACTGAACAATGAAATAGGATTGTAGAAAATATCTTGGATACAATTAATGTACTGTACACATGATTGGAAACATGCTAAATAAAGCTCATTTTGAAGTGTTTGCATGGTTCTCCTCACTGGAAACCTGTTGTTGGTGGCCAGTCAATGGGGATTATCCCCTTCTTTTTTTTCTTTTAAGTCGCTTTTCTATTATGATGATGGAGAGTTTCCAAGCCACAAAAAATGGGTACGTCTGCTGCCAAGAAACTTATCGTCCAACCGTAGATATCTGTGCGAATGTTATGTTTTTCAAGCTACAGTATCTGCCATGCCATAATAAATGTTTACTTCTACCAATATTTGTTCCTTAGAAGATGGCATAAAAACTGTGAGATGCTTTTTTGTCGTTGCACCTCCCTTACACTGGATAATAGGGTTAGTTTTTGCTGTTTGTATGACCTGACTGCCCCAAAAACATTAATTAACATAAAATGACAAAAAAAACCCACATTTCTTTATCACTACATTCTCTCTCCAGGAGGCTTATGTGATGGCCAGCGTTGAACATCCCCATGTGTGTCGCCTGCTGGGCATCTGCCTGACCTCCACAGTGCAGCTCGTCACCCAGCTGATGCCCTACGGCTGCCTGCTGGACTACGTCAAAGAGAACAAGGACAATATCGGCTCCCAGTACCTGCTCAACTGGTGTGTGCAGATAGCAAAGGTAAGAGAGAAAGCTCATGAAGGCATCGGGTTACGTTAGTAATAAAGATATATAGTAGTGTCTTTTTTATCAACATTAGCTGTGATAATAAAATACCTGTGTGGGTTTTCAGTCACTGCTAGAAAGAAAAGTACACACAGGCTTTAACCGCTATGAAACACTGTTGAATGATGTGACTAATCATTTGATGATGACAAGTCTTTCATGACACTATTCAGCATTTTTAGATCTTTTATCATGTCTGATCAAGCAAAGTTGCCATGTTTGGACACAGTTTAATCCAGCTGCAGTAAATTAGATAGCTACTGAAATAAAGTACCGCTCTTATGTAACAACCTGTATTTCATCTTTTGTTTGACAAAAGGGTATGAACTACCTGGAGGAGCGCCACCTGGTACACCGTGACTTGGCAGCCAGGAACGTCCTGGTGAAGACTCCTCAACATGTCAAGATCACAGACTTTGGTCTGGCCAAGCTCCTTAACGCAGATGAAAAGGAGTATCATGCAGATGGAGGAAAGGTTGGTTGGAGGTTAATATAGACTCCTGTCTTAAGTGTTTAAAGTGTAAAGCATTCCTCTCTCCATGTTTAATGTTTTAGGCCTTCTTGTACATTCACATTCTGCTGTGGGTTTGCTGGTTAAAAAGTTTAAAAGTCACCTCACACCAAAATTCATTTTTTAGTTTTATCATCATAGATTGATGTTGCATCCAGTCACAATACAACCTAAATTAAAAAAAACACATCTAAACATTATTTGTGTTTTTCCAGCCTCTTATAATTGAAAAAAAATGGGTGCTGGTTTGACAGATGACTTCCTGAAAGATTTTATTTTTGCATTTGTAGTTTTGTTCTAGATTACATCTTATGTAAGTAATGTGGTATAAAAATAGTCCCTGTCAGAGAACTTAGTTCTAAGAGAAATGATGAATAAGTTCCTTCTCTCATCAGCGTTTCTTGTGAGCACTATTTTTACTTGCAGAAAAATGTGTTTGTGAGAAACTACAGGCTGACCTACACACTCCTCTCTGTAGTAACCATTAGTATAATATCCTCCATAATATATTGAATGTTTGTTAATTTCAGCAAAGCACCAAGTGATAACATGTCCTGGAAATAACTATTAACTGATAACTATTATTTACTGAGTTTTCTTCATATTATATTATTGGAACTTCGTGACATTTTGAGTTTTTTTTACCAAACTAATGATACTGAATGATAATCAAGACATACTGTTCATTTGTAGTCCAGAGATTTATATTGTATTTTATAGCTCGCCCACACCAGTGAGACAGATGTTGACACCGTCCAGTTGTTCCAGTACATCTGGACAAAACAGACAAAAACATCTGCTACAGCTGAGATTTCCTCCATTCACTATAGTTGCTACACTTAAACATGCTGTCAATTAAATATTACAGGACATTTGCGGCTTACAGTAAGTACAGTAAGCCTTGTCTGATGACATCAAACTGCTTCTCATACACTGTAAACATAATTAAGTCTACAAATAGCTTAGAGTTTACATTTCTAAACATGAAATCAGTTTTAAAAATTAGCATTTTTAATTCAATTCTGATCTAATAGGTGACAGTACAGTTACATTACATATGTAGTAGAGACATTCATGAAATTAAATTCATAATCCGTTGCTACATTGAGTAAAGAAGCCAAATGTGACAAGATGTTAAGTTATAATTAATAAGCTATCACTCAATAAATAAATGTATATCTTCTGTGTCTGTGGTGCTCAGAGGAAAATAATTTTGTGGGTTTTTTTTAACATTTTTTACTGTGCTAAATACAAAATTACTACAATGTTTTACTTTTTAAACTTTCATTTCACAGGTACCAATAAAATGGATGGCTCTTGAATCTATCCTGAACAGGACGTATACACACCAGAGTGATGTATGGAGTTATGGTAAGTCTTGTGCTTCCTGTTGTGAATGCATGTTGTATGCATAACCCAGTAACACATGAATCCTGCATGCAGTGTCCCAGATTGCGCTTGAATCCTTGTGTAACTTCAGATATGTAAAACAGCTGGGTTTCTTTACTCCTGTGAGTATTGGTGACAGTCTCACTGGAGAAATATGTGTTCATTGCTAAATAAAGTGTTTTAACAGCAAGTGAGGCAGAGAGAAGACAGTCATTTTCAGATAGGATGTTGTTTTTGGATGTAATAGGGGATGTAGTTGTCAAAATGTAAAAGCACAAAATGAGAACATCTTGCTTGCATCTGCGATTTTTAGGACACAGGTACAGTAGCACACACCTACACAGCTGCAGTCTCAGATGGACAATATAACGTCAGAAGAGCTTGTTGCCTCAACCCACATAAACAGTTCTTCCAGCTCGGAAACACATATGCACAGATGCCAGCACACACACACACACACACACACACGCATACACACACATACACATAGAAACTAAACAGCTTTCTTGAGCGGGCTAGCTTCCAAATCTTTTTTTCCCGGGGGTTTGATCATGCCTTCCGCTCAGTATGGCAAAACTATCAGCAGACCCTGGCAGAAGTGACAGGCTTCCTTTCCTCCTTTTCCCTTTTTCTCTTCCTCCAACACAGAGATGCATCCTGCTAACTCCCACTCCTGCAGGCACAGCCAATTTGTCAACATAGCTATTTTGATACTGTGTGATATTTGCTAAGCTTACATCCTGTCACTCTCATTTCCTCCCTTTTATGGGGAGGAAAACAAAGTTAATGACAGCTCACTGGACTGATATTTACCAACTGTCTTCCTCTCTGTAGGTGTTACAGTTTGGGAACTGATGACATTCGGGACCAAACCGTATGATGGGATTCCAGCCAGTGATATAGCTGGCGTGCTGGAGAAAGGCGAGCGTCTGCCTCAACCACCAATCTGTACCATCGATGTCTATATGATCATGGTGAAATGTAAGCTTGATGGAATGCTGGTTTTATAACGTAATCATTATTGTCACAATCTGTGTTTCTAAACATTGAATTTATTGTTTTGGCTGCTGCAGCTAATTTCTAATAATTTCCCCAGAGATAATGGTTAAGTCCCTTTATCTTTTTTTTTTTTTTTTTGAGATTAATGTTGTAAAGTCCGTCTATCTTATGATGACATCTGCTGATGTGTCTGCACAGGTTGGATGATTGATGCAGACAGCCGACCTCGTTTCCGGGAATTAATAGCCGAGTTTACAAAAATGGCTCGGGATCCTTCTCGTTATCTTGTCATTCAGGTACCACAAATTCTGACTAAATTCCTTAAATCTGCAGTTTATTTAATGATAATTTGTAATGACCTATTTGATCCGCAAAGCTGACCAGGCTATTTCTATTTCTATTCAGGGTGATGACCGTATGCACTTGCCAAGTCCCACGGACACTAAATTCTACCGCAGCCTGATCAGTGGGGAGGACATGGAGGACGCTGTCGATGCAGATGAATACCTGGTGCCACAACATGGCTTCTTCAGCAGCCCGAGCACTTCTCACACCCCGCTGATGCACTCCACGGTAAGCTCGTTTATATAAACAACACACATGTGATCAAAAGTTTTGGATTGGCTGTCTGTCCATCATGGTTACATTTGTGATTCTGCAGCTAAGATTTTGGCAAACCAAAATTTGAAATTAAATCAAATTGTATATCACCACTGGTGATATTTGGAAAACTTGGAGATTGGTGATTTATCTATTTGTTGTGATCTGGCATTTCAAATATTTAACCATGAAGAATGTCTTAATTAAAAGACAACATTTCTGACTTCAGAAAGCATAACTGTGATACGATGAAAGTTGAATTAAAGATGTGTAAGATTTAATTACTACAAGCATACAATGATATCATCAAACTTAAAGGACCAGTGTGCAAGGTTTAGTGGCATCTAGCGGTAAGGTTGCCAATTGCAACCAACTTAATACCACTCCCTTCCAAGTGTGTAGGGGAACCTATGGTGGCCGTGAAACTTGCAAAAAACGTGAAAGGCCCTCCATAGAGCCAGTGTTTGGTTTGTCTGTTCTGGGCTACTGTAGAAACATGGCGGTGCAATATGGCGGGCTCTGTGGAAGAGGACATGCTCCCTATGTAGATATAAAGGGCTCATTCTAAGGTAACAAAAACACTACAATTATCATTTTCAGGTGATTATACAGTAATTAAAACATAATTATGAGTATTTTATTCCATTTCTGCCAAGTCCGTTCCGCTGGGCACCACAAATTTCTACACACTGCACCTTTAACACAGCTGGCCTCTGAGAATGCTGGAAGACCAACCAAGTAAATTCTAAAAAAAAGAGAGAGAGTTAAATAACTAAAATAAATCTTAAGAAAACCAGGGTATGAGATGTTAGCACAGAGGGTAAAATATCGACTATAAAAATTATGAATACACTACAGTATGTATAACAATACTTTTATATCAACAAAGGTTCATCCCTCCCCAAAGTTTTGGAAACACTAAGCTACAGTTACACTTAAACTGTACCAGCTGTTGACCTGACCCCCTACATTTATTTCTAATCTTTAAAAGATTTTAAGGAAATCTAAAACCCAAAACCAAAATATTGCCACAATGTTTAATGCCATGACCCTTTGCTACTTTACTTAACAGCCAGTATGGAGTCAATCAGTACATGTACAGTAATGAGGCACAGGTACCTCTACTACAGACATACACACCAGACCCACTATAGTCACTGTAAAACTTCCCTATCCAAACAAGTGAAAGAGGAGTACAAGCTGATTTCCCAAAAAAAGCAGAATTAATTGATTAAGAAATTGCACCACACACACCAGCAGTGCACACTTTACCAACATGAAGTCAACTGTTTGAAAATATAATTGGGCTATTCTAACCGTGATTTGGGAAATGGGATTTCTGCATAAATCATTACCCTGTGAGTCAAAATGGAATAAACACAGAGTCATTTTTCAGGTTGTTAAAAACAATTAACTTTAACTTCAAGCAGCAGAAGCAGAACAGTAACTTGAATCAAAGTGTCCAGTCATACCTGGCTTGAACCCTCCTTACCCCATTTGCCCTCATTCTGTTTAATGGTTACCAATGGAACTGTTTCTCCTCTTTTTTATCCCTGCCCACTCGGCCTCATCATCATCCCCTCTCCCACGTTTCCTCCCAGGTGCCCTTTGATTGATGAGAACTTTTCTACCTCAGGTTCAGTGAAAGTCATGCGTAGGTCTGGCTCTTCTACCTGGGATCTGTGCCGGCCACTGACAGCCTGTTTAGCTCATATGAGCTTTCAAGTTTGATTACCTTTGCAGACAACCATGCAAACTTTCAAATCTTTGTCCAATAAAAGCTCAGAGTCAGCCTGTTTTTGTAATATCATCGTTGGGGCATGGCCCAGTATAGGTCAAGAAATTTTTTTACAGATGGCCGCTCTTTCAGCGTGTTTAATTTCCTTTTCTTGTTGAAAGTAATTGCATTGCCACAGCTGTCACTCTGTTCTCTTTATTCGCTCGGTTTCCCTGGTTTAACACCATTCACAGCCCTTTGACTGTGAGAGTCTGACAGACACAACAAAGCCTGTCAGATTGCTTGAATGAATATGAATCTGCTTGGTGGACGTTTATTTCGATCCTTATCAGCTTGTACTGAGATGACAGCTATGGCTCTTCGGGTACCATAAAAACACATTACTATCACCATTCAAAAGGAACTTATTGCCCCTTGAGATGTTTTGAAATAAATCACGATGGCTAAAAGAAATAAACACACTTTGTCTTTCAATCAAAGACAACCAAAGTGGAAGATAATAATAATAATAAAATTAAGGATTTGCCTAAATCCAAAATGGAGCACAGCAGTCCAACTTTCTGGCATGCACTGCACTGAAACAGCTTGTTTGACTGTATATTAAACCTTTCCTTACTTACAATGTCTACATTATCCAAATGGTTTATCCAAATGTGTTACAGCTCTATAAGACACTATTTCCTACATAGCATCTGCTGTGGAGATATTAACAAAAGTTTATTATCTATCTACTTTGCAGAGCCTCAACAGTAGCATTGGAACCTGTCACGGCAGAAATGGCTTATTGGTAAGAAAACAACCCTAATCCTTTCATAAACAAGATGAAGAAATTGGTTTCATTGAGAGTGCAACAGCCCTAAAAGTCTCTGTTCTTTCTTACAGAATGGATTCCCGAGCCGAGATGGAAGCATGGTTCTTCGGTATATTCCTGACCCCACGGACAAACATTTAGAAGACGCCTTCCAGCCAGCTCCAGGCAAGTGTGCATTAGTTGCTCTGCTGTTTTTCTGTCATCCAAGTTAATCTCAGCAGAGCTCTGCCTTGGTCCCTATGTTTGATTCAATGAGGAAGAGGGACATCTAGTGGGCAAGAAGCATATTGCTATTTCACTTTTTACAGTACAATAAGTGCACAAATCTTTAATCCAGGTTGCTTTAATAGGGGATCTAAATATAAGATTTTTAAAGACCAAACAGGTGTTTTTTTCTTTTTTTTCTTTTTTTTTTCTTTTTTTTTTCTTCATAATCAATCATAGCTCATAAATGCAATGCTTTCTGACGGCAAACTGCTTCCTTGAATGCACCACGAGGAAAGAGTTTTCAGAACAGTCCCTCCTCACAGCTATATTGCCATGTGACAATAATCAAGCTTTGTTTTGAAATTAAAGCAAATTAAATTAGATTAAATTAAATCCTATCCTTGATGGGCTGGTTGTCTAAGGCACGTTTCAAGTCTGTTTGCTGATTCTCATCACCTGCTGCCATTAAAGTGGCACTCCACTGATTCAATAGTCCACTTCCAGAAAGTGGGGAGAGACAGATTAAAAGATTAAAAATCTTATAAAAGACTGGTCAAAGTCAATGTGGCAGAGGCTGAGATATCTTGAATATCCTATTATGGATCCACAATTGCCAGATCCTACATTTCCTATAATGCATCTTGATAGCATCACTTTGTTAAATCCACCCTACCAGGTAAATGTCCACTTCTTTCAAATTCAATGCCCCTAATTTATAAGGTTTACGTTTTGTCAAGACTTTTAATTCTCCACAGCAGGGCCAAGATATCTCCAATAGCATCATCTCAGTTATTTTCCTAGAAATTCAGAAATCTCCTCTGTGACCTTTATGTGTAAAATTGGTGGAGTACCCCTTTAACTGCCTAGAGGGTTGGAATTCAATCACCAGACTTGGGGATCTGAGAATGATCAGCATTGCAATGATATTATTTGTAGTTAAAGATCTAAAACATGAAAAACCACCATTATAAATGAGCTAGTAGTTTGTGTTTTAGCAGTGTATACACTAAACTATCCAGTGTCCTTGCTAATGTAACTGTCTTTCTCACAGACTACATGAACCAGAATGGAGTCTCAGACATGATGAATCCCATATACCAGCACCCTGGTCCGCCTCGTACCATCCTTCCCACCATCTCCTCAGACGACACGGAGACCGAGTACCTGAACTGCTTTAAGAACGAGGCCAATGGACCCGAGTACCTCAATGAGGTCCCATCCCCCGCCACCCTCCCGCTCACCTCCAACGGCACGGTCCACAGCATTCAGAAATACCAGCCCCAGAATAGCATAGACAACCCTGATTACCAACAGGATTTCACTCCCACCTTCAAGACCCACACAAATGGACACGTCCCAGCAGCAGAGAACACAGAGTATCTGGGCCCAGACTGAGGATTTGTTTTATTGACTTGGATCGACAAACAGACAATAAATAAGAGACTGTTTCCTGTTCCGTTAAAAAAAGGACATTGATGTCTTGGCTGGGACAGCATAGCTAAGTGGTACCATCAATTATCATATATGTTTGTTTCCCATCAAAAGGAGTCAGGTGCAGCTTTCCGTGTTGCTCGCATGCAGTCATACCTGTCACACAACACTCGTCTCATTCCAAAGAGTTCTTTCTTTACAACCAAACTACAGATGATTTCATGAAAGCTGGACAAAAGCTGACTTTTACAGAATGACTCAGTTGACTTGAGAGTTGCTGGACACGTTGTAACCCCTGCCAGAAAGTGAAAATCTTCTCCTGAAAATATCTCTAAATGTTGTGCACAAAATGCTGCGATCCAAATGTGTCAGTGGAGGAATGCTATTAAAAGGACACAAAAGCTCTACTGCAAAAAAAAGAAACTGGCAGCTCAACCCAAACACAACTTAAGGTACATGTGTTGTAGAATCACACAATCAAGACACAATTTGTAAACTGTATTGATAAGTTGGATATGAAAGGGTTGGACAGCTATGATGTGGTGCACCCACCTGACGCTGATGTGAAGCCTACAGAGCATTTGTCCTGTGGTGAAGTCAAGAAGTTAAAAGGGGAGTTCTCGACAGCCTGATGACACTCTTCCTGAAGGATGAGTCGATGAGGAAACAAGATGCGATGTCTAGAATGTATAGCCAGTTTGAAGGGGAATACTGGCGAATTGCATTGTTTGAATAGGTTACCTTTATGCTCTAAGACAATTCAGATTTGTTGCTGTCTCTTAGATTGGAAGAAGAGAGTAGAGTTTCCTGTATCCCCCTGTGTGTCACATTAGCTATATTCATATGTGGACGATGTAATGGTAAATATGGCAAATGTGATTGTGGTCATATTCACACTGCTGTTTTTTTGTAGTTGAAAACCTGCAGCACTCTTGTAGCCTGGAGTTCATTTTTTGTACCCACAAAGATAGTTAAACTCTGAGGTCTATAACAGAATGGCACATTAGTCTGTACCCAGGAAGCTCTTTTACTTTTACTCTTTTACTCTTAACTTCCCACAAATGGTATCTTCTGACTGCACTAAAAGCTTATCAAGTTTTTACTGAGAAGCACATTGACTTGACCGCAAAAACAAAAGATGGGTTTATAACCACCACTTCCAAACACGTTCCAATAGATGTTTCACTACTTTTATGTTTTATCACTTTTTTTTTTTTTAAAGGTCTTCTTGAACTGTCTTAGCCCATGTGAGTAACTTGTTTGAATTTTTAAATAAAAGTAGTATTTCCCGGTAAACATTATGTGTTTTAGAGACTATTTGAATGACTCTATATCACATCTTTCTGATGTGTGTGGTCTAATATATCTATGCTTGTCTATTTTTTTAAACAAAAGTGTAGACTGTTGTTTGACACAGGGGTTTGACACCTATGAATCTGCTCCTAGCTTTAAAGTCTTGTAGTATTGCAAGAGTATTAACTTTGCAAATATTATTCCTAGTTTTAAAGGAATATACTATTGTAGCAACCTGTAAGCCTACTTTTGCAGATTTTACACAGGTACATGTACAGATAGTAGTGATTTATGCTGTAATATACCCCAAAATAGATAGTCATCTATAATTTATACTATCAGTACTTGGTTTTGCCACATCATACGTGAATATGCACTTATTCCTGGATTGTGATTCTTTCATTCAAAAGTGAATATGAATAAATAAATTTTTTTCTATGGAAATAAATCTTGTGTGGTTTTTTTTGTTGTTTTCCCAACATTTCCACAGCTTTGGTAAGTTAAGGGCCATTTACAGGAGGGACACAAAGCCCCTGTTCTCTTAAAACGAAGATGATTCACTCATCCACTCAGTCTTTTATCTGGATGCCTGCAGCGCTTCAAGTTAAATTTGATGAAGTGCCTTCAATGGATGAGCAGCTGAATGAGAGCTGCATCCACCCTAATGCTTTACTGTTTCACTAAAACTGATTGAAATCCACATATATCTGTTTGGTGAGTGACTGAGATAAAAGAGGCTTGATTAAGCATCAGGGGACAAAATCATTTCATTGTATATGTTCAATGTAAAGTGCATAGAATAAATCAATTACGTTTTATCTTAATAGATCAAAGGCAGGTCTAGATTTACAGCAGATACTCCTTAATCTGCCTTTATAGTTCTGAATATACTGTTAAAGAGAGTCTGAGGGGTCTTATGTCCTAACTAAGGATCCTTTTCAGTAGAGGGAAATTGAGTCATTAAATCAAATAAATAGAGGGTTACCAGGACAAGATATGGCGCTGTCTGCTGTGTTTGGGACAGAAAAATTGTTGAAACCTAAATGTTTACCTCAGGTCCATGAAATTATCGTAAAAAATCCA
This sequence comes from Thunnus albacares, assembly GCF_914725855.1. NCBI lineage: Eukaryota > Metazoa > Chordata > Actinopteri > Scombriformes > Scombridae > Thunnus > Thunnus albacares. Next base: position 19,130,793 of record NC_058117.1, on the reverse strand, counting down.
ATTATAATGAGCAAATGACCCTAAAATTCGGAACAGTTTAAGTGATGAAGTTAAGTGGTTAAGATGGTTAAATGTAGGTGTAAGGTTAGAAATGGGTATGTTAATTCACTGATCAAAAACTGTTAATCTAGTAGGTTATGGTTAAAATAGGGATTTTTGTAGTTGAGGATTTGGGTAAGTTTAGCTACTATACAGTTAAGGTTACATTTTTTTTATATTAAAGTATTAGGTTAAAGATAAAGTTTGGCTGCAAGGTTAAAAGCATAACATTTGAGTTACATATTTATAACTATAGATTTAAAACACATGAAAACTTGGTTTCAAATATTATGTATTTCTATATAAAATTCAATATTTGTGACTAAATAAAGTTAGAAAAACCCCACATGTAATTATTATCTAATGAAGGTTTAACACAAAGAACTGACAGTTAAATATTCAAACACTGAGCTAATCTGCTTCATTGGGACTGTTTTGGTGTGGTTTGATCTGATTTGATTGACAGTTTCCAAAGAAAAAAGTAACATATCATTATCAATAACAGAGACCGGGCAGATGTCTTTGAATGAAAACATCAAAAAAGAGCACACATTAATTGTTAACAGCCTACTTGTTTGTTCAGTTTACTGTTAGATTTCAAAAATGAGTAAAAAATAGTGCTTATCTAGACTGGTGGATGGTCTTATTTCCCAGTATTATTATTAAACTAGTTACATACATTTTTTGCTTATTTTTTTTTAATCAAAATTGTTGAAACCAAATAGTATATTTTCCAAACATTTTTTAATGTTATCAGTGTGATATAATTTCATAAAGATTCTGCATAATAACAATGACAAAATAAATGTAATATTGTCATATTATATTAATAATATTGACAAGTTTTGATACATGGAAATCACCTTTTTTCACTGCAGCCATGTCCACTTCCAAGAGCAAAGACAAACAACACAGATATACCTCTGACTTTGGCATTAAAATGTATATTAATCATATTCAGTTAAATTGGTTACAGTTTATAGGATTTTACATGGCAATGCTTAGAGCTTTTTTACCAACAGTATTTCAACAAGGTTGGGGAAGTTCATGGTCATAATAACAGAGTCAGTGTAGCAAACTTAATAGATTCAAGTCTAAACTGGGCAAGGTTTTCTTCCTGTACGATGATGCCATGGAGTGGAATAAACTGCCTCCTTTAATTAAGGAAGAGTTGAACACTTCTACCTTTGAGGCAAATGCGAACCCTAACTACTGCTGGATAGTATTCCCTAGTGGATTATGGACATCTTAATATGTTTGTTTGTTTGTGTGTGTGTGTGTGTGTGTGTGTGTGTGGGTGTGTGTTGGTACATTGATGTTTGCATCAATCTTGTTTATTTGTTTATTTGTTAGGATCACCATTAGCTGTGCCCTAAAATACAGCTAGTCTTCCTTGGGTCCACATTTAAAAACACTGCAAAAACTACAAATTGACATATGCATGGCATCCCACAAATATGATGTGCCCTGGTGTTTCCTTATTCGCTTTTTAAACATTGATTCTTGTGTTAATTTAGTCAGTAACAGAGGTAAAGAATTTCATGTTTTTATTGCTCTGTATACTACTATGTGTTAAAAGGAATTAGTATTTGCCTTGGGAAGTCAAAACCGGCCTTCTGTTGCCTGTTTGGTGGCATATGTATATGACACTAAATTGTGTTTTAATTGACTATCTATATACTGATATGATGTAAATTTGGATTGTTATCGTTTAACATGATTTCTTTTGTGCATGTCAATCATACCCTACTTTTTTTTACCTGGCTTGCTTCCTGAAAAAAAAAACTACATTTTTAGTCCCTATTTTTTTAAAATAAAAATTCCAATATTTCTGTATGTCAGACATTAAATGCCTGTCTCTGTCTTGATATGAGATGAAATAGATAGATAGCTAGATAGATAGCTAGCTAGATAGATAGATAGATAGATAGATAGATAGATAGATAGATAGATAGATAGATAGATAGATAGACAGATAGTTGACTTTATCAATCCCCGGAGGGAAATTAAATCGTCATAGCAGCCAGATACATTAAATTACAGATGACGACAGGTACGGTATTTAAATATTTAAATACAGTCAAATATTTAGTCAAATATTCCAGTGTGCAAAGAGTAATAGTTTTTAGTTAATATGGTATTCAGGTGTAGTGCGTCACCAGCGTCGGTTAGTGGCAGCACTGAAGGAACATTTTGTCTCCGCCCAAAACAAATAATCAGACGAAGAAGAAACCAACAACAAAATATGCGAAAGTTTACCTGAACTGACACTTCGATTCGGTCTTTTCAGTAAGAGGGATGGGGCTCTTACCAGAGAGAAGCAGTTTATGTGTACTTTTCCTCCTTATACTCCTGTCAGAAGGACATTTTCGATGGGTAAGTGTAATTTTACGTCCGTGTTCTCGTGACTAAAACATGACTCAGCTCAGTTCGCCGTTGCTAGTGTGATGTTAATCTGGGGCGGCTAGCGAAATTTAGAGTCAGGTTAGTGTAGCTATTTGTTTCCTCTGGTTAAAGATAGACAGTAATTGGTTTAATGGTGGCTCAAACAAGACAGCTAATGCTAGCTGGAAACGTTAACGTAACCGAAAACCTGAAATGCAGAACATAAGACGTTAGCTTTGACGTTTCTCTGAGGCAGGCAGTGCTTCTAGTACAGGATCTAACTGTTCGTCTACACTCGAAGCTGGGATCAAGAAGTTTCATTATGCCATTCCTTGACAGATCAAAATCCTTTCTCTGTTTTTACTATGAAAAAAAACTAAATGTGTTACTGCTTCTTAATGTTGTGATTGTTATCGGATTATTTTTTTAAAAGCAGAGATGGTTTGGAGCCAAATAAATTGACTATATCAGTTTCATCTTGTAATTATGTTTTTATTGGGATAATAGTGTCATTGTAATAAAATGTGGAAGCTGAGTGTTACTGGGTCATTAAACAGTTGCCTTAAAGTAACGTTATAAGTAAGAAGAAGTAAGATCAGTACTAATATAAAAAGTAAGTACATAGCAGAAGGGAAAGTACATTAGAAGATAAAAATAAATAATGACTATGTAAGCATAAAATTAAACTGCATATGGAAAAACAAAACTTAGCAAGTACCTGAGCATCACCCTGGAGTGTACTTCACATGATTCACATTAAACAAATAATGGACATAAAGGTGTAATACAGGTACAAAATCCAACTTACCCATATCTTCCACTTGTCATCATCGATTGATTGGTGAAGATTTAATTTCAAAACAAGCTGGTCTCTGCTTTATGCATTTGATTTGAAGTAATCAGATTTAAATAGTGCCCACTTGTCATCAGTAGCCTAATAGCTCTTTTGCATTGACTGCATTGTTTGTACTCCATCTCATCAGGTTATTTGGTCAAATCACTGAGAAACTATGCTAAAACTTCAGGTCTGATTAATCATTACTGTAATGAGATAAGTTATCAGCGTCCTTGTAAAACAAGGATGTGGGATGAGTAAAAAAGTATTGATTATTTAGAGGGTGGAGTGGATAACCATAAACTTGTTTCGGTGCTGGTTTCTTTTGTGGGTTTGTGTTTGGTGCAACAGGTTTCTGTCATGTTTATGTAATTGTCCTTGCACACTGTTCATGTTCTGACCCTTCATAGTATGGCGCTGGTCATTTTTGACCCAGCTGAAGTATCCCTTTATAATTAGTCCCTATAGCAAACTTTGAACCACAAATGCATTTAGTATCCATATATATGTTATCAGTCATTAATAAATGCATGATTTAGCCGTCATTAATGTTTCAGAGAGCAGAGAGAGTGTTTTCTTTATGTTTGATACTATTCGTTTATAGAGAAAATACATTTGCAATCGTACTATATTATGATCTCATGTTATCTAAAACAGAGGAAAAAACAGCCATAATTATTTCTATTCTAATTTTATTGAAAGTGAAGTATGGTAGGTTACGGTAGGTCAATTGTACACAATCAACTCTGCATTGAGTGTATTAGTTATAAAACAAAACAACAAACTGATTTGCTGATTTCAAACAAACAACACTGCAAAAACATTACTTTTACAGTCTGTTTTTGTTGTGCAGAAGTTGCATCTTCCTCTCTTTTGTCCCCATGTGAAATTGACCGTGGGACTGCAGATTGATCAGGGCAAGATTCAGTTTACTGTACATGCTGCTGTGGCTGTTGGTGTTGGGGGGAAGATGGTGCTGCAAAGGCAACACCATCTTGCAGAGAAATTACAAGGGCCTTTCCTCCATTTTCTCTAAGTGTCCTCCTTTTTCATCTTGGAGTTACAGATCCACAAAAGCACTCCTTCCACTCCGCCAAATCAGTAAAATAGGGGCTCAGGTACTTTTTATAGCACTATGAAAGCTGACCTCCACTACAGGGAGGACTATGACTGTTGGTCGCCTGGTAATTGATGGGTTTGATTTGTTACTTTGTACAGGCTTGTTAGGGGGAGCAGATGCCCACCTGGGTGGGAAACCTGGCAAATGTAGCATTATTTTGGGAACACGGACAGTTCTCATGACACTGCCTTGAGCTCTCTCCCCATTGTACCAAAGACAGAAATACACACACATGCCAGTCTGTAGTTTCACTGCTTCAAGAATCCCCATAACCACCCTTTACCTTGATTTAACCCCCTCTTGTGTCTTTAAAATCACTTTGGATAAATATGGGTCATATTTGACCTGGAACACCCTCTATGTGTTAATATTTATACCAGCAGCACAAAAATAAATAATTTTGTAATATTTCCATTTTTGTATATTCTGGGCCACTTTAGGAAAAGTCATAAAATTTCAGGTTTAAAGAACGTCATTTAAGGTGCTTTTACTGCTTTCAAATGTCAAGATGGGTCAGATTTGACCCAAACAACAATATGTGAGGGTTTTGGTTCTTATTCAATATAAACAAGTCTCTTTCTCTGAGTTGTGAGTCTTTCAAGTTGACTTTGTAAAAATAGCTAGTATAGTTACAGTTCTGTCTCCGTCTGCTACTGCATAAAACCCCAACTGAGGAAATGGTGACATCTGAATCTTGTCCTTTAACTCAAAACCACAAGACACAAGTAGGCCAGAGTGTGACACTGGGCTTACTCATAAAACAGTTTGTAGAGTAAGTGAATTAACTTCCCTAAGTCACCCCCCTCAACAAAAACATGTGAGGACTATGATGCTGAATAGACAGATAATGGAAAAGTTGAACTGCAGAAGCTATGAAAGGTAATAAAATCTATTGAACACTTTAAAAAAATATATTGTTCAATGTATTTTATCTTACAAGTGCACAAAAAAGGTCATTGTAGCTGTAACAAAAACTGTCCCACTGTTATTTGCAGTTGCCATAGCAATCTGACCACAGTATGTGTTGGGTTAGTCATATTAACAATGTGCGATATGACTAAACTAAGGGCCGCTCTGTCGTTTCTCTGTACTCTTCAAATGTCTGATTTACTAGGGAACCTTTTTTGCAGAAGTGAGATTCTTATTTTCAGACACCCAAAGCATGAGATATTAGAAACACAGGAAATGAAACATTATCAGAGGTTTAACCTGGCAAATATAAAACCTCGAGGTAAAAAGGTTCATCTGCAAATCACAATGGTTACGTCCTTTTGACTCACCAAAACTAAGTCACATGTTCTCATTCTCAGAAGATAAAAAAGTAGACTCTCAGAAAAAGGCTACATAATATTCATCAGACTATATGAGCTGTATTTTGAAAGGCTAAATGAATTTGCTCTGTAAACACACTGCACAAATGATCTTTATGTTTTTGTTGTCTCACTATCAGGTTGGGGCCCAGCACTGTGTGTGGTACGGTGAGTGCGGCGAGTCCGCAAAGGTGCCTGGAAAAAAGTACAACTGCAACTACACCGGTCCTCCTATGCCGCTACAAGATGAGGGTTATGACCTTCTCAAGGTACACATCTTGATGTTTTTGTCCAGTTATGGTTTTCAGATGATGCCCATCCCAAACGTCTGCATCATACTTCTGCTTTCCAGCGGTGCTTTATTTTTATACCGCGGAAAAAGTCTATCAAAGTGACGTCACTGCTCTTTTTGTTTACATGCAGGAGCTTTGTCCTGGGTATGACTATGGAAACCGAAGTCTCTGCTGCAATGTTGACCAATTGCGCACTCTCAAAGGGAGTCTCCAGCTTCCCCTTCAGTTCCTGTCTCGGTATGCACTGTTTTTATAAAATTAACTAATGAGGCGCATGACTTTCTTGGAAGGGCATCATTATTCCTCCTCTGAATTTCTGTTCACAGAGAGTAGGCTGTTGGTCCTTCTAAAACTTCAAGTACATGTTGTGCTCGAATGTTATATGTTGTTCTAACTCTGCAAAGCTTCGGTGTTGCATGTTGCTAATAAGGGGTTAAAGACAGACAGAAACAGGCTCATAGTCCAAATGACTATCATTTGCCAAGACTGGCATGTTTTCTTATCTTTGTAGATTTTTTTCTTTTTACTTTACCTCATTTTTTACCACCATGCTTCTTTCCTTACAATTATTAAACGCTCTTAAACCTTAAATTGTTTTATTATTCTGTTTGTTTGTTTTTTTCTTAATTATTCTGCATCTGACACTCACTGCATCTGTGTACAGGTGTCCCGCCTGTTTCTTCAATCTGATGAACCTCTTCTGTGAGCTGACATGCAGCCCCCACCAGAGTCAGTTCATGAATGGCACCAAGTTCAATGAGTCCAATGTTGTGGAAGTGCAGTACTACATCGGACAAACGTTCTCTAACGGTGAGTTCACACAGCAGTAGCCAGATGTTTCTTAAATGTTAAAAAAATGTTAAAAACATCTTTTTTCATGGTTTCCCAAATCTCAGCCTCTTGATATATTTAAAAAATTATGCCAAATAATAAGCAACATGTGCCTGGCATGAGGAAACAGTTTCTATTTGAACATGAAGTCATGCTCTCAATTGGGTAATTCTGTGGGTAACTAAAAGTCATGACTGTTAAATTTGTGGTCAGATGCAAGAGTGAATGGGTACATTAATTGAAAGTAACTCTCGAGTTTTTGCCACAAAATAACCAAATCGGGCTTTTTCAGCCATGTACAATGCCTGTAAGGACGTCCAGGCTCCATCTAGCAATGTGAAGGCCTTATCACTGCTGTGTGGCAAGGATGCAAAGGACTGCAATGCTACTAACTGGATCCAGTACATGTTCGATATTAACAATGGACAGACTCCCTTTCCTATCGTCCCGATCTTCTCAGGTAAATAATTTTTTTTCATTGTACTTCTGTATACTTGCTACAGAAAAAATATCTCTCCTGCTTTATTTCTTTAAGTTAAATACATTCTTCATCATTTTTAACTGTCTAATGCCTTTGTCACATCTACTCTTTAGATGATTAATCCAGCATGCATATTTTGCTGTTTTCTAGATGTCCCAGTTTCTGGTTACACTCCCATGAACAACAAGACATATGACTGCACAGAGGGCCTGGAGGACGGCTCAGGTCCCTGCTCCTGTCAGGACTGCACAAAGGCCTGTGGTCCCAAACCTGTCCCTCCCCCTCTCCCACCTCCCTGGACTATCCTTGGTATGGATGCCATGACTGTCATCATGTGGATCTCTTACATGGCCTTCCTGCTTATCTTTATTGGTGCTGTGCTAGCAGCTTGGTGTTACAGGTAAAAGACTTTTCGTTTGTGGCGTATATTCTGTCGGGATCCGTATCATACATCTGTGATGATAATATTTTGGTTCTGATGCTTGCCTTTTGAAGTGAATATCTAATTGGCTTGTGTGGTTCTTTGTGCATACAGGAAAAGGACAATCATGTCTGAGTATGGCCCCATATTGGACAGCAATAACCCACTGTCTCTCAACAGTGACGATCCTGACCAAGGTAACTCACACATGATTTAAATTATTGTTCTTCTTTCTGTAAACAGTTTGTCATACCAACAATTGCATTGCACTGTAGGTAGTAATAACAATCTCTTATCATTGCCACATGACACAAACTAAATCTCATTGTATTTCTCTCTGTAGTATACGCATCCTGTTGTGAAACGCTGGGAGAACGCTTTGAGAATGCACTGCGGATTCTCTTTACCTCCTGGGGTTCCTTCTGTGTGCGGCATCCCTCTCTGGTCATACTGGGCAGCCTGATACTGGTGGTAGCCTCCTCTGGTGGCCTGGTCTATATGCGCATTACCACCGACCCCGTTGAGTTGTGGTCGTCTCCAAGCAGCCAGGCACGCCAGGATAAGGACTACTTTGACAGCCACTTCGGACCCTTCTTTAGAACTGCACAGCTCATTATAACCACTCCCATCAATGACACTTTCATCTACTCCCCCTACTTCGGAGGATCAGATGTCCCATTTGGAGCCATCCTTCGCAAAGATATCCTTCACCAGGTGGGTTTAGTCAGAGAGGCAAACTTGGAAGATTGGTTGTGAGCGATATTGATTAGTCTGTTGTTATTAAGCCACTGAGCGTTTTGTGTATAAGCTGTTGTTTCTGTTATGAGGATTCAAAGAGACACATCACCACGTTAGATAAAAATGGGACATTGGAAGAGCAGCTGCATCTCTGAAACTGTGGTTTATCGGTTCTCCTTTCTTTTCCTCCTCATTTTTTCTAACCATAACCAACCAGGTGCTGGATCTGCAGCTTGCCATTGAAGGCCTTGTCGCCACATACGAGGGGAAAAACGTTACCTTGAAGGACATTTGCTTGGCTCCTTTGGCCCCATACAATGACAACTGTACGATCTTGAGTGTCCTCAACTACTTCCAGAACAGCCACACTGTGCTGGACCACAGCATTGGAGATGACTTCTTTGTCTACGCTGACTTTCACAGCCACTTCCTCTACTGTGTCAGGTGATTTTTTTTCTCAGTTGCTTTCTTCTTTTTCATGTGTTTACAAATAAGCTCATGCAGTCTTTAGATTTAGCCTTTCCTCGCAGTTTTTTTAGTTGCCAGCAAATATCTGCTCGCAGTCGAGGAAAAGGTTAAAACCTAAATTAGTGTAAAACATCTGCAGCTCACGAGAATCTGGTTTCTCCAGGTGCAGGCATTTGCATTTTCTCAATACCGTTGTGGGTGAAAGTTTCTTCTTAAAATAGCCCAACCATAGTTCCGCATTGGCTGTCATGACGTGTTTCCATATGAGTTGTTCTTAACTGTACTATAATGAATTTCAAGTAATTCCTAATGACAGTTGATTGTAATTTTTGTAGGCTTCTAACTATGTTTTTGTTTTTCATCTTAAAGTGCACCAGCGTCCCTCAACGACACCACTCTCCTCCATGATCCCTGTCTTGGCACTTATGGAGGCCCCGTCTTCCCTTGGCTGGCGCTTGGAGGCTATGACGGTGAGCTGGATAAACATTTGTTGAAGAGCATAGAAACTGAAAATAGATATTGTTTTTCATTTACGGAGATTATAAAGTTATATAGTCTGTCTAGAACCTCTTTTATTGCAGTAAGAGAAATAACCTATGCTCTTTGGTCACTGAATTTCTGTACCAATTTCTGTATCAACTTTCCACTTGTGATTGCGTACAACTAAAGTTGTATCAACAACACTGTCGCTGCAGTTAGTAATGATTTGGAATTGTTGGTATTACTGAAGTATCTATAATAGCAATAAGAAGGGTATTTACAGTATAATCACTTTTGTGCAGCAGTTACAGTTACACGTTTGCTGTTTAAAATTATCATTTATCTTAATTAACTGCCAGATCTATAATATTTGTTATTGTGTTTGATACAGACAATGGTTTAGGTAATGTTTAAATTTTTTTTCGTACTACAGAAACCAACTACAACAATGCCACTGCTCTAGTGATCACTTTTCCACTCAACAACTACCTGAACGACTCTGTCAGGATGGGCAAAGCTCTGGCATGGGAGAAAGAGTGAGACATCAATCTTTTTCTAAAATTAGTCAGACCTCTTTTAGCTGGCATCAGTAAAAGTTACTTTTCGTGGTCTATTTATGTACTTACTGTGTTTTTGTGTGTGTGTGCATGCGCGCATTTCAGATTCATCCACTTCATGAAAAACTTCAAAAACCCCAACCTGACCATAGCCTTTAACTCAGAGAGGAGTGTTGAAGATGAACTCGACAGAGAGAGCAACAGTGACATCAGCACCATAGTAATCAGTTATGCCATTATGTTCATCTACATCTCCCTGGCCCTGGGTCACATCTACAGCTTCAAGAGAGTAATGGTAAGAGACTGAGCGCTTATTCATTTACGTAATTGTTTTCATAGTTTTACATATTACTCAATGGAATTCCTTTTTCCTCATTGCGACATAGGAGCTTGACAAATGGCTGTGAGTCAGCAGAACTTGTAAAACATGCTTGACAACTTCCTGCCGTTCGAACGTTAAAGGGAACAGCTAAAGAAAGAAGATGACTGATCCTCTTATCTTTTTTTTTGCCCGCACAGGTGGACTCTAAGATTTCTCTGGGTATAGCAGGTATCCTGATCGTGCTGAGCTCTGTGGCCGCCTCACTGGGCATCTTCAGCTATGTTGGTATCCCGCTCACACTCATTGTCATTGAGGTCATTCCCTTCCTGGTGTTGGCTGTTGGAGTGGATAACATCTTTATTATAGTTCAAACATACCAGGTACCTTCATATCTTATACCCAGTTATTTGTTGTGTGGTTTAATGCGTATGTACATCCATATTGATCATTAACTCAACTGTGCTTGTTTTATTGTATGGTTTATTTTTTTTAAAAAAGAGATCATATTCTCAGTGCCATTATCTTTCTTTCAGATAAAAGATTAACTTGCATGCTTTTTTTTTTTCATTTTAATATCTGAACAGAGAGATGAGCGGATGCCTCAGGAGGAACTTCACCAGCAGATCGGTCGTATTCTTGGAGACGTTGCCCCCAGCTTGTTACTCTCCTCCTTCTCTGAGACGGTGGCCTTCTTCCTGGGTAAAATGGATCATTTATGAAATACAATTTGTAATATAAACTATGAAATATGTGTTCTTAATGATATTGTTCCAACTCGAATTAAGAAAATCATTTTAGTGGAAAAGATTGACACAGTTGCCACAAAAAGTGCCATCATGTCATAGTCACATGCTGATAATACTCTTTCCTCTGCAGGAGCCCTGTCCAACATGCCTGCAGTGAGGACTTTCTCTCTTTTTGCTGGCTTGGCTGTTTTTATTGATTTCCTGTTGCAGATCAGTTGCTTTGTCAGCTTGCTCGGCTTGGACGCCAGAAGACAGGAGGTGAGACTGTGGGGAAAACGGTGGCAACATTCATGATGATATGTAAGGTTTTAGATGGTCAGGGACTACAGCTTTTAACAGCCCACTGGTTTTATGCTGCACAGCTCCAACCAAACACTGCACTAGCTAATTTCACTGATTAGTCTCTGGTTGAAATTAATCAGTGCAGTGACTGGAGTGAAAACCTGCTGTTGGGCGTCACTGACACATGGTTGAGAATACGTTCTAAATAATTACACTTATCAAATGCTGTGTTATCTGTTGTGTTTAAAAGGGGAATCGCCTTGACATCCTCTGCTGTGTGAAGCTGCCAGAAGGTCAGGAAACGAAAACAGACGGCTTACTCTTCCGTTTTTTCAAGAAAGTCTATGCCCCATTCATTCTCAAAGAGTGGGTGCGACCGATCATAGTAAGTATCTCATAGACACTTTGTCACGCACATCTGTCTGATCATAATATGTATCTCATAGACACTTTGTCACGCACATCTGTCTGATCATAGTATGTATCTCATAGACACTTTGTCACACACATCTGTCTCTAGAGATGTCAACAGAACAGCTGCCCCTCTTTTGTGTTGCAACACATGTGTTTTCATTGAGTAGAATGTAGTGTTTGTTCATTATATGATAATTGTTTTTCTTCATTAAGGTTTTTTTTTTCATCTTTCCTTGTTTAGGTGGCCGTGTTTGTAGGAATACTCTCCTTCAGTATTGCTGTGGTGAATAAAGTAGATATCGGACTGGACCAGAAACTCTCCATGCCTGATGTAAGTCTTCACAGTGTCCATCACCTGTGTGTGTTCATGGGTTGCTAGTAGACACTGTTTGGACCAGAGCTTCTTAATCAGATGTGGAAACACTTCTCAACAATTTAGTTACTGCTCCCATCAGTTGTCAGAGAAGCTAAATCAATCATGTGTCATGTGGTTTGGCTTCATGAATTAATTTAATACAGAATGTATGTGATATCCCGGCTTGCACTCCTGTACATGTGGAGGTCTATTCTGACAGTCTGTCTCTTCATCAAGGACTCTTACGTGTTGGACTACTTTAAGAACTTGAGCGAGTATCTCCACACTGGAGCTCCAGTGTACTTCGTGGTGGAGGATGGTCTCAACTACAGTAGCCTGGAGGGTCAGAATCTTGTGTGTGGAGGGGTGGGCTGCAACAATGACTCCCTGGTCCAACAAGTTTACGCCGCCTCACTCATCAGTGACTAGTAAGTCTCAGATACATGTTCTCAGAACAAAATTCATAGATGGTTTAATCGCACGAGACAAACTTGGTATTTAAATGAAAAATCAAAAATTTGCTTTTGGAAATTGTCCTGTTTGTCAAACCTTATTTTAAATATACAGCATGCTTTTTAATATGTGACAGCCACATACCACAGCCTGAAAACTTGCTTAGATCAGACAAAGATCATAAAAGAATTATAGTCACTATAATCCAAACAATGATGACTTCACTTTTGCTTTTGCTTCTAGCACAACCATTGCCTTCACTCCGTCCTCCTGGCTGGATGACTACTTTGACTGGGTGAAGCCTCAGTCCACCTGCTGTCGATATTATAACAGCACAGGGGCCTTCTGCAATGCCTCGGGTAAATTTTTTATCCAATGTCAACATACTTTGAAGCCTTGTGTAGTGATTCCAATGTTTGACTTAAGTTACCAGTTAACATTTTTGCCATGTTTTCATGCAGAAAACACAGTGAAACAACTTTCAGGACATTATTTGAAAAAAATAGCAGAAATAATGCAATATAAAACTAAATTTTAATGTAATTATAGTTCAAGTATTATGTATTGTATTGTTTTTTTGTAATAACTATGAGTGACTGAAAGTAATTCAAGTTTAACAGGATCACAATATTCTGGCATTAATCTGCATAGATGATAATTAATGCAGCAAATTGAAGTATTCCTTTATTAATAGATTCCTAGTTCATAAAATGACTTGTTTACAGTTAAAAGTCACCTTGGAGTGTCAGCATAGGACAGTTTATTTGAGGAGGGAGAAAAGGGGAAAACAATCAAAGGAAAGGAAAAAGGAAAAACAATCAAACCATGAAATTCTTTGCCCACATGGCTTTGGTTTTTAAAATGAATGCAGTTTCATGAATGATATCATGATCACCAAAATGTCAAATTCCTACATGTTGCTTCAATGTTTAAAAAAAGACTTGTTATTCTGCTATTGCACCGTTTTATGCCTGCACTGCGTTGATTTATTGGCAGTTCTCATTGTGCAGCTTTGAGGTCGTTGTTTATTTGATTCATGTTTCACTGGTCTCACTGTGACTGAAAAGATTTGATTCACAGAAGTCAAAGGCATGTAGTTTTTAGGAGTTGGTGTCGTCTTACAGACCAGAGTTGAATTATTTCTCACATCCTGTTGGATATTGTTTTCCAGTGGTAAACTCATCCTGCGTTCACTGTCGGCCCATGACTCCCAGCGGAAAGCAGAGGCCCGTTGGAGACGACTTCATGCGGTTTCTACCCATGTTCTTGTCAGACAATCCTAACGTCAAGTGTGGAAAAGGGTAATTTTATAGCTCTGTTAGTTCTGTTTTCATTATTGAAAACACATGAGATGCCGTTACATTCTTTAACTTTCACTTCTGTTTCTTATATGTTTAAAAGTACCACATCACATTATACCAGTTTCATTGTGGTTTGTAATTTTCTCTTTTTTTCCCCCTCTGTATTCACAATGCTCCTCCAGGGGCCATGCAGCCTACGCCACAGCAGTTGATCTGCATCCCGACAACACAGGAGTCGGAGCCACTTACTTTATGACGTATCACACCATCCTGAAGGAGTCCCCAGACTTCATAGATGCTTTGAAAATGGCCCGAATCCTGGCTGAAAATATCAGTCAGTCCATGGACCACAAAGTTTTTGCCTACAGGTAAATCCTGCTATACTGCCTCTAGTGGTCTAGACTTTGCTTTATCTGCTGTATAAGTTATAGGATTTTTACCGTTGTCTTTGTAGAGCTTCTGTCTGAAAGTAATGAGTTTCACCCACTGTTTTCTGTGGACATTTTCTATGTTGAAATACTTGTAGCTAAAGGTTTGTTTGTTTTGCACTCAATGTTCAAGGATACTGACGGGAGGAAAGTAGGTCATAGATAAGCACACAGCAAAGAAAACATTATAAATGTAACCTTAAGTACTGAAGCAATCTTCCTGTCCCCTGTATCCTATATAAACGAACAGTCACGCCACCACTAATGTAGATCACAACCTCAGGTACAGAGGTCGTCCCCAATATTCCAAGAAAAAGTAGTTTGCAGATACAAAATTAGATTTGTTACGTCTATTTATTGTTAGAATAATTTGACTCATAAGTCTCCTTTGAAATGCATGACTGGATAATATAATAAAAGATAATTTTCTTTGATTGAAAGAACATGTATCTACTAAAAAGAATGGAAATAATAGTTTACATACTGTAGTATAGACTTGTCCTTTCCAAAATAGTAACTGGATTATCATTATTGTGAATAATGGCTGCTCACTTTCTTCACACTCCCTTTCACATCCTGCTAATATGTATACATCTTTTCTTCTTTTACAGCGTGTTCTATGTGTTTTACGAGCAGTACCTGACCATCGCATATGACACGGCTCTGAACTTGAGCGTGTCCCTGGCAGCCATATTTGTTGTGACGACAGTGTTGTTGGGCTTCGAGCTGTGGTCAGCCGCCATCGTCTGCATCACCATCGCCATGATCCTGGTCAACATGTTCGGCGTCATGTGGCTGTGGGACATCAGTCTCAACGCGGTATCGCTTGTGAACTTGGTCATGGTGAGAAGGAGCATGCAACACACAAACACATACAAATACAATGACCAGAATAGGAGAATAACGGGTAGTTTCTCAATTAATTGGAGCACAAGTTTGTCCCTTTTTTTTTTTTAAAACTGTGGCTTTGTTTACAATCTGTCTGGTCGTCTGACCCTTCCTGTCACTTACCCTAATGGACTCTGCTCTAGCAATGTCACCGTGCCTTTAGATGTCACAAGTATGTGCAAAGAAAATGTTGTTATAACCAGCTGGAAAGTAAAAGTCACTACAACTTGTCCTTAATCTCACCCATGAAATATTCAACACAAGCCAGCAAAAACTAACTTCAACAGTTTTGGCTTTCATCTCAGCGTTTCCATGTTTCTGTTGCTGACTTGTTTCCTGTCCTCTGTCTGTTGCAGAGCGTTGGTATTTCAGTAGAGTTCTGCAGTCATATCGTTCGAGCTTTTTCCATCAGCGTGAAGAAGGACAGAGTGGAGCGGGCTGAGGAGGCCCTGGCTCACATGGGAAGCTCTGTAAGTCCTCACCAAAACCACTAAAGGCAGTTTTTTTTCAATTAAAAGTATCAGCTACATGGTTTTGGACATGTTAGGAATGAAAAATGATTTTGCATGTTGATATTGTTGATACAGTAATTCTTTCAGAGGAAGCTTTAATTTACATGTCTGCTTTAGCTGAAAATAGTCATGTTGTTGTTAATATTTGATAAAGAATCTGTCATGAAATCATTTTGGTGCTTGGAACTGCCTGAATGTTAAGTTTACTGTTACCTTTTTGCAGGTTTTCAGTGGGATCACGTTAACAAAGTTCGGAGGTATCCTCATTCTAGCGCTTTCCAAGTCCCAGATCTTCCAGGTCTTCTACTTTAGGATGTACCTGGCCATAGTGCTGCTGGGGGCCACGCACGGTCTCATCTTCCTCCCTGTACTGCTCAGTTATATAGGTCAGTAATGTCATGTATTTAAAAGGAAAAGACAAGATTTAAGCACAAATTGAATGCTAGTTCATACTAAATGTAATACTGTATGTTCTGACTCTGACAGGTCCGTCAGTGAACAAAGCGAAGGTGTTTGCGGCTAACCAGCGCTATGCCGGTACAGAAAGGGAGTGCCTCCTCAACTACTAGCAAGCTGTCAGAGACAATGAACAGTGAACTAACTATCTGTCTGGGAGAGACTGTGTGGGTGTGCGCGCAAGCCATTTCTGCGATTACTGACACACTCATCATCGCTGCAACTACTATGCATGGATTTAACTCAGGAATATACCCAGGAGTAGGAGTACCAGAGGCCTTTCAGACTGCATACTTTGATTTCCTCAGAAGACTGTGGACCACCACCAATCCTCCTCCTCCTCACACTACAATACAGGCCTGACTTCAGCATTTGAAGCACGAGCGATACAAGCAGAACAAAGAGAAATAACACTTTTTAAAAGTGTGGAAGTAGCAGAGACATCACCACCACGATCAGTTTACAGACAAACTCTCAGTCGGTTCCATATGCTATGAGTTGTTTTGATTTAGGAAAACTCAAAAGGGTAAAACTGGTCAGTTTTTTCATGTTTTTTAAAATATATATACCAGAGAAAACGATGTATAAAAGGATTTTTTTTTTGAAAATAATGACTTTTGTAGAACTATGTGATGTTATGAATCATTTATCGCTTGGGGTACCACACACACTTGAGCTAACAGATAACAGAACTGATATCATAGGCCCTCATTATACTTGGCATTTACATGAATCTTAGGGCTTTGTCTATATACTGTATTATAGAGCAGGACAGTCAGTTGTAGCATTTTCAACCAGCAATAATGTGTTTCCTGTGCACATGAAGAAATTAGGATTTTTCTTTGCAATTTGTAAGTAGTAGTAATATTTTTTTATTGTTTTGACTCCACTCCAACCAACTGGATTTAAAATGAAACAATATCTATGAGGGCAAAGTGCTGACCTTCAGCTCACAGGGTTTTTTGGGATGTTCAGTTGTGTTGGAATCATTTCTACACGGATGTAGATGCAAACACGTTCAAAACTCAAACCTCATAGTCATTGTATTGGAATACAAAGCCAATACTGAGTAGTCCAAATATGTGTGCGCACTGCAATGTAGGTGTTGCATGTTGCTCTGCAAATCACATCCAGCCATGTCTTTTATTTCCACAAGCTATTTACATTATCCTGTGTCACATTTCATTTTTAGAGCTAGTTAATGTGCTTAGTGTCCATTATACTGTAAGTGTTTGCAGGACCAGATTGTTTTGGCTTTTATAAATGGTCACAGTAAAAAAAACCACTGTGTCCGTCCAGATACATGTTCATGCCAGGTGTAAAGGGTGCTATAATGCTAATAATGGTTTTACTGAAGTGTAAATGAAATATTTTAGTTACTGAACATGATTTTTGTTGCATTAAGAGTTGAGAGAGACAAAGCTTTATATATAACTGTAAATACACAGGACATCTGTATTCTTTCATGCAGAGTGTGTTCATACATAAGTCTGTAAAATACTGGATTAATAGTACAGTCGTGGGATTTTTCCATTCCTACACCTTTAAGTTATTATTGTTTTTAATTATGTTAACTATTGACATTTGGTTGTCATACATTGCTATGTGAAAACCCTCCTCCAGTGTCCTTGCAAATAATTCCTCTAGAGCAATCACTTGGGTTTGAAGGAGAACAGCAGGTTTAGTAGTGAGAGGGTTGGGACATCACTGGAAGAGGTTGTTAACATTTTACACAAGGTGTATAAAATCTGCAGGGACTTAAAGGAACAGGAACATTCCTTTTGTTTTAGTTTTCCGATGACACGGTAATGTTTTTTGGAATGTAAGAACAAGAATAAGAAAGTTTGAACCTGGATGTGAAAAATGTTAATGAGCAACTGACCAAGTTGTAACATTAATGCTGATAATTGTGCTTGTTAACAGTGCTGTGCATTGATATAGACGAATCATCACTCAACCTGAACATGATTGTAGAAAGAGAGACTAAAACAACAATTGGGATATTTTAGTTTTTAACAATTTTAACACATTAAAACTTTCTCTGAAAAGTATGTAGTGGAGCCTGATTCACTGTGGAGACGCCTCTTTGAATTGCTTTTTTTGTCCCTAAATATTTGAGCTATACTTATGTTTTTGCAGATGTACATTTGATTTTAAATGATGTAACACTGTCAGTAGAATGAAGTAAGAAGCTGCTGTAAAAGTTTCTCTTTAATCATATGTTGCTTTTCAGCTCTTGTCTGAAGAAAAATTTTTTGAACAAGTTCTGCCGTAGTTTTGTTGTTTTTTTTTGTGTTTTTTTTTTTTTTTTTAAAGGAATGCAATGCCACTTGCAGTAACTGCAGCCGATGCTTCTGCAGTAAAAAATCATGCATGTGCTGTCGTTGAGATTGTTCATACTGACCACAGTGTGGCGCCTGAATCCATTCATGGAGCTTTGCCTGCATCATGCCCTCTGTAGTGTAGTGGGAGTGACCTAATTTTTTATGTCTTGCAGAGAAGCAGCCTTGCAATGTTTTTACAGTGTCAGTGAACTGAATATATGCAGGACTCCAGTGTTTAAAATGCTAAGACAGCAGAGCATATTAATAAAAAAAAAACCATCTGATTGTTCTGCATCTAAATCTGAAGCTTTTGGGATATTTACACAAAAACTTGACTGGCCATCAGTCACTCACATCCCAACCGAACGTCGCTGCCAAACCCTCAGTTGTGCACTTCCTCCCAGCATGTATTGTTGTGACTGTCTGTCCAGCCCTGTTATCACACAAACCTCCACCTCATGACTTATTTATCCGCTGTCCTGTGAGAGCCGGGACTGTTCTTTGAATCTGGCTGAGAGATTAAAATATTAATTTCCTCTGCAGGTCTAGTGTGCTGTCTGCAGGGGGGAATATACAGGTTGTGAGAGTACTGTTATGTAAGATGTGCAGTGTTCGCCTCTCGCTAGACTCTGACCTGAGCCCATCTTTCATTATGACAATACCCTTGCTGGACGCCACCATTTACAGCAAAAGTGTTGTAGGTTAGAAAGGAGAAAGGAGAGCTGAGAAAAAAGGGGGGGGGATGCTAAATATGCATCGTTTTCTGACAACAGAATGGAAATGTCACATTTTTGGCTAAAAGCCAGTGACACCCTTAAATCAGGCTCACTGAAAATTGTCATGCTCTTGTGCATTCATTTAAAATATTAGCTAGACATATTCTGGAAGAGGTTTCTGAAATATTAAATGATATATGAATGCAAATAAAAAACTAAGTATTCTAAGAAAGTCAAAGTCAAAGTAGGAAATCCTGGATGACAAGTGAAACTAAAGATATTTCAAAACTGAAAGACAAGGTAAAAGCAATTGTGATTCAAAAGAGTGACATTTTAGTTATTATACAAATGGATTTTGTGACTATAGTTTATTGTTGATGCTTATTTTAGACTCAGTCTGTTGCATCAAGGTCACAGTTAGCTCTCCTAATAGCATATGCACTCACAGTGGGTTCATTTCAGTTTTTCAAAAAAAAGTTGTAGTACGTTGTGTAATTTCCTGCACACAACGTCACTCAGGATGAATTATTACGAAAGAAGTTCTCATTTTATAATTTGCTCCGGTAGGCTGAGCGCCAACTGAATCCCCCTCCCAGCTGTCTGAATGATGGTGACCCTGGATTATCAATCCCTGGAATTAATTTTTTCCCCCCTCTTAGATAACAGGACTAATATAGAGAATAATCTGCCAATAATCTGTTAACTAATACAACTCAAGAGCTGTAATTACAACAATCATGTTGTCAAATGTAACAGTTATGTGTGGGATACAAATGCTTTTATAGATCAAAAGTAGTTATATAAAAATGATTCCACAACAACTCATACATACTAACTGTTTAATATAATCATGGTCACATTTCCTTGATGTTGAAAGAAAAATAATTCCTCCAAGAAAGAGTGCACTTTTAGAAAATGCAATCAAGTCATATTTAGTGATATACCTGTTTAGAAATGTTAACTTTCTTCTTTTCACTGAAAAACCAAAAAACTGCTCATAAATCAAGCATTCCATAAGTTTGAATGTGAGTGCATAAGTCATGCCTCCTAATATAGTTTAGTGGAAGAGGACAATTTCTTCAGTAATGTGAATCATCACATCTGCTTCTAACTACTAGTAATTTACTTAGACAAACATTTCTCTAACAGGCCTGTGTAAGCCCTCAACTGATTCCCTGAACTTCCTCCCACAGTTGTCCTTGAACTCACATTGAAGCCACCTCTGCTTTAAAAGATGATCTGAGTGTTTTTTTTCCACAGATCCATCAATAAATAAGTGTAAGAAGCGTTTAATGTCCTGCTTTGCGTCACTGCTTTGGTTTTCTGTTACAGTGGGTTCAGTTGTCTCTGAAATAGACTCTTGGGGTGGAACAAAAGGGATTAGGTAGCCATGTCAAACATGAAGAGAGGATCAGATTTTCAGGTCCACCCCGCGGTGCTTTCCCCTCCTCACCGCCAGCCGGTGGTAGATGAAACACAACATTGCAGTTACTAAAGAGAGGGGTCAATGGATTTTAACAGATAACAGAGTCACCTGTTCACATTAGATACTTCTCTGTGCTTTGTGTAGATAACAAAAAAAAAATGAGCAAGTGTAGTCAATCTTGTAATATTGGTACTGAACAGAAGATAAGTTAATACACCATGAACCTCAGTGTTCACTACTTCCTTGTTTACAAATCACTGTAAAGGTGGAAAAGCCCTGAGTCACAGTATCATGACAGGAAAGGGGCAAAATGCCGTTTCAGCCAAATGTTGTTATTTTAAAGGGAAGGGCAATAGACCGCAGCTTGCCCCAAACGATGGTACACATATTTTCACAATGAGGGTCACTTATGTGTGAGCAGGGCTCAGGAAGGGCTGTCAATAGACCCCTTTATGAGGCGGTGAGGGGGGAATTAGGCCGTCAATGGAGGGGACTAAGCCACGTATGCCATGTGTCCACACTCGTGCCCGGCCTGTTTGTTTTGATGGCAGCACGAGACTGGCGTGACTGTGGGCCTTGTTTACGTTGGATGTGTGTCAGGCAGTGGAGAGTTCCCACTCGATGAGAAACCGAGCTCTCAGATTGCATCAGAGCCACAGGTGCAATCCATTTCCAGTCAGGGCTCCCGGAGTGACACCCAGTTTACTGTATTGAAATGATCGGTCCTGACAGTTTGAAAGCATGAGTTATTAATCAGTGGGGTGTTTCGGGTTTGTTTGTCAGCCTAACAAAATGAACCATGATTAAGCTGTTTCATAAAAGTCAACTCAGAGCTGAACTCAAATCTGTTTTAAAGGATGAGTTCACAGAGTTTTCCAGTCTGTCTTAAAACAATATTCTTTTGCTCATTGGAATATTGAAACTGTAAACATTCCTCCTTCATACTGACCATCAGAAGATCCCCTCTAAAGACACTTACAATGTAAGCAAGCGATGGGGGACAAAATCCTCAGTCCTTGATTTGAAAAAATGTTTATTTAAAATGTATTTAAAAGTTTATCTGTAGATAATATGAAGCTTCAGCTGTCCGAATTAGTCAAATAAAGTGGATATCTCCCACAGTTACAGTCTCTTTATTATAATATTCCCTCTTTGTGTGTCAACAGACTGTTTTCCTATTCAGCTGGAGTGGAAGGATTGTAACAAGAGAGAATTTGGCACCAAAATCCAGTAATTTTGAAAGTTATTGACTTGATTTGACTAATTTGGATGTAAACTTCATATTAGCTTCAAATAAACTTTTAAATACATTTCTGCACAGAAGGAGGGCTGGGGATTTTGTCCAACATCACTTACATTGATAGTGCATTATGAAGAGATCCCTTAATGGCCAGTATTAAAAGGTAGAATGATTACAGCAAGAAAAAACATGTGTCAATGTTCATTTGGGCACATGACTATTGTTTTAAGACAGACTCTAAAACATTGTGAACCCATTATTCAAGAACTCCAAGTTCATGAATTTGAAACTCAGAGACTTGAGACATTGAGCACAGATCACATTAATTCACAATAAAGAGAACTGTAAAGACATAACAGTGACGTTTGCAGCCACACAGCAGCACATATTAAACATATAATATGGAGAGTAAAATAATGAACCAAAAACAAAGAAAACCATGGCCATTTACAAAACAAAAAATAACTTTTGGCAGCATGATAAACACCAGCAGTGAGACTCTGACACAAGCAGAGATGAAGTCAGAACTGTTGTAATCTTGGCATCGTCGGTTCAAGTCTCATGTGAGTAATGTGAATTATCTGTGTATCAGAAATGCTGGAAAATAATGTGAAAGATGCAACATGACATTGAACAATTTTGAAAATATATAAGACCCCAGACCAGCAATTTATTTTTTTGCAATAAAATTGATGAAATAGCATTTTGTAACCAAAACTATTGTTCTTTACAAGTTGGATTTTTCTACTTACAAGTGATGTAGAATCCAGTCCAATGTAAAAATACTGTAAAACACCTTTAGATTGGTTGTCTGCCCCTCAGATTTTAATATAGTTAGTTGCAGGTGTCTGTTTCGCTAATTTTAAGAATGAACCAGTAGTGAAAATCCTATTTATCACAATGCTACAGACAAACAAAGTTGATCATTTGCTTTATATTTCTGGCAATGAAGTGCACAAGTTGACTACAATACTGTGCAAATACTTCAGACTGAAAATGATATGAGCTCAGCAGTGCAGACCATGTCAAAATGTGATAAATGTAACATGTCTGCAAGATGAATTTGACATGTACCATAAACTGACTCATGGTCACAGCGCAGCAGTTAAGAGAAGCCTTGGGGAGGATCTTTGGAGAAAACACTGTTTCAGTCGGGCCGATTGATTGTAACCCCGGTTCAGCCTGAAGTGAAGCCACAGTAAGCCTGAAAACTAGCCTGACCTTTACCAGGCTAGTCTGGGGAGGATACGTTTCCATGGTAACTTAGGTCAGACTTATTTAAACCTGCCTTATAAAAATGAATTTCCTGAAAACAAGTCGGATTCACTGAAGTACACCAAGAACAATTCAATTCAATTCCAAGAACAAACAGTCCAATCTGTTTCTGTTTTACTCAATATAGACTAGATTCAGGTGAAGCAAAAAACATGTCAGAGTCTCGTCTTGATTGAACAAGCAAAGCAATTTATTTACAAACATACACAGGTAATAAGTGTCGCCCATGAGTCTTTCCTCACAGTCTTTAGTGTGCATCATACAGCGAAATCTTTGGGCTTGCAAACAGAAATAAGCTCAGTTTTTTTTTCACCTTAAATCAGCATAATCCATGCTTCTCTCATTACAATTTGGTTTAGTCTTTGTGATCATTGTAACTCAAATACCATCAATACTTGGAGCAGCATTAAATACCATTTTTCAAGTAGGCCTGTGCTCCTGATTCGGTGGTCTCTCAATACTCTGTTGTACTGTGTGAGACTACGCAATTCAGTCCAGAACATTTCAAGGTAATACAAAAAAAAAAAAGAAAATCAAGTTGAGATACATACATGCCAAATAAATGGAATAACACTTTTGTAAAAATTGGTCTCATTGTTAAAGTTGTCAATTTTCAGTGTTTTTTTTTTCAATAGATTTCAAATCAACAAATGCTGATTCACGTTATACGCAAATGAGTGATCTCTCATTAATCCCTGTCGGGATCTCGTTTTGACTTCCCCTCTCCAGAGAGGTCAGAGGTCAGGATCAGTTTAACAGCAGAGTCCCTGAATACTGTTGGGACTTGGAGTCTTGCTCTAGGCCATGTCAGCAGGGAGGATAATTACTGGTACAGGATCTTAACCTGCATCCAACAGGTGAGGGACGTTCTCTCTCTCAACACTGGAGCACTCTGCTGTTCTAAATACCAAATCCTGATCACTGGTTAATGGCATTTTTGCACTCATGAACAAGAACTACCTTCCTGACCCCGTTATAGCACTGTAAATGTGCTAGCAATACACTCTAACATAGAGCACAGGGAATTCGACACTGATAAAAGTGGGTCTGGTTGCTGTAAGTCCATAGCAAGCATTTGACTGGTAGAAAACGAATGGAATACTTCAATGAAAATAGGAAGTCCCATCTTGTCTGCAAGTACCTGTGTACAAACAATAGTGACTTTTCATGCGGGTAGTTGTGGCTAGAAAATCGAGAAAAAACAAATCAAAATGTCCATTCGAATGATATGTGTGTGGTGCTTATGAACACAGCTTATTTTTCAGGGTTAGCTCCCAAGCTCATTAAAAGTCTGAAAAAATGTTTCCCCTGCCCCCCCCCCCGAGTCTCGCAACATTGGAAAAAGTGCACTTTTTAAGACGATGACTTGCGAAAAGATGAGTCACTCTGTGGAATAACAGTCCAGCCAAAACCAGCCACTTAAAAAGGCTTTGTTTAAATTTTATGCAGGCCAGGAGGCAACCAATCATACCAAAGTTTACACAAAGGCGATTAATGAAAAGAGATGATAAAAAATCTTACAATCATTGGTTGCTTTTAACAGAAAAAAAAGTCCACCATCAGATTCAAACAAAATAGCTCTCTTAATCAACAAGAGAGATTTAAAATATACACAGTGAAGATGAAGAGATGGGAAACATGCAAACTAGAAAAAACAACTTGTTTTGCAGACAGTTGAACCCTTTCTTTCAGAAGTCTGTGTAGTGATGAATATAGAAGTCAAATAATGGAGAAAAGTTTTAGAAATGTGTGTCCCTTTGGCTGATTTCAGGTCTCTGAGAGGAAGGAGAGTGTTGTCGGTAGTGATGAGTGGCTGCAGCTGTGCGGCTGCAGCTGAGCGGCAGCCAGCGGTACCTTGAAGCTGTCAGACAGGGACGGGGAATGAGGACAGAAGCAGGAGGATGGATACCGTGGGAACCAAAAGATCAGGAGGAGAACCTGGTGGTCGTCCTCCTGATGGGTCACTAATGCTAGGAAGTCTGCAGCAGGCGTCTGTAGTGGGGCATAATCTCATGTTCTGGCAGGTGCAGGTTGAACTCTAGTGCCACCAGGACAGGGAACTCAAAGGCTATCAGCTCTCTGCGGTTCACTCTGAACCTCTCCTCCAGTTTCTGCCAGAAAAAAAAAAATTAAGTTAAGACTGAACAATAGATACACAGAATGCTGCCTTCCTAATTGCTTCCCCATGACTCATAACCACACCCGCTTATTTTAAGCAGCACTTCATAAGGACTGGTCCTGCAAAACCACAATCTGAATAAGACTGGGTGACGAGATTCCTACTGTTGGTGAAATCCTTGTACTCAGTATGTCAACAATGTAATGGTGGCAGGGGTGAAATGTTGGGTGCGTCCCAGTACCCACACTTGCATCTCTTGTGCACCCAAGTTCACGCACTGCCAGATAGGCAAGAGTGTCCCACAGCTTACATATGTCAACACACACTACACTTCACCCACACTGGGTGCATAATTCCGTATTAATGAATGACACAAAATACTCGGTCGCTGCTGTTATTTATTATTATTATGAAATTTGAGGTCAGTGGCTTGATACAATAGGGTGATTTTAATTGTATTCGACTCCAGAAGCCGCTATGTGGGGATAGCCCCACTCTCACGACACCAAATGCTTTTGAGTGCAGGAAAACAACAACATGCAAGCCACGCAAGCTACGGATGCTGAGAATGGCCAATTATTTTTTTAATGCCATTATGTCGAGATCACGAGTTAATATATCTCATTATCTCGAGAAAACAAAAGGCCGATTTCTCGAGATAACCTGATAATTTATCATGGGTGGAGCTTGTTCTCATTTGTCTTCTTTGTCATTGTCATTCTGTCTTCTCTTCATGTTCACATAGCTCAGCTATTTAGATCAAGAATAAGAAGCCTTCAGGTGGCTCCAAGGACATGGGTTCAAATCTGTCATATGTTGGTTATTATTCCTTCTCTCCACCCCACTTTCCTTTCTCTCATTAAGTCTAACAAAATGAAAAGGTATCGTTTGGTACTTCTCCTACATGAAACATCCCATCATATTATGACCAGGAGTTAATCAACCTGCCATTTGGCCGTGACACAGATGTCATCAATACAGGTGCTGTTAAAAAATAATGGGTACTCCTTGATCTGACATTTTCAACTTAAATCAGTTGCTACAGTTGTCAAGACACCATCTATGCATGCTGGCATGGCACTCACTGATATCTGATAAACATTATAAGAAATAAGAAGAAACAACCTTTTGTTTTCTTGTGATAACAGGTTGATCATCTCGTTTTCTCAAGATAACGAATTTAACTCGTGATCTCGAGATAATGGCATTAAAAAAACAATAAATGCTGTTATCTGGTTGGCTATTTTGGTTTAGAAACAATCGTCATTCACTTGTAGTTAGCGGTTAGCAGCCGTTGCTTTTCTCCTGGAAAGTAATTGCC
The DNA here is from genome assembly GCF_914725855.1 of Thunnus albacares. NCBI lineage: Eukaryota > Metazoa > Chordata > Actinopteri > Scombriformes > Scombridae > Thunnus > Thunnus albacares. The sequence goes on along the minus strand of NC_058117.1, from coordinate 19,104,257 downwards.
ATCGTGAACAAAGTGAATTACCTTCTAAACACAAATTTGAAACTGCCTTTTGAAGAAAAGCGTGAGGTTAAACACCTTGTTGCCCACCAGCCACATGACACTGTTATAAACCAAACCACAGGCAAAAATAATCGCAGATTTAATGTGGAGTAGTTCTCCAGGAAAAAAATGGCTAACTGCTAGCTTGTCCAAGAAGGTACTTTTTTGCTTCCTGTGTGTGTTTTTGGAAGGGATGGCATCTTGCCAAGGGCAAGTTTTTAGGATACTAATGGTTTTGGCTGGATTTTATGGTGATTTAAAGGCAGCTCACTGCTGCTGAACTGTTTAATCCTGTGAATAGTGAGATACTTATTTGCCTTTACTCATTCAGGTGTCTACCACTGTTCCCCCTCTTCCTCCAGTTATCTTCTGCTCTCCTTCCTGCATTTACTTAAAATGGACTATATGTAAGAGTTTTAGTTTGAAACATTCAAAAATGGACTAAAACTATCCACAGAATGAGAAGAAATAGCTAACAGTTTTAACGTTATGTCAAAGATGTCTATGTATTGTGCTGCAGAGATATCTACCTAAGTTAGCATGCTAACCAGCTAACACGGAATTTGAGAGGATAAGGAAGTAGCGCTGCTCCGCATCTCATTCCACAGGTTAGATTTATTTAGCACTGAATTGATATTGCTATCATACTTAGTCAAAGACCTAGTAAGTTACTTAGTTTACTAGCTAACAGAGTGCTAATGCACTATTGATTTGGTGCTAATGTAGTGTAATGCAACAGACACCTCAACTTTCTGGTGATATGCTGCCCTCAGTTTTTTTGGGTGGAGTATGAATTCAACATGTGGCTAATTCTTACATATAGCACCTTTAAAACATGCATTCCCCAGCAAATGCCACTCCCCTCCTCCTCCTATTGCTATTCTTCAGCCTGCAAAGCCAGCAGCCTGTATTGACAGTCACATTGCCATATTTTATCTAGTCCTGTAGTTATGCTGTAGAAGAGTCAAAATATTACTATTTCAGGGATATGAAGCATTATGTCAAATTGTAAAATTATGCAATTTTCTGGTCATGCTTCTCTCCAAAGTAGTTGTAGCCCCACCATTTTTTCCACCTAAAAATGCTACTGCTCCTAACAGTGCTTCCAAGCAATAAAAAGAGCCAATTGTATCCCACAATTCATTATATTATTAGTATATTGTCCAACACCAGTCCAGTAGTGACGAAGTTAAAATTTACATGATGGATTTGACGTGAATATTATTATGTCCAAACACTACAAAGTTATGGGAGAACTTCCATGAATAATTATCACGTAATGTTAAAGGGGACATATTATGCACATTTCCTGGTTTATGTGTTTATTCTGAGGCTCTACTGGAATATCTTTTCATGATTTAGAGTTTAAAAAACTCCTTATTTATCTTGTCCTTTATGCAGCCCCTCAGTTTAGCCTCTGTGTGAAACAGGCTGTTTTAGCTCCTGACTCTTTATGGCCCCCCTCCCAAGGAGCCCACTCCACCAATTTTACACATACAATCAGTTTACTTGTCATAAGAAGCACCACTCAGCCTGTGAAAACAGATGTGTTGGGTTTGGCTTGAGACTTCAAATTTTTAACAAAAAGTCTGTGATGCAAACTGGTGACATGAAGTTTGAAAAGTGGAATCTGGAAACATCCCCTGAAAATCTTGTTTTGTTTTGGAAACTGCTCAACTAGCAACATCACATCCTGTTTTTAGATAAATACTAGGTCTTACTTACATCTATCAGAAGCTTAACCTCGTGTTTCTTGAGGTCACCACCAATCTTGGCTGCCAGGAGGACACAAGCTCCAGCACAGAGTTTACGATTCTGCTTGTTTAGTTTGCCTTGAAGAACGAGTTTTTCGAAATAGACAAAAGCCATGGCCACTGTCGGTTCCTCGTACCCACATTCGTCCTGGGCAAGTTTTCTTATCTCCCTTTTCAAGCTGCAGGGAGGGAAAAAGAAGAGAATAAGGGAGGGAAAACAGAAAAGCGGCGGAAATAAAGAGAAGAAATAAGTAAAACAGCTCACTTCTACAAGATAAATACATTTAAGTTTAATCACAGGGATTATCTTTATTAATGTATGTGAAACAAGCTGTACATATATCAGCCTGCTTTACCTCCTAATCTTGCTGAGTGTAAGCCTTATGTGGGGGAACTTCTCCTTGAAGGTTTCGTTCATGTCCTTTTTGAGGTCAGAGGGTTTGACGTATTCAATGACTGTTGTCTGGAAAGGAAAACCAGAGAGGGTGTCATAAAACGACCACAGTTTCAGCACTGAGCAAGGTGACTGGATCCTCACACACTAGTGTTAGATTCCACTATCTCATAATGAGGCTTTACTGAGCGCTGGTGTTACCTGTGTCTTAAAAACCAAGAGGACACAAAAGAGAGTTGATCCTAAGTGCTTTCCACGCCTTAATCAGACTGCTATCAAAGAGCATTTTTTAAAATAATCCTTAGTGCTTGCTATAACATGCTGCGAGTACCAAATGGGTGAGTCATATTAAGGCAATATAATGAGTGGCTGAGAGTTTGGGGATTCAAATCTGCTTGGACAAAGAGCCTTGTCAAACAAAAAGTGCATTTCCAGCACTTGGTTGAATCCAAGCTTAAATTTAAGCTGTTCTGGAGGCAAAATAGGACCTTTGCTGTTCGACATCTATTGTCCTTCCAGTTGGTTATAATAACATGGCTGAGATTTGGGAACACTATAGTACAATAGGGAACGAAACACTAGCAGTGAGATGATCAAACAGGCTTTAAACAAAACTGGAGAAGGAAACAAAGGCAAACTCTAAAATAATTATCCAAACTGTCTGTAGTAAACACTCAAGGTTTACAGATTGATGTCCTGCTTCAACTTTTATTTTCCATACTGCATTTTATTGCACTTTATTTGACCTCCAAATTAAGTGTTACGCATGATTTGACGAAAGCATTTTTGAATCTAGTCTTACTTTTCTCTTCCTGCTTCCATTTGTTCTGCCCTCTTTCCATTTTCTCTCTTGTCCCTTAGACACTTATACACAGACTGGCAGATCAAAACACGCGTACAGTATATCCACGCATGCCACACATACACCCAATTTTTATCTCGACCAAACACACACACACATACCCTTTGCCCAGTGAGTGAGTAAGAGTTACTGGTAATCTTGTGTCGACCTCCATGTCCAAATCGCACTAAATAAATAAATAATATTAATAATATGTTGGTTTGTTTACAACCTGTCTGACCTTGATCTTGTGTGTTTTGCCCTTACGGATTTTGTCGTAGTGATTGCCGGAACTCAGCATTATCGTGTTACTGTTCTACAAAAGTAGAAAAATAAGCGCAAAGTTGTACAAAAAAATATGAAATTATCCTTTAATAATGTGTCTACAGAGTGTGAGTGAAAGACACGCATACAGCACATACAGTGGTGCTAAAAATACAAGGATGACTCTCAGTATGCATGTATGGTATTGCAGGCACTGCATGAAGTATGAATAATGGCAGCCACCCCGAACACCATGCTACTGATCATGAACCACGAAGGAGAACGAATATGCTTATCAATGGTTGTAGCCCTGAGAAATGAACATGAAACAGGACAGCAATGATTTTGCATGACAGAAAATCTAGTTTACTATGACCAGCCCCACACTTACTTACTTTATGTCACCATATTAAACACATTATTTACCCCGAGAATACTATTTCATACAAGTAAACACCACGGTTTAAAGTAAAAGCCAAATGTGCTCCATTACCACATTTAAAATGACTACAGTCAGGTTTTTCGTGCATAAAGGTTTCCTCAATTGCACGCCATTTTTTTTTTTTTAAAAAAAAAGGTAGTATTATCTTCTGCTTGAACTTGAAGGTGTAGTCAGGGAGTCATGTCTTCTGAGCAACCAGTTAAACCTGTGAAATGCTGAGAATTTACTGGTTCCATTCTTGTAGTAAACACAATAGCCATTGTTATGAGATGTTCGGTTTTGTAATTGGAGGAAGGGAGTAGAAAAAAAAAAAAAACCCAACATAGCCTGGCCTTGACTGAACATTTCAACTATGTCAGTCCTTGCTGTGTATTCTGCCAGTCTCCGTAACAAAAACAGAGCCCAGGAAAGAATGAGGTGGGAGTCTAGTCAGGGTTTTGTTCTTTTCCGCTAACCACAATAAAACATCCGTTCTTTTCCGGAAAAGTGTGAGAGTGATTAGTGCTGAGACACAAACACTAGCTGTTTCTCTGATGGAGTGGACTGTTTAAAAGCTACTGCCCACTAAACAGGGATAAAGTATGTGTATTAATTTGGGCCCCAGAAGGTGGGAGAGATTCTGGGCCAATGACCTTGCTGATTAAAACTGTCTGAAACATCCTCCTGGCTGCTTTTCAAAAACAGCTGATAAAATTCAGGAGAATTTTTAGAACAAACAGTTGAGGCAGACGAATCTTTCCGGTGTGTTATTGTTCTTGGTCATGGTGGGAAAACTGAGCAAAAAAGATCCATAATAACAAAAATAACCATTGGGGAAAAAAAACATTGACTTATTGTAGGACATTTCAACAAAACATGTCAAAAGAGATAGATCTATTTCAGCGAGTTATGTCCCGGATAAAAACAACTTTTCCTTTCTGCTCTCAAGAGGACAAGGCTGCAGTTGCTGCTGTTGTTGTTGTTGTTGTTGTTGCTGCTGCTGCTGCTGCTGCTGCTGCTGCTGGTGTGTGTTAGACACAGCTAGAGTACTTTCTCACCATGTATGAGGGGAAGATGAGGACTCTCTTGTGTTTTCCACAAGGCCACTGGGGGTCATCCAGAAGATTGGGGTCGTACTCGCGGAAGTCAACCAAATCATTCCCTGCCATGACAACAAACACAACAATAGAGGTTTAGCCAAGTAAATATTTGCACAATTTCTTTTGTAATATTAATATACAGAATAATGGAGAAAACAACCACGGGGGAAGGAAACCGCAACATTTTGTAACATGTTGATTAACCTGTGTCTAGGCTGCTCTGGTTGCTGTTGGCTCGACCCAAACTGAGGCTGCGGTGGCTGGCGTTGCGAGACTGAGAGAAGGACGACGTGGAGTCGATGGTGTTTCTTCGGCCACCCAGCACATTAGTGGGATATAAGAACTGGGTGTAGGACACAGTCTGAAAACACAGGTGTAGATATAATGTTTGTTTCACCTTCACATTTTTGCTCTATGAATTACACCTGTTAGATTAATAGACTTCTTTCATAGCAGACAATTTGACTTATCATAGCAGTGAAATCACAGGTTTAACTAATAATATTATTTATCAAAACTGCCCCAGTTTGCCATACCAGTGAGCCAGCATGCACAGTACCAGAGCCCTGGAACTGACTCAATTAAAAGGAATGCGGTCGTTATTAATGTATTTAGTTACACCTGTGCTTCCTGCTATGACACGTCAAAATACTGCTGTGAAAAGGGCATATGGTGTGTGGTTCAAATATGATAAAAAAAGTGCATTGAGTTGTAGAAATGATCTTGCTGCACACCACATACAGAAAAAACAAGTCTTCTGAGTTTATTTTCTCAATTTATTGAAATCACAGTGTAGTGTTTAAGCTTAATAAACAGTTTTTTTAGCATCTAAAGTCACAGTGAAACAGAAGTTTGTGTGTCCTTGACTTCTGTACTTTGACATATTTCCCAGTGAAATGGAGTATGTGGGCGCACAGTAATTGTTCTGATAGCTACAATGACACACGAGCGGTCAAGCATGGTTTTATATGATGGGTGTGATAGCTGGATGTCATCCAAATTCAAATTGGAATGGATACATCTTTGTATACGCCCCTGAGTTCAAGATGAGTCATCAAACATATGAAAATGTTTCACAGGAAGATAAAAGACAGGGATATTGATATAAAAATACTAAAAATATATATATATTTTTGGATGTATTTGCATATGACAAGAACTGAACTCAACTGAATAAGAACTGAATACTTAACAAAGGTAAGTGTAGAACTGAGAGAATGTATTTTTTATTTCACTGTGGATTTAAAGTAATGGCTGACTAGATAGCTTATGTACCATTCTAGCCTACATAGCAGGCAGCAACTAACAAGCTTGTGAGATAGCTAATCTTCCATCAAAGTTCAAGCATTGGTGAGCTGTGACTGAGTAAAGTTTTGGGGGAAATACCATAAATACTGTCTACTACTTTTGGAAGGTTTTGGAAGGAATACAAGTGTAAATGTTTTTGTCTAGCATGTTACAAGCTACAGGGATAAGAAACTGATAAAAAGTTTCCTTTAAGATTGTCTGGATGAGAAAATATTTTAGAAAAGGTCAACTACTGAGATTTTAAACATCAAGATTTTGAATATTATAAAGAGTTAAGTTTAACATATGGTGCTTTGAGCTTGTGTTTTAAAAACCGAGTTTAAAAATGATGTTTATTCAGCCAAAATGCAGACAGCTGCTTCTTAGCTACAAAAGAAATATGTTTAGTTATCCAGTTTCCGCTCTGCTGCACCTTTTCCGTTTCTTGTGTAGATATTTGGTAACTTTGTTCTACATTTTGCTTCCCCAACACTGAATGTACTTGGATTAAGTTGGCGAAAACATCAGTTATTACCATTTTCAAATTTTGTAGTAGTTGTATATTTACTGTAAAAAAGCATCCCCCCCCCTCCACACAGACATTTCTGTGAATTTCTCACCTTTCCATCAGCTCCTAATTCTACTCCCTCCAGCCCGATCACCATCTCCTTGGCACTGACGCCTCCTGACGGGTGTCGCTGACGCCCTCCTTCCAGCTTTACATCCCTGATGAGCACAAGACCTTTTAGAGCTTTCACCATACAAACCATCTGTGCAGCTTCTTTAACTCCCGTCCCTTTCCTTAACCGTGTTGCTGAGGCCTGTTATAGCTCACCTCCCCATCTCTACCTCACACATAGGCCCTCTATCGATCTGCGCTCATCAGCTGGCCTAGTTTCTTTAATTGCCTGTGTCTTTGGGTGCATTTCAGGGCAATCAGAAATAAAGTGCACCCTTGGGAAGAAGGATGGCGGAGAGTACAGTTTCCTTCTTGCAGGCCAGTCTCTTCAAACTCTGCTGCTGCCTCACCAACGCCTGAAATGCCATACTGCTGTGGGAGATTTGCAGGAGGTCAAATGCTCTGCTGAAGTAGAAAACAGACCGCTGGAGAGTAAAGTGTGTCAGTGGAGCAAACAGTAGAAAGTCCTCGACTGAACAAATTCTGTGCGAGCCAAATATTTCTGTATTTAACGTCTGCTGCTGAGAGCATACAGACTGGTGCTTTTACATGCAGTGTACACATTGAGTCATATTTAATTAGTTCATTTCAATGTTTGAATTTGAGAAAAGGGTAAAATATGAGTCATAGCAGTAATCCCAATGATAAAATTAACTAATTAAACATTGGCTACTGCTATGATTTAACTCCACTTGATGATTTTAGGTCACAGTCAGTAAAGGCTAATGCAGTCTGTGAGCACTGACATAAAAGATTACATGCCTGCAGTCCACTTTATTCACACTCTGCCATACTGAATAACTGATATCAAAGAGGTTATGGCAAGCTGAAGACTCTAATCCTTTCCAGTAATCTAAAATTTGTCATCAAAAGATCGCTTGAAAACCAAAACATTCAGAATGGCAGAGTGAATATTTTCAAAATAATAGCTAATAACCAAAGATTTCCAAAATAAATATCCACCTGTGTTTATAAAATATTAACTTCAGACTTATTTTAGCACAATATTTGATCTGAAAGTTTAGAATGACAGCAGACACTAAATCGTAACTCTTGTTTTCCTACTCTGTGCTTATCTTTCCTCGTTCAGTCTTGCTTTCTGTTCAAAGTGGTGCCCAGATAAATAGAACAAATGACACAGTGGGCCCTCACATGACTCTCCTAGTGTTTTGATGACATGTGGGGCCAAACTGTTAAAATGAAAACAGTGTTATCTGGCAGACAGGCACGTCAGGACACAATGTTGACAGATGCATTAGAGACATGGAGATCCCCAGGCAGCAGACGTCTTATAGGACAGTGGAGATAAAATAAAAAGGGGAAATATAAGAGACGGAAAGCTTTCAAGGGAGAGAGCTTTTCTATGAAGCCATCCAGAAAATAAAAAAGGTTGTGCTTCAGTCGGCTGAGAATAAGGAGAAATGAAAGGAAAGCTGACATTGCTTAGTAACATGCATGAATAGGAATCACTGATTTCAAACATCTGGATGTTAGTAGTGTTATAATCTATGCAAAGTGCTCATTGTGCCCTGCCAAATGTTTCTAAATCTAGTATCAGGTAGGGGTTGGGTTGACTGGCTTGCAGTAATGTCACAGTCTTTCCCAAGCATCAACCATTACACTATATTATGAGAATTACTAAGTTATACTTAAGGAATTCCTGTGAGGAAACTTGTCCTCTGCAATTGACCCAGTCTAATTGTTTTGGCTCCTGGACCAACTTCAGTTTTACTCCACTGCCAGAAGTATTACCTAACATGCAAGTCTTTTATGATCTGAGAAACTAGAGTGTACGGAGGAAACCCATGCCAACACAGAGAGAACATGCAAAGTCCACACAAAAAAGCCACAGTCGATCCCATGGAGTTTAAACCCATGACCTTCTAACTGTGACACAACTGTGCCCCATAAACAGATGTCCAATTAAACAGCCAGCATAGTTTAATGTTTTCCTTCCCTTCAAAGCAATACTTAAGATGTTTTGAAAAATATGCTTATTAGGGTTGGGTCGGTTTCCGGTTTTGCTGGTCCGATCCGGTTCGGTGTACAAGCTTAAACCGGTTTGATTTTATGTGAACTGACTGAACCGGCATTTGTCATTATGAGACGTTTAAGTGTCTCACACGTAGGCTCCGACGCTGAAAGGGCCAGCTGCTGCTGTCCACCCAGTTAGATGCCAAAGACGAGCTGGAAGAGGTGGGCTGACTCGGCTTAACGACACAGATCTCACCAATAACCCGGATAAACCCGGCCAGGCTGCTTACAGCTTCCAGCAGTCTGTGTTTTAAAAACAACCCGCAGAAGGGGCACGACAGAAATGTTTACCAGCCTGCACGACGGCTAGCAGCTAGTTGGCATGGCTAGCATTGTTGGCATAGCATAGCCATGCTGTGTGTAGCTGCGGCGTAGTTTGGTATTACCGGTCCGGTTCAGTATTTGGCTTAATATCAAACTAGTTTGAAAATTTTTTACATTGGCCCAACCCTTCTTATTTTTGCCAACCGATGACAAGATCCATACCACTCTCATGTTAGCATGCTAAATATGAAGCTGGAGCTAGAAGACTGTTAGCATAGCTTAGCATAAAGACTGGAAGCAAGGGGAAACAGCTACCCTGGCTCTGTCCAAAGGTAAAAGAAAAACCTGCCCACCAGCACATCTAAATCTCACCAATTAACACATTATATCTTGTCTGTTTAATCCATATAAATACCGAAGTGTAAAAATGACAAGTTGCAGTTTTATGGGGGTCTAAGTGATGGTTTATTTCTTGACTTCCTCGGGTCTTGTTTTCACTTTGAGGGAAGTCAGTGCACACAATAAGTGCCCAGATATAGTCCCACACATAACCCCCACATACAACCACAAATTGTAATTTTTACTTTAAGATTTTAGCTTTAGATGTGCTGGTGGGCAGACCTTCTTTTCTTTTACCTTTAGACAGAGCCAGGCTAGCTGTTTCTCCCTGCTTCCAGTCGTTATGCTAAGATAAGCTAACCGGCTGTAGCTTCATATTTACAGAGAGAGGTATCGATCTTCGAATCTAAATCTTGGCTAAAAAGTATATTTCCCACACCATTACTTTAAATTTGAATATTTACTGTTATACTTGTAGAACTGTCCCCAAATTTCAGCATACATAATTTAGGACTGTACTTGTCTGCTATGCAAAATTTGGCAATGTTTGTTCATCGGACGATAGTTATGAGGAAAGACAGGAAGAACGAAGCAGCAGGCAATCAGCCATTTGGGCACAGTCATCTAATGAAATGTTTTGCAGTTACAACACTTGACTGAGCTAGCCAAAGTCTGACTGTAAACTGTCAATTAGCAGTGATCCACAGTCAAATGTGCATATTGGATAGCCCTGGGGGTTTATTAACCCTTGACCTTGCACTAATTGGCTGGCTTAGGAAATTCCACAAACGGATTGAGCCTTTTATGCTCTTCACTAAGCCCCAGTATGGAGCTTTTCTTTCTGTGCATTGTATTCTCTGGTGTTTATCTGTCTCTTTTCTCTTTGACTTCCTCCAAAACACACCGTTTCATGTGACTGGTGGGCGTCAGGACCACGGCTGTACTAGAGCTATCCCTGTGTAAACCAGGTAAGAGTCTCTGAGAGCCATTGCAGTCTGGTGTTGCTTAAAAAAAAGGAAATAAGTGTTGTCTACAGATAAGCCAGAGATGTATTCTGTTCTAGCGCCAAGAAATGTAAATTCTAAACCCAGCCAAAGAGAAAACAAAAATGGTTAATGACAAACTGTCATGGCTGTGGGGACACAACAGAAACTTCAGACTGCCAGAATCATTAGACCAGTGAACAACACATGAAAGTAAATTAATGATGAATCCCTGCTGAGGTATAAAGGGCTAAAATTTCAAAAATCTATAAAGAGCAGGCACCTCAGGAGAGGTCAATCTTAAATGCTACACAGCAAAGCCAGCGACAGTTGCAACAGCCAAAAATGGGTTGACCTGAACAAAAAGGATGAGTGCCCAAAAGCCACCAGAGCCATTATGGAAAAAGCAACACAAGCAATAAGCATTAGGCTACAGTGTAGTCTTTACAAAATTAAGCATTTAAAGCCCATTGCAACCCACTGTTTAGTTATTTATTAAACCTTAGAAAGGTAAAAAATGCATCCACCAAAACCAACCCTTAGTGATGTATGCACCAGTCAAAGGAGAGTACATCCATAGAAAAAAGGGATGAGAAAACAAAGGGAAAGAGGGAGCACAGGCTGGAGGAAGTTACAAAGTTCGGCATGCTGTAGGATACATACCCTGCTTGGCTACAATCTCGATAGGGCAGGACAGAAAATACACTATAGAAGGATCTTCTGCCACTGATAAGGACTATCCTATAAAAACAAAAATGGTAAACAAGCTAATCAATATCTATCTGACAAGATCCACAGGTTAAAGTTGGAGAGAGTGTGCAGTAAAAAAAAAAAATCAGAATGAGGAGAATGAACTGAGACTTTGGTGTGTGATGTTTTGTAGTACATATAGTATATAGTCAGTGGTTTGGGGGCAACAAATGATGCATTTTTGTTACAATATCTTATTTTTTAAGAGTAAACATTCTATTTTCAAACTAAATTGGCTTTTACTCATGTAAACAGGAATGCAGTATCCAATCAGAGATGTTTCCCAGTGACCAGATGTCAACAGCACAGTGGGCAGAATAGCATTGACTTTAAGTAACATTACAACTATTTCAAAAAGTCTTCATTTAATAGCTGCAGCTCATAGACACATGATGAATTTTACGACTTGGCCAAAATCGGCATCAAGGACATAAACAACACATGAGTCACAAAGTGCCAATTAATAAACAAGCAGTTCTTAATGGTGTGGAAAATCCAGCTCACCATTCTTCCACATCACATGTGGATCTGGATATAAAAATACATCAGAGGCGAACTATCAGATGACTTAATTTTACTGGAACTAGTGGAACTTACCAAAACAGTTGACTATTTAAGCAAGATGACTGCTACAAGGTTCAGTCTGGGTTATTGTGCTATCTTCTTATGCCTGTCCATATCAACCAAATACTGAATAATAATAGAATTGAGGACTGGCAAATACATATACACTTAAAAAAATATTCAACTCAATAGTGATTCATTACTCAAAAAGCACCAGAACTAGACTCTGCATGACAAAACACCCAAAAGAAAAGCTAACTAGCAAATTATCTTTCCAGTCCAAAGAATGTGACTGATTATGATAAATAATTACCAGAGCAGCCTTAAAACTTCATAGGTCTCCTGGCCTGGACTGCAACAATCTTTACTTACTTTATGATTATAGGGTAAAACATCAACCACTGTGCCAAAATATGTCTGTATTCAAGGATTTGGGGTGTAGATGATTATGTAAACTGTGAGAGTGAGATGTGATTTAGCTTTTAGTAGTCAGTGATTTCATGGTGTGATTACAAATCTACAAAAGGTAATCAAATAAAGATTTAAGTAAAATAGAACATTTTAAATAGAGATAGGATTCTCAATCAATTACATTTTACCTCTAAATTTGAATGACATGCTGTGTATGGGCCGAGCCTGCTCGCCTGAGATGTGTAATGTGAGAGACATCCAAACTGCAGTTCATTGACTGGAGGCAGCTTGTTATTATCCACTGAGGACTTGTATTGACTAAAGGACAACATTGTTTGCCTCCATACCTTCCATTGCGCATATCATGTTGCCTCATGTTCTTTATGAAGTGGACCTTCTTGAAGCTCTTTGGTCGGGGGGAACCCGATAGGGTTCGGCATCTAAAATGTAAAACAAACAAAATATCAACATGTCAAAAAACTGAGAAACTATGACGGATACATTACACTGAGTTGAATGGCTCATTTTAGACACAGAAATATAGTAGCAGACAAAGTGTGTATGGTATATCTGTACAGTTAAATACCTGCGTAGAGGAGCATTCTCCTCAATGTCCTCTAGTGTTTCAAGCGAGGAGCGCTGAGAGATGAGTCTTCGTCTAGACAGACAGACAGACAGAGAGGAAGTTTTAAGTGAGGGGATGTGAAGAAACATTATTAACACAAAAAAAACCTTGCATAAATAACTGTCAATCTGCAAAACAGTTCTAAGAATAACTCTGGCAAAATAATAATAATCCTTGTCATGATCAGTTTTTGTTTTTGCTATAGCAAACACACTGCAAAGCAATTTCATTAAAAGGCACAACACCAAAGTCAATTCCACAACAATACCTAAATGGCAAGAGTGGGCACTGAAAATCCATAAGAGGTCATTACCCTGAAAAAGAGGTCAGTCTAGCTTTTAGAATAAACCAAGGTACCAGCATTCACAAACAGTGGAGGGAATTTTTACCCAAATCTCCATTTACCTACTTAGTGCAAAGTAATGGCTCAATAAGTGGATAAAGCTGCCATCCGCCACACTTACACAACTACTAACAAACTGTATGGCATATCACTAATTTTTCAGTGACTGTACAGTTTAGGGTGGGGTGTCATTTGATAATTTTCGATATTTGCACCAATATGATACCTTAGTTTCTACGATACCATTTTCAAAACCTTAGTTTGAGGAATATAAACATGTAAACAATGTAAAACCACTTTTAAATTTAACAAAGTATGACAAACTGTTCTATGCACCAGACCTTTGCCTGAGTAAAATATAGTTTAAAGTAAGGCAAGATTATTGATTTAGAAATATTTGATCAAAGAATAAGTTAACAAGTCGTAGAATCTCACTAAGAATTCAATGACAAATTTTGATATATGGCATTTTTTGATACTCGCTGCTATAGATGCTTTTCAGTATAGGGTTTGATCCCCAGCTCTAGCAATAAGTATCTGTGTGTTCACCTTGAGCCTTGGAACAAAAGTCAAACACCTTGGTTAAATTATCACCTGTCTCTGTATGTTCTGTGGTTAATTTACAAAAACGAGTCTTGGACGGTTATGATCGCCATCCATCACCGCCGCCGTGTGCCTGTGTGGTCCATGATCACTCCTCAATCTTGCGTAGATCACAGAGAATTTTCCAGGATCAGTGCTGCTGAGAGGATAACGAGCTGGCTCTGCAAGCACTTTGTGTAACACATTTTTGTCACAGATGGCCTTTATTTCACACTTTAGTTGCACGACTCAACAGGCTAATTCTGCTGCACCACTTTTTATATGATCAGCTGCCAGTTTCAGAAACAAACCCACATGTGATAGCTAAGTATGCCTGAGCTGTTCCAAAATTCAGTTGTAATTGCATGTTTAGTACCACAATAGCAACATAATCCAACTCATTAGTCGACCTTACGAAGTAGCCACATTTAAACAAGTGAAAATTAACACATTAGTGGTCAAATAACAAAAACCTGACACATTCTCCCAAAGGGTCTGTCCATCATCAAGTACTAAATTAATCTTCAGCAGTCGGAAAAGCCAAGTAAAAGTGCAAACAACTGACTGTTCACACCATGCATACTGTTCATCATCTTTGCACCATCTCTTTCCATAATGCAACATGTGTTGTAATGCTGTAGACCCTGCAGCACGAGGACAAACTGATGACACTTGCCCACCCCTCTTCACTGAGCATTTCAGCCGAGGGGAGAGACAGCGAAGCGTAACGCAGGGTGGCTGGTTAATAAATGACAAGAGCATGAGGACAGATTAACAAAAGATGACTCTGTCCTTGAGGATCTCCGCGGGTTTAAACCAACATGAGCTGAGTGAACGCTGTATACCAGAGGAGATGGGGTGGGATAAATGTTTACATGAGGAGCCAGACTGTTGAAGCAGACAAGAAACCGAGGGCCATTATATCAGCCAACCCTCTGCACTGTATATTATGACTCTAATGATCATAAACTGCTGGGAAGAACATCAAGTCCTGATAAAGGGCATAAACAGTAAAATTGTTGACCCTAATGAATAGAACAGTGGGCAGCTGACATCACCGCAGTCTCTGCTAGCGCAAGACGAAAGGGTCATTATGAAGGGTCTGACCTCTGCCTGAAGGTCAGACTTGTGGGATCATGTGATTTATGGTCAGTCTTACATCATCCTCTTCCAGTGACAAGCCTGAGATGGATTGGCTAGATAAGGATCTGCGACTAAGTGGTCAAGGACAACAAAGGCTTTAGTTTTCTCTGATGGTGCATCACTTTATTTGCAATTTTAGTCAGATGCTAAAACTACTTCATGCCAAATGAAGCTCTCTGAAAAAATAAGGTCTAAATATAGTGTCCTGCTTCTGTATTTTGATGTATGTCCAGATGATATTGGATTTTGGCATGGAATATAACACTGTCTTTAGCTAATGAGAAAGGAAAATAACTTCTTTAATCCAAAATTGACTAAAATTGAGATTACTTAAAGCTGCACCAATTGATATTTGTGAAAGGGGTCACTCATAGTAACAAACCCACTGAGAATTATCACCCGTTTCTGCAGTTCCCCTCAGCCCAACAAACAGTTTTAGTGTCTTTCAGCTCTTTGTTTTGGTTTTTACGGCCCGCAGCTCTACTGTTTTGGTTCACTCTCACCGCTCTCATCAGCTTCAGATAGACTCACTCTATGCTGTCTGCCTGGCACCAAACAACAGACAGACATTGTTAGCATCTTGCTGTTCACACAGTGCAGCATTTAGCAGCTAAAGAGACAGATATTTCCTTCAAGAGTTGGTAGAGTACAGAAAGAGCTAAAAGGAGAGAGAATAACAAACTCGCATTTACAAGCTGACCAAAATCACTACTTCAAATGAATTTTATTGTTTCTCCCTGTCTGCTGAATGTGTAAAAAAGGCAACTGTTTGCTATCATTGCCATAACTTTATTAGGTGATAATATGTCAATGTAGTGTTTACAGCTTGTTTTGTTACCCCCAAGTGGCCAAAAAATGAATTAATGTTTAAAAGAGTATAAGTTTGATTTTTTCCAAGTCTATATTAATACATTACTCACATGCCAATACTGTATGTTTACTGAGTTGAACATGCAAAAAAGCATTGAAAAGTGCAGCTGAAGCTACTATAGGACTTATATATAAGCCATAGGCCAATGCTTCAAAAATTATTCCCAGTTGGCTGAAGGTCACAATTCCAGTTCACGAGGACACACGTGAACTGTGCTTGTGAGCACTTTGATCGAGCCACTGTGATTGACCAGCAGCAGGATGTGTTTTTAATGCAAAAGATGTTTTCCAGGCCAGTAAAAATCCTGGAAACAATAACACGGGCCAGGCTACTCATTCACTTCAGACACGACGCTAGCAACTAGGATTAAAACAGTCCGTTTTTTATCCAGTTTGACATGAACAAGGCCCAGTCAGACGCTTCAAAGAAGCCTCAGTATAAATTAGTGGTAAAAGAGCAACAACAAGCATCCTTCAGTGTCTCTGAAACAATTCCTGCTATTGTTGCCTCAAGTAATTTTGTTCAAGTAAATACAACCCATACTGCATTACCCATTTCTACAGCAAATGCAATATCATCCCTTTGCAATGAAAATGTTTCAAAAAGCTATTGATAATCCTGCCTAGTGGTGCCTTGCAATGAAGCTATAAAACTCAAGTGGACTATTTAGATGTGGAGATTAAACAGTTTCACACGTACGCCCCATTGGCAGCTTGCCACAGGACATAGTCTTCCATTTTGCCGGAGAGCTGCTGAGTGAAAATAAATGTAATGTTCAGGGCTTCTTCACGGAAATGTGATTATTCTGATTTTTTTTTATAAAATCCAGTCAGGGCAGTTCAGCTTCTTTGGATCTAATATCCACTGGGACAACACATGTGGTGAATCAGCAGATTTGAAAAATAAATGGTTTAGGTAAACTTATTGAAACACAACTGAAACAATTACAACAGCAATATGCTGCACTGTTAGCTGTTCAGGGTGAGAAGCACGACAAGTCTGGGGTCCATCTTGACTGTATGCATAGAGTAAAACACATGCTGACCATTGTTATTCTGTCATATATTTGCATTGAGTTTCTTCAGTCATATCCTACAGGGGGCATTTGTTGACAACTCAGGCATTGAGAGACGCTGTGAAGGAAAATGAAGCATTCTTATATAATCCTGTGATTATGCCAACCATGACTTCACCGAACAACAATCAATCTCATAACCAGAAGAATGTGACCCAATCACATAAAAACTCTAGAGGACCATTATAATGGGTGTGCTGCTTGTTTTCCAGCCACAGCTTCTGCTGCCTCATGCTAAAAAAATGTTGTGAAAATACAGTACATGCTTCTGCACTGTAATAGTGTGATGGAAACCTAACTGTAACAGGATGTGAGAAGATTTAGCCTGGCTATGTTTTAGGGGAGAAAGGATGAAATGAAGATCGCTCTAGACCTTAGGCAGACAAGGCCAGATGGTAATAGTTGTGCTATATTTAAAGCACAGCTCTTGCTGTGCTGATTCATGATGGATGAACGCTGAGGAGTGGAAGGAAAGCTGAGTATGAAATCATCCATCATTTTCATGCATTCGATTCTGATGAGGATATGGTCTAAAACAGCTTTGGCCTCAGAAAGTCTATTTTGGCGGCACATCAGAGGCTCCGCAACTTCCTGAATGGGAGCCGGACTAAAGGCCAAAAAGTCTGAGGGGAGAGTGTGTCTCTGATGCCCCTGGGAGAGGAAGTGGAGGACAGAAAATACAGAGCAGAGAGCCAGACTGCTTCTCAGAAAGCCTGGGCATCCTGCCTCTCCCAGCCAGGAACCTCTGGACACGTTTCCACCAGCTGCCCTCAGAAAACAAACCAGGCACTGTGCAGAACGCTTGTCTGTCTGCGCGTCGGTGGAATATGGCCGTGCTCCATCAACAGGTTGCTTACTTCTCCACGTTAGAACTCATTTTGTGTGGACGACCTCCAAGTACACTCCAAAAGTAGAGTACAGTCAGGGTTTAACAACTTTGTACTGTATTTACCATCAGAACAGAACGGTTGACTAGAAAAGGGATGCCAAACATGCAACACTGTGGTTAGAGCTGGGTACTGAACCCTAATACTTTTATGGTACCAACTGCAATGAGTATCAAGAGAGTATTAAAATCTGGCATTTAATGCTTTGATTGGAGATTTATGGATGTGAATCCTAACTTTGCCAGATTTCAATTGTATTCTATTTAGTAAAATTCCCTGTATGGCTGCTTGTGTTTAACATTTTGTTGAATAAAAAAGGCTTTTGCAGGAAAACATGTATATATTCCTCAAAGAAAGGTGTCAAAAAAAGAAAAGTATTGTTGTGGAATCACGACCCAAACTCAGGTATTGCATCAGCATTGCTATTTCAAATGATACACTGCGCTAACTGTAGTAGAAATGGAGTGTTTCAACTATCCAATGAGTATTGTTGTGAAATACAATATAATGCAATTCAATACCACATGCATATACTATTCACTACCATTCAGTACCACCATGTGCCCATTTGAGACAAACAATGTTCACTATGAGCCTGAAAGTTGACAGACAGTTCACACCACAACGTTTATTTAGCATCTGTTCCAGAGCTTTTGATGGTATTACACAATCTTCCTCAGCAGAAGGAGCTGTTGTGGATGTGCAGATGTCCAAATTTCCGTGTTTCTGGCACTTTAAGGCTAAATTTATTTTGAGCCTGTGTATCAATTCAACAGTTTATTTCTGTAGCTGTGGTTTGTGCTCTTGTACTGGACTGTATTTCTGCAATTCTGTCCATTTCCTATACATTACCAGCATTCAGAAATGATTAACTTCTTCGCCTTGAGTCTTATATAACCGATTCAATGCACCTCATTAAAAAAGTACAGATTAAAGACACTGGCGGCGCTCTTTCCATGAGGTCAGGAAGGGGAACTAGATGCTTACTGAGTGTTTCACCATGAAACAGCTTCCTGAGAAGTCTGGCAGCGACACCAGAGGGAGGAGAGGATTTGGGTAAGAGAAGGGCTCTGAGTGGAAAGCGGAGCAGAGAGGATTTGACAGCGGGTTCTGACAGCAAGTAAACCATGAGACTACTGTTACTGACAGCTGTCTTGCTGTGAGGCGAGACCCTCCGAGCCTCTCCTCCGCCTCAGACGTGAGGACAAAGCAGACAAAGAGGGCGAATTAAAAAAAGCATCCACATGGAGAAGCAGGCCCCTGTTGAATGTGCAGTTGAACAAGGGTGTAGAGTTACAGGATGTTTACATCACACAGAGGGAGAAGGTGACAGCAGGTGTGTGCCAGGTTTTGGAATGACATTCACTAAAAATAATTTGGGAGCTAGCCATATGTGTCTATGTGAGCAAGTAAGTGAGACAGAAAAGAAAACAGAAACAAAGAAAGAAACTGATTAGGTGTGCTGAGTTCGCTCTCCAGGGAAAACTAGGTTACAGCTCCACAGCTGTTGGACCTGTGATCATATGTATGTGTCCCTTTCATAAGGCTACAACCACCTGCATGGAGTACATATACAAACAGCAAACTTTCTCCTCCTGCTGTGTATTGCTGTGTCCAGTGTTGCTTAGAACCAAAAGTACCTTTTCAAAACAGCTGACTGTGAAAGAGCTGCAAGAAAACTGTTCAGGTTCATTCATTACATTCAAAGCCCTGCTCTTTACACACTGTAAGTTCCAAATAAGTTGTTCATTCAGTCTTTCAACCTTAAAGATCCCCTCCAGTCATGTTTTAAGACATACGAAAAAATCTCTGCTTGGTATAATAAATTGTGTCTGATATGGTTTCTCCACAAAAAAGTTCAATTCCCTTGTGAAAAAACCCTTAAAATGACATCTACTCCTTCTCCCTCATTAAAAATCCAGAAACTATGAATGCAAATATTGTTTCTTTCAAAAGTTGAAATACTGTAAAGTCCATTCTCAGTGTATGTGCCCTGGAGGTTTCAAGTTTCCACATCACACCTGTGTGCGTTGTATACTGGAGCATCATTGGTCTTAAACTAGTTGTGATGTCACAAATCACGCTTGAAGATACACACCTTAAATTCAAATTTTTGGTCATCTGCCAAAACTGTTCACTTTCAGCAGATGGATGTGAAAAAAAGCCTTCTGGTGTCAAACCCTGTGCATACATGCACAGTGAAGCGCAAACATCCAAGTGAAGTAACAAGAAGAAAAACGCTTTTTTGACTGGAGGGGGGCTTTAACTGATTAATATGTGCAGCATTTGCCAAGTTATGAAATGCACATGAAACTACAGATCGACTAAAACTGATAATAAATGAAATCATAATCTGGCTGCTCCTATGTTGACAAAATCAAATGCAATAGGGGGCAGTGGCATCATATTGTAATTAACTGTGAATATGCAACATGATTTTGAAAACATGACATCTTGACAGTTGTCTGCAGGACTCTTGTGACTTTACTAAACATGCATGAGGACTTGACTGCACCTTTGCATGCTTGCAATAGCAGATGGTCTGATTTTTGGGCTCTTTGGGAAGGAGAACAGTTTTTGTTTGTTTGCAATGATCAAATCAATGTGCACTTCAATGAACTGGCTGTGCAGATCCTGCACCTCTAACGTCCCCATTTCACCATGAACAATGTACTGCATGTTCCCCAGTTAAGTATAACCGTTGTTCATACAGTTACCTTGACCTCTGCAGCTCTATGGCAGAGTTGGCTATCTGTCCGCCGTCCAGGGAGTAGTTCTGGGAGGCTTGCCTGGAGTAAGAGGCAGGTAGGATTCCCTGAGTGTACGTCTGCAGCCTCCCTCTAGTCGAGACTGGGACCGCAGAGAAAGGCGAGCTGAACGTCGAGGGCAAGAAAGCGTCGCCCTCTGTGTCTGTACCCGCCGGGGCAGCTGCGGGACTCGACCCCAAACTGGCCCGACTGCTGGCGAGGAGAGCCTGGTTTGCAAAGGCGAGCGCCTGGGCGGCCGTAGTCGCCGCCGCCGCCGCAGCAGCAGCAGCAGCTCCAGGGGCGCCAGAAGCCCCGTACGCCGCCGAGCGCTCCGGAGAAACCAGGCTATGTCTAGTCCTAGCTTCAAGCGAGTTCTCCTCTTCATTTTGATTGTCGGCGTCGTCTTGCACGGGTCGTCCATCTAGAGAAATGTTGCTGAGAAAAGACAGCGCCGCTTGCCTCCTCCTCGGGTCTATGCGTTTCCGCGTATGCTCGATACTGGAGTGCTTTATCTGTAGCGTGGCTGTGGATGTGTTGCTGCTCGTAGCAGCCGCCATGGTCCCACTTCCAGTGATCCGAGTCCCCGCAGCAGCGAGCTTACCTTGCTGACATTAATATTGTGTTAATCGTGCTTGTGTTGGTGGTGAATGGTAGTGGCCTGTCTTTTAAGTACATGCGTTTAACTGGGTGAAAACAGGGAGGTCACGTGTGTGCAGTATTGTGGCATCACAGGGAAAATTTGGACCAATGGGCTGTCAGGAATACATGTGTTTTTTTTTTTTGTTTTTTTTACCTTTTCCTGACTGCTGAAGCCTCCTCTCGCTTCTCTGACAGGGTATGCCAAAATTACATAAACTGAGCACCACACTGTGTAATCTGGATAACACAAATCTGCAGATTTGTTACATGTAATAACTCACATTTTCCCCTCTTTTGCATTGGTTTGCATACCAAATCACAAAGTATTTTTTTTAACATAAAGGCAGGAACTTTTTGTGTAGATTTCCAAATCTCATCAAAGCATTGCGATTAAAGAGCTGCCTGCTGTCTCCTCAGTCCACACAAGGCGCAGTTGTATGCACAATGATCAATGGGCGCTGACAGAATGGGGCCTGTCTCCGTTTGTTTTGAGAAAACAGATCATTTTCTGAACTGTACAAGTCAGCATCACTGTGGCAATTGCGCCATCTGTCTGTTTGACATGGACTGCGTTTGCTGTTTTTGGCCATATAACCCCGTTAAATGTGCCATCTAGTGGTTTTTGTGTTGGCAGCCACAGCAGCCTGTGCAGAGAGAAAGAGAGAGAGAGGCAGGGCTGGAGGATGATCAGGATTTGGGGATGTAATAAAGGTGTAAATGAATATATCCTTATGTGTAGAAATTTAAGTCTATGGATGATGACACTCATTCTCCCGAATTCATTATCAATGTTTGTGGAAACAGGCATAAAAAAGAGGACATCCTGTACAAAACATGCTTGTTGTTGGCCCTATTTGGCCTTCTCAGGTCTTTCAATTGATTAATTTTAAAGACTTTCATGCCATGGCCAGAGGAATAAGCACCACATGAGCACAAAATAAACTAAACCTACATGAATACTGGCTACTATAATGCAGAGCCTCATTAGTTAATACTGTACTTCAGTCTTGCCTCCTAAACAAATTAGCTATTCATCAAATTATCACAAACCACCTGACACACAGTAAAGCTCAAACTTTTGGTACAATTAGTTTGAGCATTTGCCTGCTTTGCCTGATTGGTAATGCAGCTTTACTCCATGTCATCTCCCAGAAACTGCTATGTTCAACAATGTGTGATTAAACCTCATTGAACAATGATTCTCTTCCCCAAGTCTTGAAACCATTTTCCTAAGATGAACTGACATGTTAATAATTAGTTAACAATACTCCTGACTTAGGTGTAGGATAATCACACAGCTACTGTCAGAAGAAAGAGGCAGAGAACAGGGACCTGATCAGCCACATTGTGTACTTTTAATAGCTACAGAAATGCCAAATTATCTTTATTTATAGTATGTTTTGCAAGTAAATGTAGCTAATTTTACTTCAATAGATGCATGCAAGGACAGTAAGAACAGTCACAATACTAATCTGAGCTGTCAAAACCCTTGAGCCCATCAAGACTAAGTGTTAAGTGTAGTTGTGACAATTGAAGTTAGTCTGAAGGAAAGAAAGAAGAAAGAAAGAATCTAATAAAAGACCTTTTTCACCTTTCATTGTAGGAAAAGCTCAGGTGTTACTTAGAACATTAATGATCACTCTGTTCTGTGTCCTAGAAAGCCACAACAGAGTGACAGTGAGCCAGTATGTGCAATACCATGACCCTGAAATTGTATTACTTACACCTGTGCTTTTCCTTATGTGACATGTCAAAATGTCTTCTGTGAATAGGTCTTGATGTTTGATCATATACTGTATGAAGAATATT
This sequence comes from Thunnus albacares, assembly GCF_914725855.1. NCBI lineage: Eukaryota > Metazoa > Chordata > Actinopteri > Scombriformes > Scombridae > Thunnus > Thunnus albacares. The sequence continues at coordinate 19,081,412 of NC_058117.1, read as the reverse complement.
TAGCTTGAGGGATATGGATCTCTCCTAAGGATAGTCTGGTTCAAGGCAATGCCTGTTTGGACAGAGGAGAAAAGAAAAACATCTTTCATTGTGGATTTTGATTGATTGATTGAATTGTTTATTTAAGTGTCCTGCACCTTTCTGGTGCCCAGCCCATATGAGCTTACAAGACACTAGACAAAAATAACCAAGATGGCCACATGACATATCATAATGTACAGTTCCACAAATTCAGAAATAAAGCATTTTGGAACATTTAAATGAAAGAAATGTCCCATTATGATGGATACAATGTTCTCTGTCTTAGCTGCCAAGCATCTCCTATAAATCTCACTCAAATAAAAATCTCCATATTAAAAAGCCAACTCAACACATCAGCATCAGACAACCAAAACAAATCAGGGTTTTTCAATTCTTTCTTTTCAAACAAACAATTCCTCAAGCCATTGTACAAAGGGCAATGAAATACAAATTGAAATTCATCCTTGACAACACCAAGATCACAAAAAACACATAAACGTTTCTCTTCGGGAATACCTTTATATCTGCCCACCTCGATTGCCAGTGGTAAAGTACCAGTTCTTAACTGAGGAATAGCTGAACTGGTTCATCTGATAACAGAAGCAAAAAGGATAACAAAGGATATTAATCTAGACATTAAAATTCCTAATTCAATAATTATTACACTACTTAAACCTAATCAGCACAACAAATAGATCATAAATTACTAAAGCTGCTAGAAGTGCATTTTAAACCAAAGGAGACTTACATGTCATATACACTGATCAAACTATTGGAGGGATGAGGCATCCACATGAGTCCAGCCAGTTTCTTTGGTCTCAAGAGTTTGCCACAGGTGAGCTGTTTGCCTATATTGATTCTGAGGCCCCATCCATCCAAAAAACAGTGAGGCAGGTAGAGGAAGGTTAGAGTGGGATGGGATTTACCACACTGTATGTGTATTAAAAGAGTACATTTTAAACCCCTACAACAGGACACTTGCAGCTGAAATGGACGTCATTTAGATGTGATAAAGAGAAATAGTTTCTGATAGAGAGTATTTTCGAAGCCACAACACATATCATATCCTAATCTACAAAATTGGTCTTACAAATATAAAAAAAACATGGTAAATAAGTCTAATTTAAGCTAGTTATTAAAAAATAGGTATTATTGTTGTGTGCTTTGTAGACTGACAACAACATAGCATTTCTCACCACTGGATGTCGCTGTTGCACCTCAAATCTGCACTGTACACAAAAGAGAACATAGTTACTGGTGTAACTCCTGTAAAAGCTCCTGGGTGTATGCACATCATAATATCAGTGTATAAGTATCTTGAAACCCCTGGGGTAGTGTGTGTGTTTGTGTTTTTTTTCTAACACTGTAACCCACACTGGAATTAATGATATTGACTCTGTATGGGTAGTAATTACTCATCCTGAAAGGTTATGGTAATGATATAAACAGTATATTCATACCATTACTGATGATTGAGCTCCAGGTTTTGCAATTCCTTGTTTTTTATATGAATTAAAATTCACTTGTTCTCACCAAAAAACACCCAAAGAAATCTTAATTCTTTCACATGAATTCTTAACGTACTGTGAAAGTTTCTCCAACATTCAAAACCAGAATGCCACAGAATATACAATATATCTGCATTTAATATTTATCTCTTGTTAACAACACTATACCCTACAGATCTGCGCTCTGATGCCTTTCTGTAGACAGCCTGAGCAACAATAAAGAGTAGGAACTGCAGGTTCTTTGGCCCCAGTTAATCTGAGCGGCCCATCAGTCCCTGCAGCGCCGCGGCAAAGACTCCTGCCCTTGGTGAGAAACACTGAGTTTCCTGTGTTTGTGTGAAGTTTCCTACTCATGAAGTACTTCAGCACCTCATTGTGAGGCTTCATGCACATGACTCTGCTATTACTTTTACAATGATTAAAGACAAACATGCCAGGATGCATCATAAATTCTCCCTCGCTGCCCTAAGCGGTAGAAAACACAATACTGTTAGTCTCTTATTGTACAGTAATGCAATAATTATGGCCCTAAAAACAAAAGGGGAGGTTTGAAAAACAAATGGGATTAAGGTGAGAGGAGAGAATGTGGAAGGAAGAGGGCACATATTAGGGACCACAACTGGGAAATAAAATTTTGTCATCCAGGTATTTATTGTTCTATTAAAATGATTGAATTTAAATCTCACTGAGAGAAACTCCCTGTCAGTGACATGTGATACGTGTTTTTGGTAATCCTATGCCTGGGAAAGGTTTCACCCTTTTGTTTTTTTTATACCAATAACATTTTGAGCCATTGCAGGGTAAAGCAATTAAAATGCCTGCCAAGCTATTTCAGGGGTGCTAATGTCGTGGCTTGCCTTAGTTGGTCTTGCTGGGGAACACTCTTTACATGCATACGTCACACACACACACACACACACACACACACACACACACACACACACACACACACACACGTGCGCGCGTGCAGACTGAAGAAAGCCTTTGCAGCATGACAGCATCACCTACAGAGTTCCTTAGCTGCTACCACACCTAAGCAAGAAAACTATATTATGATAATAACTGGGTGTAGAAAATGCCTCTAATTTAGCAGAGCCATGACACTTAATCATATCTATGTTGGGATAATAAAATGTCTTGTTATTGTTTAATTTTTTGACACTGAATTCTCCCATATTCCCCAGCGAAGAATTAAATCTATCAACATTAGCAGCCGTGGTCAGATTAGGTGTGTGTTGATGAAGGATTTAGATAAGAGCGAGTGAGTGAGGCCAGCGCTGAGCTCTCACACAGGGACGGCTCATCTTAATGGGACTGTGGTTTTATCAGAGGAATCTAAAGAGCTCCCTGAAGTTCACCTCAGTTTAATCGCAGGCTTTCGGAAGACACTTATAAAGCCCATTGTACTTGGTGGCAATGATCATTCACTTTCACAGGTGTGAAATTCATGGGAATTAAGTTCAATGACAAAGAGATGAAGAAACACACTTTTTGTAATTGAGGGAGTGACTCAATGATTCATCAAGAAATATGCTTTTTTGATCTACTGCCTGGAGTTAAATGAGAATATCCATACCACTCTTGTGGTTAGCATAGTTTAGCACAAAGGCTAGCCTGGCTCTATCCACAATTAACAAAATCCACCTAGCACTTTACATTATATCATGTGTTTTATCTGTACAAAAAAACTAAGTGTAAAAACAAGGATGCGTGGTTTTACAGGGATTAGGATGTGCTGGACTAGTAACTTCATGGAATCTTCTTGTCACTGTGAGGTTGCCAGGCAACTGACTCTCTAACTCTTGGCAAGAAAGGGAATATGTATTTCTGAAAATGTCAAACTATTCTAAAGAGGCGATATATTTTGAATTAGGAATGTGTGTCTGTGTGTCAAAAGCTTGCCGTCCCAAAGTCTGCCTGTTTGTGCCTGACACAGACAGATATGCTTATCCTGATTGAGTGTTAGCTCTCTGTGGTCAAGAGGGCAGGGCTGGTTGTGGCCCGGGCACACGGTTAGAGGAGGAGGAGGAGGGGACAGGAGGCGTGGAGAGGCGGTGGAGTCTGCGGTTGTGGCCCTGGGATTGGTGACTCTGTAACAGGTCACAGGGAGAAAGCCCACCCGCGCGCCACAGCCCCCCAACATCAAACATGCCGTATTATGTTGATCTATGGAGATGGCTGGGCAGCACTTTCAACTGAGTCAGGCCAGGTCCATCAAAGGATTTATCTTTTCACAAGATTAAAGGGGGCTAAGGCGTCTGCCAAACAAAGGCTAACTCTGAGGGTCAGCTGGGGTCCTGGCCTGAGAGATTTACACTGAGGCAAATATCAGATCGTAGGAAGATCCAGAAGACGACTTTCAGGCTCTGTGACGTCAGCCTTCCAAATCTAAAAGCTATAAGAAAAAATTCTGATACTCACATTATAAATGATAAATACATAAATTTGGTTTTGTAGTCTCTGGTAAATGCTCAGTGATATCATCTAATGCTATAAACACATTAGCACATACTTTGTGTCAGACTGTGAGGCAGGCAGGGTAAAAGTTATTCAAAACCTCCTTTATATTTCTGACATGTTCCTGGCATCTCTCAGGATTCCACAGTAATGACGAAATCACTTTTTGGAAACATAAGGGTAGTTATTTTTTTCATATTTCCTTTTAAATAGTAAGCAGGGATCTATAGTTAATCATGTACGTGAAAATCTGAACCGCTTTTGTACAAATTCATGTCACATCCAGTGACTTGTTCCTGTTGCTTTGACCTTTGCACTCCTTCCTATTAGTCACTTTGTAATGTTTTTAGTCTAGGAATGTGGGCTTGTTTCACTTGCACTTATTATAAAATGCTTTGTATAACTCAACAGCTAAATGCATGAATACATAGAATTTCATCTGGACAATGTTAAAATTAATCATCAACCATGTATCTTATTTTCATGTAAATCGTCTTCCTCGTCTTTCTTTTGTCTACCAGTTTTCCGGCTTCCACAAATGCAGACATGAAAAACAATTTGGCCACAACTTTTTTTTTTTTTTTTGTAAGACTTCCCTGCATTTGTTTTTCTTTTAGACGAGTTTGCTCCTTTTAAGTATGTTTTTGGTAACATACTTTGCTGTTTTCGTTTCTGTCTCACAATGAAAACACTCATTTATATTCATTTGGAATTGAGTGGGTGAGAGACATAAAGTGGACTGGTGGCAAGATACGATCAGTCGCTATAACTGGGGCGACGTGGCCTCTTTCACATGAAGGTGGAGGGTTTTAACCGAGCTAAAAACCTTGGACGAGAAAGCCTTAAATCAGGGTAGAACGTTTGCAGGAATGTACCTTCACATGCCTTACAATTCATTTCACATGGGAATATTTGTCTCACTTATAAAATCAGTGGTTGAGAGTGTTGGTTGATGTTAATGGAGGAGTGAGATGAAGGGGGGAGAAGAAGGATTTTATTTGAATTCTTCTGTTCTTCTGAAGCAGTCGCTCTATAATGACTGTGGAGTTGAAGAGAAATGTGACCTGTGCTGACTTTTTTACACCTCGTCATTAATAAAAGCCACTACGCTGTTTTGATTGGCAGCAAGCTAGCCATTGTCTAGTTCATAGATAACAGTTTGCATGATGAAAGAATGCAACTGAGCTATTTGCTTGATGCTAAAAGCAGCAACGTTTCAGTAGTGAGCAGTTGAAAGCGAACTTCATTTCTGCAGATTCTGAGCTTTGAATGTGTTTATGCAATGAGCAAATATCGCAGTCTTTATTTTATTAGTGTTCATGTAGGTGTGTGCGTTTGTCTGTCTGTCTGTTGGCCTGTGAGTGTACACGCCTATCTGTGTATGCACATATCAGTATTAGCACAGAGTTGCTACGTGCTGCACCGCCAAGCCTCGCCCATAGTAGGAGGAGAGTACAGGGCAGGGTCAACACGGAGGGAGCCAGAAGAGACGCTGTGCCTGGCACCACCTAACACACACACACACACACACACACGCATACACGCATACACACACACACACACACACACACACACACACACACACACAGACACACACACACTAGTCAGGCAACCTTGGGAATCACAGCCAAAGCAGAACAGAATGTACATTAAGGAGGTCGTGTCTCCTCCCCTCTTCTTCTACTTTATTTCTCTCCCTGCACCCTCCATCCTAACTACATGGCAATGGTTCAAAAAAGTTCCCTAAATTTTAATTTTTAGGTGGGTAAAGTCAGCCCTTCCTCATTTAAGTTACTTCCTATTTGCTTCACAGGTGTGTCAGTGAAATCAGAGATGATTTAGATCCCAAAAATGTGGCTCCAACTCACTCTGCTACCATTCTACTGCAATGTTTTGTTTCTTAACATCTTGAGCGTTTAAAGGTTGAAGAGCAGTATGCCATAATCGAGCCCTCGCCCTGCTGCTCCCTTCCTCCTTCAGTCACAACGGTTTTAGCGTTGGAGGTCACATGGCTAAACTCTGCCTTGTAAACACACGTAGCAGGGTTTTACCTTTGTGTTAAAGGTCCTGCTTTAACAGTGGACCCAATGAGTAGCAGATGAGGGGAGTTGTGGTGTGTAAGGTTTATAGGTGTAATTGTGCCAGTGTCAGGTGTGCTGTCATGTAGGACTTGGGGGATTTATTGCAGGTCCTAGGACTTGAGGATTACTATGATGGAATAATGCTTTGTTTTACAGCCAAAATGTGAAACGTTACCCTTAAAGGTAACTGACCCACAGACCAAAGAAGAATCTGCAGCCAAGGAACCCAAAAAAGGTCAATTCTATGGCAAAACAATCCGCAAAAAGTTTATTCAAGTAATTGATTCAGCTGTTTTTTGCTACATTAAAGGATAATTCTAGTTTATTGTGTAAGTTTGGTGTCGTTTCTGTAGTTTTGGTCACCATTCCTATTGGTAATAGTAATGTTGAGCTCACCAAAGTAATGGCTGAGATCTCAAAATGTGGTGACGTTGTAAAAAGAAGCCTGATTGGGCCAAAAACATCAAAATACAAATTTTAACAGTATCTCCAGGAATTACGTCCATGATTAAGGTCTACATCCAATGCCAACGTTAAGCGCCAATGCTGGAAGTTGTGTGCTCTTTATTTATTTACATTTTTTTCGCAGTTAACAAGAGTATGGAGGTTGGGGTATGAATGGGAGTGTAACGAGTTTGGATGTCATGCAGGAGACTGGAGTTTGCATCCCATCACAGACCTTTTTACTAACCATAACAAAATTCTTTCCCTAACCTTAATTGCCGAACCCTAACTGTATCATAGTTGCATCTGCAGACATTGTAGAAAGCGAGAATATTAAAAACGTAGGCATTGGACATAATGCATCAAGGCTCTGGTCTGTCAATAGGATTGGGTTTTCAGCAAAACCCTCAGGTTGGCCAAACTTATATAGAAGAGAAAACAGAGACAAATGACAATATCCATTGTCCATTGTAAAAATCCATCACAGTTAACAGGCCAACTTCCTTGTTAAACTTTGACCTACCGTACTTGTTGTAGTTGTGTGTACACTGTTTTCGTTTTTACTAAGGGATTATGACAGATGTTCTGGGTGGGTTCACTTTTCGTTAAACCTCTAAATAAACTGACTAAACAGGCTTGTTTATGGCTGATTGTCTGATAACTCTTTTATTGTTTTGTTGCCATGTTCCTAGATCTCAGCAATTATTTTTATTATAAGTACAATGTTATCATTATCAATAGAAATACAGGAACAGAAGTAAGAAAATAAGACCCAAGATGCAATAAACTGAATTGTTTCGTTTTTTTAAATGGAAATTACGGTGTTTAAGATGCACGCAATGTAATCACAACCTCCCTAGTTTGATTTTGGATGTGGACCATTGTTATGTGTCATACCGCTCTCTCTCTGCCCTTGTATGTCCTGTTTACTGAATAAAGGAAAAAATAGAAAAACAATGATTAAAATTGCAAATGATGTCTTACTTACATTATAAACGTGTTTCCGAGTACACAAATTTCAGTCCTGTATGGAGGAAAAAACTTAATTGCAAGCTTACCTCCCTGTCACAACAACTGAAGATTGTCAACCACCAATTCCTGTTATGGATCCCTGCTGCTGTTGATGAGAAAGGGTTGAGGGAGAGAAGAGAAAACACAAGCAGCAGATTTCAGGCATTCTACAACGCATTAGGTCATGAGAATTGGGACTCGTGCTGTTCAAATGATGAAATGGCTCACCAAAGGGACCTCGACTGAGGTCCACACAATTGGTCACCAAGAGGTCATCTCCAACTGAGAGAAGAGAAGGAATGATAAATACACTCGGCTCCACACAATTATTGAATTTCTACAGGTTTTTTTCCCCCTTGGTCTACAGCAAATGAAGTTGTTCTTGAGGGCTGTTTAGGTTCGAACATGAGCTTGGTCTTTGTGTGGGAATTCCATGTGACAGACATGCAGAGAGCGACGAGGGCCAGAGAACAGAGAGGTCGTAGCCAGACATCAGAGCTATTTTTGTTTGTAGAAATTCAGAAGTGGTCCTGTTACCCTGGAGGCGGCTCGTGTTTTCCATATAGCTCAGCGACTTGGCAGGCCTCTGCAGGAGCAGTTTCACATCGAATCCGCCCCCTCCCTCCCCTCCTTGCCTCACACTCCTCTCTCCCCCCTGCATCTCCCCACCCTCTCCCTTCCTCCCTCTATCCTTCCACCATCCTCCTCTCACCCCAAGCAGGAAAACGCTTGTGGCCCGCAATGGAGACAGCCTGACTGCGCAGGCGGCCCGGCAGATGCACTGGAGATAAGTTTGTGTGCGTAAGCTGGGCCGCGACCCTTGGCGGCAGGACATTGACCAGATCCTGTCAGTGAGAGGGCAAGAGCCGGCCCAGCACCTCCTCTGCTCATTTGCTTCCATGCCCTCCTCCTCCCCATCCTACTGTCTCCATGCATGGCTTCCCCAGCCCAGCAGGGGCCAGAGGGGAGGACAGGCCCCCTGGAGCCAAGACTTTCCTCTGGGATCTGAGACAGCAGCCCCCCGGTCTTTCCAACACCTCCTGTATGCACAGTAGAGGTGCCACAAACACACTTACTCACACAGTCAAAACTCCGCCAGGCACACAATAGGTCCCCAAGATAACTTCCCCTGTGCCACAGAAAGATAATGGATGGCAGTGTGTGACAGGCTTTGTGACAGAGACGCCGAACCACTTATGAAAACACCATCCTTCATGCTACATCAGCACTTTTTGTTCTTGTTTCTTTTGTCCATGAAATGGTTTTGGAGGAAACACCTAGGCTGGAAATGTAAATGATTTGTCATGTGAAAGCGTAGCTGGTGGCACCGAGTAGTGACTATAAGAAAGAGCTGCTGAAGTTTTTGTATTAGTCAGGGTTTTTTCCCCAGCAGGGATAATATATAACAGGATTTCTTCTTGTCTTAAGTCATTAATTCAGAGAGTCAGTGAAGCTGAAAAGAAAGTTACCTCTGAGAAAAAGACACCACTAAATCATAAAGCACAGAAACACGGTCTGGCTAAATGCTCCATCAAGGATAATTGTTACTATATACTATACAGCGCTTTACCAGTCCTCCCACATCCCAGAATGCCAAGCAGTACCAATGACTTCCTGACTCCATCTAAGTGCCTGGCCCTCAAGGACCATGGGCAGAGATGAAAGAACTGGCACAACTTGAAATGCCATGGGGAAAGTATTGACAATTTGGCTGCTTTGAAGTAAAGATAATTAAGCTTTCACTCGTTTTTATCTCCTCCAGAGACTATATTTAAACCAATGTGCACTGGCCAGCGTCATTTAGATCTTGCCAGTTGCCAGATTTTTGTAAACACAAACCATGTATAGTACACATTATTCCAGTATACATACCAGTACCAGTATATACTGTATATCATACCAGTGTTTTTACATGTTCTTTAATACAACCTTAAAACAAGTATTAGTATCAGTATTATATAGTATTCATGTTTTACGTTTAATACTTAATACTTTTATTATACTTAACTTAGTTTAGTTGGTCATTTTGCAAACCTCTTATTCATATTTTCAACTTTTTATTTATTTTTCCTATCTACTTTTTCTACAATTCCAGGTTTCCATTGATTTCCATTAATTTCTGTAAAATCTATTTGCGCACTAACACACACTTGAAAAATCACAGTGAACATTTCATTTTTGTGAAGAAATTCACTGCAGAACTCTCTAAATAACAGCACTAACACACAATAACAATATAACCTCAACAAAAAATAATGCAGACTAGATGCTGGATCACATAAACAAGCTTCAAGCATCTGCAAATTGATTTTCATACAATTACACTCATCATACACAAATGAGTGGAAACCAATTGCTGTCTGTAACTGTAAACTGAAAAATGTACCCATAAAACAAAAGTAGGTACAGAATGCATTTGAAAATGGTCAACAATAATGTTAAGTATAGATGTTTTGCTCCTTTAAAGCTGATCCAATCAGTTTTTTATGTGGATAAAATGACTCTACAGTTACCCTCAGCTCTAAAGGGCATTTTAGACTAACTGGTGAACATAGTGGTGCATTTAGAAATTAGCAGTTATGGTAAAGAGCCTGATATTTCCCTCATGAAACACAAAAGGAGAGTGAATATTGACTCACATTCATTAGGTGGCCAGAAACACGACTCCAAATGGATGCTCATGTTGCTCTGTGTCTGCTGGATGTGTTGTAGGCAACTTTTTTGCTAACATGTTCATGTTACACGATAATATGTCACTGTTGTGTTTTGTCTTCTGCTGATGCATCCAAAAGTCCCCCCCAAAAAAAACTGAAAAAAAAGAATCTAGATGCTTTTCCTTTGCTCTCCACTCAGATTTACAGTCTTCAAGTGAGGATTCATGTTTATGGTATGCAACTTTTGGATTCGACTTAATAATGAAGAAAACAGGAGAAATCACAGTTTGTGTTATCCATTCTAATCTCATTTTAATTTGCACAGTCATTCATATGGCCCTTGCAATTAGCGGCTAACAGCACTTGTGACTCAAATCACAAAAAGCAAGAAGGAGCACCGATCCAAACCTCCTTCTGCCCTGAATCATAACCCACCACTAGAATCCATCTCTCACCAGACAAGCGACTCCTCCACACGGAGCAATAAGAAGCTGAACCCAGTTCCTCATAGCTGGGAGGTTAAACCTAGTTTGTCATCAGATTCCAGTGGGAGGGTTGGGATGAAGACGTTGTGCAAAGAGCAACTAGGCCTGTTCACAGGCAGGATCTGACTCCCACTGACACCTCTTCTAGGAAATCTCATCAGCAATTCCCTTTGAAACCAGATCGCTTCATGTCTTTCGATACTCTTACTCCTCTTCTTGTTGCTTGGCCTCCAAGAATATTGATTGTGTGGCAACATTAGACCAGTCTCCACCTGTGATCCACAACTAATCAGAAAAAAACTTAAGCTGTTTGTGGTTTGAATTAACCTATTTTATTCATTTAATTTCATTTATTTTGACTCAAGATCACATGGTATGGAGCACAAACAGAACAAACAATATAATAATAACAAAACAGTAGCACATAGCATGGTTACAGTACAGCAAAAAGGAATAGTTCTGGGATTTTGGGAAATAAACGTATTCACTTCCTTTCTAAGAGTTAGATAAGAGGATTAATACCACTCTTATATGTGTCTGTTCAATATGAAGCTGAAACCAGCTGCCAGTTAGCTTAGCTTAGCACAAACACTGGAAACAGGGGAACACTGTTTCATACATTGATTTTTTTCCAGATTGAATAAACCTGATACTGTTAAGTAGTGAGCAAGTCGTGCTGGGAGGCAGATTTTGTCACTTTCGGACAGAACCTGGCTAGCCCTGTAACCTTATTTCCAATCTTTATGCTAATCTAAGCTAACTGGCTCCAACATCAAATTGAATCCCCCCTAACTCATGGCAAGAAAGCAAATAAGTTTATTTCTCAAAATCAAACTATTCCTTTAAAGTACATTTAAAAATGCTACATTATCCAGAATGCCTGAATTAGTCCTTGACTTCATAGCTGTGCATGTTCTTTGTCGGTAGCAAAGTGACAACAGACAACAAAAGTAAAACAAAACAGGTCAAAACCTTGTATTTGGCTGGACCGTGAATGGTTAGTGTGTGAAATTGTGGCCAATTTGTTACAGGGATAGTCAGTGGTAGTGTCTATAATGTGAATTCCTGGATATTAAATGTTCATCTGCAGTTTTCTGTAGTGATCCCAGTAATATTTGCTGTGTAGTGTAGTGAAGTAACAAATGACATGACATGGTTAAGCTACGTTTGACTCAAAAAAAAAAAAAATGTTGTGAATGCAGTTGCAAGAGCAATACTTTCCACTCATATCTTGGGATGTTTGATTTGAAAGAGTACTTATTTTAATTCTAATTATAACTATTCTAATTATCGGTTAACTCCCCCTACTCTTTTATCTGTTTAACTCTGCAGATGTCTCTCATTTTTCACTCTGCATTGAGCATTTTGTCAGAGTGATTGTTATTTGAAGTGCTTTAATTGTGTGCTCTCTCTCATGCCTCTATGCGCCCTCGATCATCACGGAGGCTGCAGTAGAAATTGTAAATGAAGATTTTAACTGCATTTTGGGTGCAAATTCAGGAGGCTCATCTCCGCCCAGTTACCACAGTTACAGTCAAATCAAGCGCACCTGCAGGGCAGCCACCCCACACTAAACTGATATAACAGCTACACGAGTTGCATGTTTTATGTGCAAGACTCGTATTTTAATGCTGCTGTTCATCGTCTGTGATGTGAAAACATCAGAGAAATAAAAAGCTTGCGTCCTGGTATTAGTTCAGTTATAAATCCAAACGCACTGCAGAGTAACAGCCAATGGGGAAACTCCAACACTCGGCCGGCTGACCAATGGTGTAACTTCATCACTCACTCAGTCACTCATTCACGGCACGAACAACCACGGTTATTGGGCTGATCCGTGGCCTATCCAGCCAACAATTGAAAGCAGACCCTCATACATGTCAGTATTCAAAAAGGAATTTAGAAATAAGAATTGTTACAGAGCAAAACAGCCAGTCACTTCCAGGTTTATAATTTCTTTGTGGGTCTTTATTTCATTTTTATGCAAGACCTAACATCAAGATAATGTCAATTGATTGGTCAGTGTTCATGTAGTCTGCCATGTCTCTCGGTCAAGAGAGCAAGAATTTATGACTACAATCTCCATAATCTGACATAGTGACCATTGTGAAAGAAGAAAATATAGAGTAATCTGATTGCAGTATTAGAAATTTCAAATCAAAGTCAACAGAGATTTCCCTGATCCCAAACCACGCAGCACAATCCATGTGTTTCAGCTGTACTCTGAACAGTTATACTGTGAATCCAAAAGTCTAATAATATTTATAGCAGTATTTTCTCAGTCTAGCAATTGTTTTTGAAAGTGACTACAGTTATGACTCAAGTTGGCAGAATTTTTGGTGAGTCATTTCTTTAATAAACATCACAATCACACGCACTGTGTGCCAATGAGAAAGAGTTGCTACGTAGGTGGTAGTCGTAACGACAGTTTAGCCCACCAGAGGGGACCATGTGGAGGTGACAAAGTCGGTGACGGTGCTCACAAAACACAAAAATGTCAGATGTAATGTTGCGTGCAGCCACACTCCCTACTGTCGTCCCATGGATTTCCTGTTGCGTTGCACAACATGTGAGAGGCTGTGATCCAGAGTAAATATTGTCATAACATGATTCACCCTCAAATTCTGAAGTGCACTGGCGGTGTTGTGGCTAAAAAGCACAGCTTCATCATCAGCTGTCACTGTGACACTAGGGGAAGACATTCAATTTGTTTTATTATTTTTTTTCCCAATGTCATAATAGGAGTGTAACGAATACTTTTTATAGTTTGGTGTCAGGATCTAAATGATGTTCGATATAGTTTGGTTACAGTGGAAGAAGGGCCCTGTTTCTTGAGACCAACAGGAGTAGTGCAAAGCTCCACAGAGGTCAGAGTGCACACCAGTTAAAACGTGGAGCCTGTTGTATGCATCCTTGTTGAATGTAAGTTTGATTGTAAGTTTGAATATAAAGTCAACACTAACTGCTACATTGAAACTACTCGGTTTCATACAAAACTCACGACTTTGTTCAGTTGCGCCATCTCTACATTGTCACAAGGTGATGATTCAGAAGAGCAGCATACTGAGCATGCATGTTAGTGCGATCATACATGTTAAAAAGCAACACTCCTAGTGTAAAGATCAAAGAAAAAATTCCTCTGACTTTTAAATTATATCTCAACTCTACATAACTAACAAGCTAAGTTGTAGCATAAGATCCCAACTACGTTCAAATGAACCTACATTTGAACTTACATCACACAATGCAATGCAACCAGGAGGGAATTAGCTTAGCCTAGCATAAAGACTGGAAACAGGGGGAAACAGCTAGCCTGGCTCTGCTCGAAGTTAAAAAATCTGCCTATTTAGTTGTACAATTAACGCATAGACATGGGATTGATATTGATCTTCTCATGTCACTCTCAGAAATAAAGCAAATATGCATATTTCCCAAAATTTCCAGCTATCGTGTTAAGTACAAATTTGATGTATCTGTACTGTACTTGAGTATTTTCATTTTCCACTGGGAGAAACATCTTACATTTTAATCCAAAACATTTATCTGACAGCTATATTTACTAGAGGCTTTACATATCAAGATTTTATCCATAAAACCTATTCTAATCTAATAAAATATGATGTATCATTATAGATTTAGCTTTTCACCCTGTGATTGGCGACCTGTCCAGGGTGTACCCCGCCACTCACCCAATGTCAGCTGAGATTGGCTCCAGCTCCCCTGCAACCCTCTAGAAGATAAGTGGTAAAGAAAATGAATGGATGGATGGACTATCCAACAGTATAAGGCAGTTAGAATTAACTCCACATCAACCAGCTACAGCATTAAAATGTTGCTTATATGTTAATGCATCAAAAATAATCCGCTAACTGTAATATAGATCATATTATAACACATTGAACACAGATATTGTGCATAATGAGGACTTTTCCTTTTGATACTTTAAGATAAATTTACTGATACTTTTTTTTTAAACTTTTGATGAAATATTTTTCCATTTTGGTATAATTTTATCTTAAGCAGAGTATTCCTTCCACTACTGTTGGTGGTCCACATCGACAAGAGGACTGATTAACTATCTTCTTTAATCAGCTCGTCTTTGGGGTTATGCATTTGTCATTCATTCCTTGTGTGTGCTGCAGATATCTTCCCATGAGATATCTACTGTTTTAGTTTGTTTTCTACTGTCACAAAAATTAATGATGCTTTTTATGAGAAATTGTTATGCTATAACTCATGTACTTCAGTTTCAATTAGCATGTGAATGACCATGTTCTTAAGGGAGTGTCTTGTTACAATTAACATGTAAACAGCGCCATTCCTGAGCATAGAAATCAACGATCGAGGGAATATGTTTTCTGTACTTAGGAACTCGTCTTTCAGCATGAGCCAGTTTTTGCAACAAATCTTAAAGATTGAATGAATATTACAAAAATGTTGGGCTTCTTCCCAGATTTGAAGATCAATGATCTTGGTTGCTGTTTTTTTTTTCCCCAAAACTCTTCTGAGACTGAGAAAGGAACAGTAGATGTGGCATGTTTGCTGTGGTTATGGCTAAGCTATAGGTTTCACTGAAATACATCTTTGTTTCATTTGGATAAAAGGTTACCATAAATGGTTGATGACCCCTGCCACTGAAACAATGCGTTTGTGATGACTCTCAGTATGTTAATCCTGTGAGGTGTGACCAAGGACATTGTTATACTTTCTTCTGCGGAGCCTAAAAGGATTTAAAATAGCTTAAATGCCCTCTATTATTGTTTTAATTAATTTTTCTGTGAGTGTGTATGATGATTGCTTTGTGATTGTAATGTGAATGAACCGTCTTATTGTGATCCCGTGTATATGTAACCTGTTCTCTGGTCTGGTCTTGCAGAAGAGAGCTTGGTCTCAATGAGATTTCCTGAATAATTGAAGCTTAACTAACTATTTTACACCCAAAAGTGACAACAAGGAACAAACAAACTGGATACACACCGTCCTGGCAGCCACCAGTCTTTCAATAATAACTATATAGTAGAAAGAAAGTTGACTGACATCAACATCCGCTGACTAAACGTGGAGTGGGTAAAATATTGTTCTCTGCTGTTTACCTCACACACTGGCTGCCCTTTAATCTCTAATCCCTCTCTTAGCCCTCAGACAACACAGGCCAAGGGACCCATTGTATGGAATTCCACGTCACTCTCCCAAGGTGTGTGATTAACCCTACTGTACATAAGAGTAAACACCACATCAAAGGCAAGAACGGAGGGTGTCTGCAGGTGACAGGTCAGCCGGAGGTGAGGGGTCAGTTGTAGGCTGGCAGAGCAGCAGGCCTGAGCAGGAATGGAGAAATCATCCAGCGAGGAAAACCGGTTGTCTGAGTGGATGAGTAGAAGGAGAGTTTTTACCATTGACCCCCCCTCCACCTCCGCTGAAATTAAATCACTGCCCTTTACAACCAAATATTCCCACTGTGGCTGATGAAAAATGACCCAGCAACCACCGCTGCTGCTCATTACGAGATAAAGTAGATGAGACATACTCATAATGGGTTTGGTTGAGTAATCTGCAGGGTTGAGATAGACAGTAATGTTGAGATGCTGGCCTTGTAACATATTTGTTTAACTTGCAAGAGTCTCCACCACAGTATAATGTATATATGCACATTATAAAGTATGTAAACCTTACCCAATATCAATATAAATTGAACACTATAATGAATAGACTAACATAACTAGACATGTTACATGTGTTTTCTTTTCCCATAACGCTCCTGCAAGTTTCATACAACTCCAGCTCTTTTAATTTTTGTGCTTCATTTTAGATTTACATGTATCTCACGTGAATTTTTTAAAATCCTGTTTTGCCTAGATTATAAAGGATTATTATGGTTTTTTACACCTTGGTTTTATTTTTTATAATGGTAAATAGAGTTCAATGCTCTGCAATTTAAAGGTGCAGTGTGTAGAATTTAGTGGCATCTAGCAGAACAGACTTGGCAGAAATGGAATATAATATTCATAAGTATGTTTTCATTAGTGTATAATCACCTGAAAATAAGAATCATTTGTTTTCTTAGCATGAGCCCTTTATATCTACATAGGGAGCTGGTCTTCCTCCACGGAGCCCACCATGTGCACCGCCATGTTCCTACAGAAGCCCAGAAAGGACAAACCAAATACTGGCTCTAGAGATGGCCTTTTGCATTTTTTGCGAGTTATGCGGCCACCATAGATTTTCCTACACACTTGGAACGAGAGGGGAAGGGGGAGGGGGAGGGATATTCAGTTGGTTGCAATCCGCAGCCTCAGAGCTAGATGCCACTAAATCTTACACAATGGTCCTTTATGATAACATACGCAAATGGACAAAACACAAGGAAATGAAAGAAACAGCTTCCCCATTTTGATGACAAAAGACTGCATTTAGGGGGGAAAAGCTGCAAATAAGTAAAACACAAGAAAATTATGAAGCACAGTCACCAATTTGATAATATAAAAAATGCACTGCAGAAACCCTGGGGAAATTTCACAGTTTTAGCAATCATCAGAGCAGAGCAGTCAAGTTAAAGAGCAGTCAAGTTTTAAACAAAGCTCCAGACTAGCCAAATTTATATTGGAATAGAAAACAAAGGTGAACTACAAAATAGTTTAAAATTGTTTTGCACACAGTTTTCCTGTTCAATGAGCGATTACTGGGGCACTCATTTTCAGTTTTACCTCCCCAAAAGTGGCTTAGATAATCTGGCTAAACTGTTGACTTGTTTAGAGCTTCTCTGATCATCTGACTGCTTAGGTTTCTTGCACTTTCAGGCTTTATTGTAATGATGGTGCAATGTTCCCAAATCTCAGTAATTACTGAGTTTAGTACAAAGTTATCATAATTCATGAATCCTCAAAATTCCAAAATGGCCACAATAACTGATTCAATTTGAATAATCTAATAGACATGTTAGTCCAGTACTGTACTCCATTGCAACTGACAACTGAGCAAACTTTTGCTGATGAAGAGATGTGAGATGTGAAAAAAAGCTTGTGAAGATTATTTTGTCACACGTACTGTATATTTTGGGTCTTTTTGTTATCATTAATTTATACTTAATGGGAAACGTTGGTATTTTTAAACTGGACCCTATTTTCCCATCTTTTTGTTACTAAGCGACTAATTGGAACAACAATTTTTGAAATCAGTCAAGTATTGAGTGAGAGTGCTGCAGCCAGCAGCTGCGAAACGGGCTGTAACCTAATCTGATGGGGCAATAGCACCCGTCAAACTTTTTTCTTTACCTTTCGCTTGATCATTTGTTACTGTGTCCAACAAAGTCTCACTCAAGGAGAAGTCTGAAATCACACAAGAGTTGAGTTTTTGAAATGAGCTTAATATTCAGCCATGGCTTTGAAAATCTTTTAGATAACACTAGGCTATGCTTTCTGTACACCAACACAACAAATTCTTCCTGGCACTCCTCTCTTCAACTCTGTCATGGCTGAATATTTAACTGATTTCGATAACAACTTAACTCTCACAAGATTTCAGAACGAGACTTCTCCTTGAGCGAGACTTGGTTAGACGCAACAAACAGACTGGATCAAGCAAAAAGTAAAGAAAAATGTTTTTATTTCTCTGTCCTTTCCATAATGTTGTCGGACACTTATAATAACAATCTGAGCCTGTCAGTGGCAAAAACAAGCACTTTCAGTGGACGTACATTGACACGGCGCTATTGCCCTGTCAGATTACATTACAGCCCATTCCGCAGCTGCTGGCTGCAGCACTCTCACTCAATACTGGACCAATTTCAAAATTGTTGTTCCCATTAGTCATTTAGTCACAAAAACATGGGAAAATAGAGGCCGTGTTGGAAATGCCCAAAAGTTTCCCTTTAAACAAGCATACATTTTTTATTATTTATCATCATTCTTATAACTATTCTTGTAACTAAAAAAGAAAAAAAATGTTAATGTAGTGTACAATACATGCTATTGTATATTACAACAGTTCCATAAACTGTTATAAATATTATTTCCATGCAATCATCTTAACTTTCCATTGCTAGAATTAAATTTATTCCTGACATGCAAATAATCGCAGGTATTTTTAAATTCATAGTTGGGTGATAGGTATATTTAGCAGGTGTTGGCACCTATGTGGGGGTCAAGTTGTGAAGAGATGTTACTCTCCATAAACAGGAGGAGAGTCTGCACGAACACACACAAACACCCTCACACCTCTTCCCACCAACAGAGAATTTGCCGCAAGACCACACAAACTGTATTTACCCCTTGCATTTCTCTGCATAAACACTGCTGCTATTAATTGAGCTCATGCTGTTTGTGTACTGCTCTGTGTTGCTAGTGTGGGTTTTGTTGAACAAAGAGATTTCAGATCCCTCCTCCTCCTCCTCCACCACCTCTTCCTCCTCCTCCTGCCGCTGCACTAATTGAGTGATTCAGAACAGGGCTCAGACACGCCGCCCCTGCGACTCTATCTGACTTGGATATTATCGGAGTGGCTGTCAGACGAGGGTCCAGAGCGGCTTGAGTGGAATGCAGCTTACAACTGTGGGCCAGCAACAGACCATCTACTGCAACTGCAGACCCTCAACCCCCCCTAAAACCCCCCAAACCTCAGGCCAATCAGTCAACAGGACCCCAGGGGCCATTTTCAAAAACAATCACTCTCTCTAAGTAGTCAAGAGGTGCCAGGGCTAATTATAAACAAACTATTGATGTTCGAGCAAAGGATTGTGCTAGACTGTGCCAGTGCAGTAAATGTTTGTGTGTGTGTGTGTGTGTGTGTGTGTGTCTGTGTGTGTGTGCGTGTGCATGTGTGTGGTGTGTGTGTGCATGTGCGTGTGTATGTGTGTGGTGTATGTGTGTGCGTGTGCGTGTGTTTGTTAGGGTCACAGGAAGGTTCTGCTTGACAGAGTGTTCAATTGGCCATTTAACAGACCTCACCCGAAGCGAATAATCCACAAAGACAGCTACAGGCTCCTAATAACAAGTGCTTGGGTTTATCTGTTTTAAGAAAATTGAAAGCAACAATTTTGAATTTGAATGCACTCAATACTAAGGTCATTGAGGAATGAGAGAAAGTTAGTGTCATATGCACATATAGTAGTTGAGAGATACAATGTAATAAACTTTTTTTCAACTACCATGAACAATTATCCTTAAATATGCAAATATTCCATAGATTAATATTAATATTAATACAACTGAAGCTGGAAATTATACAAAATATCCAGAAGTAACCAAGAAAAATGTTGCATCATATGAATATTTGCCTTCTAACAACATTAGTCTACAGCCGTGCCAGCAGCTCTGCGAGGATGTACTATCGGGCAGTGGTGCTTTGAGCAACATGCTAACTCTAGCACGGCAACATGCTCTTCATGACAATGCTAACATGTTGGTTTTAAATAATTATATATTGTATGTTAACCAGTGTAGTTTAGCGTGTTAGCATGCAAATATTTGGTAATAGCAATAAACACAATGTGGCTGAGGCTGATGGGAGTGTCTTTAGTTTTGCAGGAATTTGATCATAAACTAAAGTATTGGACCAATCGATATTCTGACTTGATGATGATAGATGAAAAATTAAAGATCCCCTGAAGACATGTTTTAAAATTCTCTGCTTTGAATAATTCATAGTTCATTAACACTCCTTCTCCCTCAGTGAAAAATCCAGAATGTAATTATTTTTAGCAAATATTTTTCATTTCAAAAGCGTAACTGCTGGACACAAGATTCTCATTGTATTCTCAGTGTATGTGCACCAGAAGATTCAAGTTTCAACATCGCACTTGTTTAAGTTGAATACTGGACCACGATTGGCTTCAAACTCAGATTTAAGGTAACTATAGAGAAACTTTCCCTGTTCAGCAGATGAATTCGAAAACAAAACTCTGCACATACATCATTTTGCATAGTGAAGCTCAAACATCCAAGTGAAGTAGAAAGAGGAAAAAAATTTGAGTAAAGGGGGATTTTAAAGAATCACCAAAGTTGTTACAATTTATCCTGTGGGGGCCATGGATGTTTGTATCAAATTACAAGGCAATCCATCAAATAGTTTTGGAGATACTCACTGAAATCCACAAATGTCGACCTCATGGTAGAGCTAGAGGAAAAGTCAGGAGATCAACAAAGTCATTAGGATACATCCTCTGGGAACTACAAAAATTTTGTGAAATATTGTGAGAGTCAGCAGATTGCCTTCTTGGGACCATGAATGTACAAAATTTCATGGCAATCCACCCAATAGTTGTTGAGATATTTCAGTGTGGACCAAAGTGGTGCAGCAACTGACTGACTGACAGACCAACATACTATGAGGAGCTATAAGTTACATTAAGAATATAAAAATGACTGCAAAAGACTTCAAGCTTAGGCTCAGCTCATTAACTGCAGAGTGACACCTCGTGAATCTGTTTTCACTGCTGAGCATTGCGGCTGTAGGCCACTTAAAAATAATGTATTTAAGTCTAAATCGTGCGATAAGAGTGCGCGCTGAGAGTCTGTGATGTGTGACGGAGACAGAGAGCAGAGCGACAGACGCTCTGCAGAGCCAGAGAGTTCCATCCTCCTCCGGTTAAAACAACAGCCTTTTCTGAGGAGCTATCGCACTATGACACATGGTCTGATCCAAGAGAGCCGTATTTATTTTGGTATGGGCTACATTTCTTTCCTTTAAGTAATGAATTAAGAAAACACATGGCCTGGCTCTCGGATGTGGAGATGTGTGGGAGAGAGCTGCACGCACTGTCTCACTGCAAACGGGAAAGGAATGGAGTTGGGGGCGGCTGGGCGTGAAATATCCAAGGATGGGAGCGTTCCCCTCATCCTCTCATCCTCATCCTTTCATTTCTTGACCCCTAAAATGCTTTCACTCTGGTGAAGTCATGTTTTCAACCCTCTGTCCCAGAGAGACAGCCAAACTTGGGAGGAGTGGATGAAGTGGGAGACGGAGAGTAGTGGAGTTCAAGGGAGTAAGGGGATGTCTTGAGAGCAGTCTGAAACACTTAATGGCAGAGAGAAGACAGCAACTACGTGCCTCCACACTATGTTTTACCATATGAATCTGCGAAGGCTGTGTCGTATGAGCTTGTGCGTGTCTTTACCCATGTTATATCAGTTAAGGTTGGTAACAGGTCAGCCAAAGAAATTTGGGTACAGCTCCCTCCCCTGCGCACTCTTCAACAGAACACCTTCTGCAGAGGGGTTAAATAAATGTTAGTGATGTGATAACCAGTCTGTTTATTGAGGGGCCTCTAGCAGGACATCTAGTAGGGCTGCTTGGGTTTCCTCTTTGATGATGTCATACTGCCAACACACCAAAATCTCTTTTCGGAGGAATTATTCTGTACATCACCACATTTGGAAAAATATTTCTTCTTAAAAAACATATTTTTAAGACCTTTTACCTCTATGGCACTGTCCTAACAAAGAAATGATAAATTCAGGTCCACATTTGCGTTTTTAGACTCATGAAGGGTCGAGATTTGCACAAATACGTGCATAGTGACAATCTGACTGTAATTCAATACTTGATTTATTCTTAATTCGAGACCAGGATCCCCCTAATCTTGCCAAACATGTCATAAATCAGCAGGCCTGTTTCCTTCTTGTTTCAATTAACAAATTACTACAAGTACGTTTTTGTTTTCTTCAGACCTAGAAGAATTAGAGGAATTCAGCCACTTGAGGAACAATGTGAAACAAAAAAACCCCATTTTGGCTTATCTTTTGTCTACTTGGCATTACATTAATATAGCACCCAAATATATCCACGTCAGAGCTCACTGATCTATCTGGAACAAAACAAGTAACTGGAAGTAAAATATTTTTTCTATAACCTGGGTTTTGGTCAGAATTTTGCATCGACTCACCACCATCATTGTAAAGAGCACAAAGCACCCCCAAAAAAAGAGCTCAGAAGGGCCAAAAAAATGAAACAAAAACGTTTTCATGCCCTTAATTTAGACCGTCTACACGAGTGCTCATTTTCAAAAGCGTGGTCATATGCCACTGTAAACAAACAGTATATGGATATGGTACATTGTGATAAGTAGATCATTTGGGTCAACCTGTAGAAACAGCTCTACAATACTGAAGGCAGCTGTAATCAAATTGAATGAGTAATGTAAGTTATATTGGTCACCTTTGTTTAGACTTCCAAATATCTTTTGATAGTTGTGTGTAGATTGGGGTTCTTAAAAAGCCGCCTGAGGTTCTCATTGTCTATGGCCTCGCCGGACTCCTTTTTTTTAAAAGCTGTTTTGCAGATGAAGACTCTTTCATGTTCTCTACAATGAGGCTTGTGAGAACAATACTATGTGTATGTAACCTATGAGTATATAGGTAAGCTTGGCTAGAACTGTGTCAGTACCACCCAGGTTGTAAAAAAAAAACAAAACAGTTTCCTTTAAGGAACCTGCTTTGTAATCATACTTCACACACAATAATAGAATATTTGTATGTGGAAAGGAGGAGAAAGACATATATGAAATTGAATTCCTTATTCATGCAATTTAATTATAAACTTTAAGTCCCAAATAACCAAATTTTGCTAAAATCAGCTAAAATCATCAACGAATATCCTAAATATCCTTCCAGAAATGATTTCCAAACAGAAAGTGTGTATTTTTATGTGGCATATTCATATTCCATGATTTAGAATATACAGTATTCATCATGTCCTTCACATTCAAATATTTTTATGTAAATTACACAAATAAACTCTAATGGGGTAAACAATTAAATCACTGATGTACTGTATGTAATTCTCTTTGATAGTGTTAGAGCAGACGCTCACAGTAGATCCACCTCCAACCTCACTGATCTGACACAAAAATACCACAGCAAAGAACAATAGAAAGTATTCACCTGACTCAGTTTATGAAAGAATTTGTCACTTCCCACTGTGCTCTATTCTTAAATTAGGCAAAACTCCAGATTTTTCTAAAGAAAACCTCCATGTTAAAATCCCCCTTTTAAAATGTTCCAGCCATGCTTTTGCGTCCACGTACGTCTTCACTTTCTCCTCCTTTTTCCTGTTTCCTAGTGAAAAACACAGGGTGAGGCCTGGAGGTGAGTTTCAGTTCAAAGTTGAAAAGGGCACAGCTGAAAAACACTGGCAGGTATTCAACAAGTGTGGTGCATTTATGATAACAGTCAAATTGACTTGGTGCTCTTGAACGCTGGCTATAGATTTAGAGTAACTAAAAAAAAGAAAACAGAAAAAGAGATATGGAGTGTGTCTGCTGTCAAGGTCAGTTTGTAGGTTTATGTGCAGACTCTTTTACTCAGCTTACGTGGCAGTAGAAAAGCTATACAGCAAAGTCGCACCAAACAGCACAACATCTGTGCATGCTATGTGGCCGGCCGGTTGAATTGTGCAGTGCAAGTGAAAGCTTGACCTCATAACTGCTTAGTGTTAATACAGCAGGAATTCACTGGAATTTTGTTTTCATAAATGAGGACAGGAAAGAGTAACAGTGGAGGCATAAATCAGGGATTTTTTTTTTTCACTTTCCTCAGAATAAGTGACTGCATGAGTGTAATAATAAACATCTCAGGCAGAGATTGATGTTGGATGGGCCTGACTGAAGGCACGTAGTTGCTAATCCGTGAGCGGGCTGTGCCCACCTCGGGCACCGACTCTCCTCACAATTCCCACATTATTCGGGGCGAAGCAGGAAGAAATGACAGACATAATTTCCCTGTGATCAAACATTGTTGATCTGTGCATTAACACGACCGATGCAATCTGCGCTGGGCACAAAATAATTGAATGTGCTGAAATTGGGAACTATTTTGAGGTATTTCCTCTCTTTAGAGCAGCGGGGCAGATTGGCTTAATTAAGGAGGGAAAAACAGGAAGTTTTAAAGTCACGTCTATAATTAATTGGTCGCCTCAGCCAAAGGGTCTGCCTGGTCAGGGGAGCACAAGGAAGCAGCTCTGTTGTTGAGCTCAGTCACTGGGTTCACATAAGATTTCAGTCTATACTGTGGAAAAGGAAGAATACAGCAGTCTGTTTAAGACAGATGCTCTATAATATCAGCTTTGCTTTGTGGAAGAGGGCTTTATTACTTGACTACAAACATAAGTCATTTCAGGGCACATGCTGAAAGGACTTATTCTATTGTTTTACTTGGGAAGACAGTCTCAGGAAAACATTAAATAATGAGAAGGAAACAGCTCAATGCTGTTGTAGTAGGCAGACAAAAAAGTCATTTTCATATCAATTCCTACTGAAATATATTTGTTGTAACATAAAAAAAAACACATAAAACAACATTGTCTAGACCACAGCCAGCGTGGTCTGTTACAGAACATTGTAATAATAGCTTGCACTGCAATATTGTGGTCTGCTAGCAGGAAAAAATGCTAACAGATTAGCTCTATTGTGGTAGTGCTAGCTTGGCAACAGCCATGTGACACCTTGCACAGGTTGTAGTCACCAGAAAGTCTCTCATAAGCTTTGTTGGATGTTCACAAAGGACAGTTTGGGTTGTAATTTTACTAAATTTGACTATAATGGGGAGGTTTGTTTACAACCTGTAAGATCATGTGATGACTTGCCTTTGTTGTCTCGTTGGGTCTATTTTTAGCAGTATCGTTGTTTTCCCAGATGAACTTGGTGAGTACAATGTTATCATAATCAATAGAAAATAAAATTCAAAGTTGTAATAAACCACAGTTTTTCTTTAAGATTCTGGCTGTATATATTCAGTTTAAA
Organism: Thunnus albacares; assembly: GCF_914725855.1. Taxonomy (NCBI): domain Eukaryota; kingdom Metazoa; phylum Chordata; class Actinopteri; order Scombriformes; family Scombridae; genus Thunnus; species Thunnus albacares. The sequence continues at coordinate 19,056,020 of NC_058117.1, read as the reverse complement.
ATTAATATATAAAATACAACTCTGTCTTTTTAGAAATGGTAGTTGAAAAAAATCTAGTTTGACTATGGCTGGCGCGATTTTAATGAGGCTGTATCTTCTGTTTGGGAGCCTGCCATGCGTCAGCCTGTTATTTATTTAAGATGCTCATTTGGTTATCAGGAGTGTTCATAAGAGGTCTCAACGGGGCACCGTCCAATCAGCAGTCAAGAGGAGCCTCACTGGACTCTTCTGTCAGCCTGCCTTCAGCATCCTGCAATTTATTCCCCGTCCTCACTATGTAGTGACTCTGCTGCTATCTTGAGCTCTAGATGAAAATTTATTACATTTCAAGACTTCAGTGGGCCAAATGGTGTTTACACAAGCATATCTGAGAGAGTGTGGGTCCTAAAGTCTGAGACACTGTGTTGCATTCTGGGTAGAATCAAGCCAAGGAGGGGCTGGTAAAAATCCCAGCAAACTTCATATTCCTCAGCTGACCCAAGTGACTAAAGCTATGACTCCATGATTCTCTAGAAGGCCGGAGAGCTGAACAACTGATACCAGTCAGGAGGGCACGGTTTCCCCCTACCTCTTCTTCCAAGTCAAACACAGACACACAAACACAAACATACATCATGAGGCATGGGAACCACCCCTCTCTGACTCGCTTTATTGTTCTGTCTCCTTCACACCACATCTGAAAAATAAAGATAACAGCAATGAAACAATCAAGAAAGATTCATAACAACTATTTTCACAAATCTTAATTCACATGGTTCGTTTTTCTTAGTTATGTCTGTGAGTCCTCTCAAAATCATGATTGACTTCTGATCATACATCACCAGGAGAGAATTTGCTCTCCCTGTCGAGGCAATGATCAGCATATTGCTTGTTGACATATGTTTAATTGATTAAAACAGGCCTGCTGTGATTTCACTGTGTTTTGTTTTTAAAGGCCGGGGTTCTGACAGAAATACTCCGGGAAGTATTGCATTTGGCGGCAATCTCAGGTTCCCATACGCGAGAGCACTGAGCTTAATTCAAAACGCCTTGGACACAAGGCTGACTGTCTCCTAGTAGGAGAGGAGAGATAGTCATAACCTTGCTCTGAACTCCCAAGAATCTCAGCGTACTGCTTGGATCATGGCAGCAGAGAATACTTACACGAGTTACATGATTTAGTGGCTGCGTTTCAAAGCCCAGACCTCTTTCGGCAGAGAGCTTGGTAATGAAATAACTTTTCCATTAAAGAGTAACAGAGCTCAACCTGACAAAACTGGCATTGCATTGTCTAGAATTAGGAATTGTTTTGATAGTCAAATTGTGCCGGGCCTGTCACATACATCTCATACTTCACACTGGGTGAGAAGAAACATTTCTACCGTTAAAAGGGAGTTTACTGGAGAATTGGCAAAACCAGAGAGCAACAACATAGTTTTATAGTCAGAATATCAGCCACTTTTGCCATTTTGGTGTAATGTTAAATATCCATGTATTATTAATTTAATAATTTCCCTGAATACATTTTTTGCTCACAGATCAGAAATCACAAATCAATCAAGAAGTTAATTATGCTAACAGCGTGGCTCAGTCCGCCACTTTGGTCCAGACTGAAATATCTCAATGACTATTAGATGGATTGCCATGAAATTTTTGGACAGACATTCATGGTCCCCAGACAATGAATCTTAATGACTTTGGTGATCTCCTGATGTTTCCTCTAGCACCACCCTGAGGTTTAAATGTGTTGGTTGAGAGAAATGTCTCAACAACTACTGTAAGGATTGCAATGAAATGTGGTACAGACATTCACATAAGTCACATAATTTTAATTTCTCCAGTAGCCTTCTTTGGTTTATGATCAACTATCTGCAAAACTAATGACATTCCCATCAGCATCATAATTAGCTAAAGTGTGCATTCCAGCAAGCTAAACTGATGGTGAATGAGGTTAACATTATCTCTGCTAAACATCATCAAGTTAGCATTGTCATTGTGACCATGTTAACATCTTGACATAGATGTCAAATGCTAAAAGTAGAGCCTCCCAGCTGCTGTCATGGCTATTGACTCGTAGTCTTATTAATAAATAGCCAAAGAACTTTAGCATGAGCAACATTAGTGAACACACAAGCAAAAGAGCACCACCCACACAAATTTAAAACCACATAAACAGAGAAGAAATCAAATGACAATAGGTTTCTGGGAAGTATACTAAAGGCAGAAGTAGGGGTTTTATGTTAGTTTTGTAAAAAAGTTTTTGTAAAATTGTTTTGTGTGATGTGAGAAGTCTCTTCCTCAATTTAATCATGGAAGGCAAATGGATCTAAATGTGACTTCTGGAATCCATTCGTTATGCTGTTGACGAAAAATCTGAATATTTTTGGTGGTTATCCACAAAACAGCACACATGTACACACTGCAGGTTGTCTGTCTAAAAGTAAAATGTATTCTACACATCTTGTTTTAGTCA